>NC_051187.1:87769225-88073496 GCF_015220075.1 Falco rusticolus | reverse complement strand
AGCTGAAAAAGCTCCCTCCTGCTAGAAAGCATGCATGAGAGCCTGGGACAAAAAAGCTCCAGAGGATGAGGCATCTTATTCCCCTGAAACCACATCTGGACCTTTCCCAGATGACAAGCTCCACAGGATGCAGGTTGTCCCATCACTATGTTCACCATCACCATCCCACAGTCCAGGCACCCCAGCCTGGGACACCAAGCCTTGCTGGGGACCAGGTTGGATGGGGTGCCTGCCTGAGCTCTCATTCACATGGTCAAACCCCCAGCCTGCCCCATGAATCCCGAGCCCAAAATAAAAAATCCCAGCACCTGCAAAGGCCAGAGATGGGAGGGAGCGGAGGGCAGGGAGGAGCATGTTTCAGATTGGTTTTTGATACACAGCCTAAAATGAGGCACAGAGGAGCTTCTTTTAAGAATGATTGCATTAAAATAGCCCTCTCCATTACACAGACACTAATAGAGGCTCAGTGCATTATTTCTATCAAAGTGCAATTTGCATTTACAAAGGGGTCCTGGGAAGTGATGGATGGGGAAGGAATGGAGAAAGGCTTGTAAAGCTGAGCGTGCTCATCTTGGAGTAACTTTCAAGCACAAGGCGGTTTTTCTTACACCTTCCCCTCCAAAGAAACTCGTGACGTCTGCTTAAATGAACATTCAGGCTCTCGCCTTTCACCCCGCAGCCCATCAATAAAAGCCAGAGGAGCGGAGGAGAAGGGATATTCATTTATCTTCATTAGGACTCTGGCCAGCTCCTCTGATCACCACGTCGGTGTCACTGGGAAGAGAAAAAGCTACTGTTCCTTTCCCCAGCTTCCCTGCCCGCACACACACACCCTACCACTGGGCCAGCAAGCGTCTCGGCGTGGTGGGACCCCATTCAGTACCTGCCCTCAGCCAAGGGAAAAATGGGGTTTTGGGGGTATTCCCCTTTCCTCTGCTCCTTCTCAGAAGCTGAGCTCCAGGAGAAGAGTGGGCAGTGAGGGGAGAGTCAAATTAATATCATGAGATACTCATCGGTGGAGGCAGATTAAAGAGGGGGGGAGCCCTATTAGACAGGCAGAAGATGAAAAGGGTGATACCTGGCTTGAATATCTTAAAGGGGTGATACCTGGCCTGAAAGTACAGTCCCCTTCACCAGCCTCCATGGTACCTACTTGCATTAGCCATTCAGAGGTCCACTCCTGCTTTGAACAAGCGGGATCATTCATGATCACCCTCCATGCCTTGCACCAGGTTTCCTCCCATGGACATGCTGAAAGACTCACTCCTTCAAAGCCCTCTCCAAACCTTGCTGGGATGCTAAGGAACAGAGCCACCTCCTGCTGTGCTCAGGGACCACAGAATCACAAAACGGGTTGATTTGGAAAGGACCTTAAAGATCACCTAGTTCCAGCCCCGTGCGCAGGGACACCTGCCACTAGGCCAGGTTGCTCCAAGCCCCGTCCGACCTGGCCTTGGACACTGCCAGGAATGTCACGTAATTGTCGCTGGACACTCTCCCACCTCTTCCTGTGAAGGATGCTCCTGGGAGCCAAGTACTGGCAGGCAAGTACTTACAGAGTGAATGGGGACCCCAGGTTCCCTCCCGAAACCCAGCAGCAGCTCTCTGAAACATCCTCCTGAAATGCACCATCAGCTTTCCCATCTCTTTCCCTGATCACCCTGAGAGACATCCATTTCTTCTGACCCTTGATAAATTTTTTCAGCCTTGGTGGCTTCTGGAGGCAAAAGGTCCACTATCCACTTTGAAAAATAACCAGGAGGACCAGGCCTTGAAGAGATGTCAGATGTCAAATTTAGCCTACCTATTTGCACCATCATATTAAAAGATTAAACTTTTAAAAACAGTTTGCACAGC
Source organism: Falco rusticolus (assembly GCF_015220075.1). Classification (NCBI taxonomy): domain Eukaryota; kingdom Metazoa; phylum Chordata; class Aves; order Falconiformes; family Falconidae; genus Falco; species Falco rusticolus. The sequence continues at coordinate 88,071,639 of NC_051187.1, read as the reverse complement.
TTTGTGCTGCCTGGTTTTCACTGTTTCTGCGTTTAAGTTCTCATGGCATACCTGGGGATGGAAGTCCAGAGCAAGAATATCACACCCCAAAAGAAATCTCTTCTTTCATCAGGTGTTTCCAATCTCCCAAGGTCTATCAGAGCAGCCTTCTTGGCATCTAAAAGACATCATCTGAAATGGGAGGGAGCCCAGGGAAACGCTTAATGAGATGGAGGAATCACTTTACAATGGAAAAGTCATGTTTGGAGCCCACTGCTGACAGCGGGTTTGGTTCATCCCATCTGCCAGCTTCTCAAGAGCAGGGAGGGAATTGGGTATTATTTCGTCTCATCAGTTTTGGGACTATTTTTCTCACATTTTTTTCTCCCTTGCTTTTGTGTGGGGGTCCTAAGCCACACTAGGCACCAGCCCCAGCAGAGAGGTGATACAAAGCATGGAGCAAGGGGTGATCCTTTCCTTTCAGCCCTGGGCACACCTGGGTGACCCGAGGAGGACCAGCCCCTGCTCTGGCCACCATGAGAATCAGCACGGTCCCCTCTGCTGCACCATCCCTACTCACACCACAGCCTTATTCACCAGCAGCAAAAACACCCTGGAAAGAAAAACCAAGAATATACCTTGTGACTGCTGGGCACTAAAGATGATGAATTGAAGAGCAATATTGCTCTCACAGCATTTTACAGGCTTCCCCAGCAGCAGCTTCTCTGCTTCACAGGCAGTTATTGCCTCTATTTTCTCTCTGGTTTATGGGATTAACAACCATATCACCTCTGCCCTTCCTAACCTACCATTCTGCCTGACAACCACCTTTATTTTTTGCCTAATTGCCCAGCTGACATCATTAAGTCACATTCAGTCATCCTTGGCCAGGACTTGGCTTGAAGTGTGCTCTACCCTGGACCCACAGAAAGGGTCACATGCCTGAAAACATGTTCAGTTCCACTCACAGAAGTTCAATTCCACTTGCAGAAAATACCGCTTCTACCTAAAGCCCCACGTCAGAGCTTCAGAAATGGGACAGAGCAAATGAACTCCTTGCTCTCACAGGTCAACTGCCCACGTGGTCAGAGTTGGCTTGAGCATCTCTCTGCTTCACAAAATGCTGCAGAAGACACAAGGACACCCATGCACTCTGTTCACAGAAACAAGGTGTTTTATGACTGTGCGCTACAAGGAAGGAGAGATGCTGGACAGAGATATAAGCATGTCTAGGTACTTCCATGCTAGCCACCACTCAATGAATCATAGAATCACAGAATTGTTCAGGTTGTAAAAGACCTGTAAGACCAGTGAGTCCAACCGTTAACCCAGCCCTGGCAAGGCCACCACTGAACCACATCTCCAAGCACCACAGCTACCTGTCTTTTAAATCCCACCAGGAACGGTGACTCCCCCCTGTCCCCAGGCAGCCTGTGCCAGCGCCTGCCAGCCCTCTCGGTGCAGAATGTTCCCTCACACCCAATCTCACCCTCCCCTGGTGCAACGTGAGGCCGTTTGCTCTCGTCCTGTCGCTGGTTCCTGGGGAGCAGAGACCGACCCCCCTGGCTACAGCCTCCTGCCAGGCCGTTGCAGAGCCACCGGGTCCCCCCCAGCCCCCTTCTCTCCAGGCTGACCCCCTAGCGCCCCCATCTCAGCCCCCCCCCCCAAGGCTGGTGCCCCAGCCAGACACTGAGGGGCTGGAGCGTGTCCAGAGACGGGCAGCCGTGTCTCCAGGAGATGCTGTGGGAGACGGTGCCAGAGGCTTCACTAAGGCCCAGGCAGACACCGGCCACAGCCTTTCCCTGTCCAGTGAGAGGGTCACCCTGTCACAAGATCAGGTTCACCAAGCAGGACGTGTCCTTCATAACCCATGCAGGCTGGGTCTGATCCCCTAGTTGTCCTGCACATGCCACGTGATGGCCCTCAGAATGATGCTCCATAACCTTCCCTGGCACCGAGGCCAGGCGGGCAGGCTTCAGCTCAGAGCAGTTCAGTTCTGTTAAGCCATGCCAGCTTTCCACTTCCAGCCCCAACCATCATTATTTTGTTGCTTTTCTTCTCCTGTTCGCTAATGGAGGAGTGTTTGAACAAAGCATTTGCTTTTCAGACAATGCCTAAGGAGCTGGGAGTAGCTATCAGACCAAGAATGACCTTCAGCCCTGTGTTCATGCTCATGCTGGCAGCCCCAGTAATCTCCCCAAGCCAGTGTGGATGCACCTTGCTCAGAAAACCAGCGTGCTCAGTGGTGATCCCCCAAGTGTCACACAGCATCTGGGAGGGCTCTCCACATTGCATGCTTAGGTCCTGCTGCCTTATGGGTAAGCATAGTCACAGGCATTGCAGCAGGTAAGAGCAAACTCCTTCTTGTTCTACCTCCTGAAATATTTCCTGGTCTATGCACATCTTCAACTCACGCCAACTGATGCTCGGTCAGCTGATAGCTCTCCATTGCATTGACTACACAGACTAGATCTTCAAGCAAGTCTCACTTGCCCCCACAGAGGTACGAAGTGGTGTTTTAGCTGCTCGAGGTATCCGAATTGTCTATATGGAGCCAATGGTAAGAGCTCAGCACCTCTGGGAGAATCACATCCTCCTTGAAAACCAACTAGAGGGAGCCCAGGGTGGGCTCTCTGGGTGTCTCAGACTGGTACTGGCTGCTGAGGTGTCCGCAGCTGAATTGCACCTCTACATTTAGGTGTCAGGGTCTGGGAGCTGAACCTTGCCCAGTGACCAGCTGGAACACATTCACCAGGGACAGGCCAACCCCTCATTTATTACTACAATAAGGCTGGAAGGACTTCCAAGGCAATCTCATTCAGGGAGCCCCAGATTTCATGAGTGGTGCAGTAAACTGCTTGGTTTCTAATTCTGGGAAAGAAAAAATGCACATTGGGGGAGACTCAAGGGAAGAGGGGGCGATGATGCTACTGTGTCTGCAGCAGAACTGCTTTAAGAAGCCAAATTCCCAGCTGACTTAGCCACAGGATTATCAGAAAGATCTGGGTTTGAACAAACAAGAAAGAAAACCCTGAAAGCAGTGTTCAAACAGCTCTGTTACTGGATTGTTTTGACAACCCAGCTTGCATCCTTACTATCGAGAAGACAGCAGCTCCCACCACCTCCCGACCCCGAAGCTGGGGGAACCTGAGCTCCTTCCACGGTTCAGAATCTCTCCAGATGCATTTTTCTGGCGTGGCATTCAGCGCATTGCTGACCCCCAAGCTGTGCAGGGGACCCCGCATCTGCTCCAGCACAGATGGCTCCTGACACGCATCAGTCCTCTCTCTTCTCCAAACTCCATGGAGGGAGACACTGCCCTGCTGCAGCCCCCGACACAAATGCCTGTCCTCACCATAGAAAAATGTTCCTCCTAACTTCAACCTCTCTGGATGTAATTTAAGCCAATTACCTCCTCTCCCGTTCCTGGTGAACAAGGAGAACAATTCATTCCCTTCCTCTCTGCAGAAGCCTGTTACATATTTGTAGGCTGTTATAAAGTTTTCCTAAACTAAACAACGGCAAGCCTTTTGATCTTCCTTCCTTGGCCATGATTTCCAGTTCTCTGGTCTCTCTTGCAGCCCAGCTCAAGCCTGTCTCCAACTAGTCTGTGTCCTTCCAGCACTGCAGCCCACAAACTTGGGCTCAGATGTCTCAGTAGCACCAAGCCAGAGAGGGAGACCGGATGCTTGGACCATGCCCAGCAGAACCAAGTTCACACCTTCCCTCTTCCATCATTTTTTGATGAGAAAAATGGTTTTCCTGAGCATCAGTTCTCCCTGGCTCTACCTGGACATAGCATTACCCAGATGCAGACGCACTCAGCTTTCCTTGGGTGCAATTTCCCCAGTGGGGTGGGGAAAGCGGCTGTAAAAAAGTATTTAGAAGGGAGCCAAACAACTAGGTGTGTCTCAGAAAGACCAAGGTGTACTTTAGTCATTGGCTTATCATATGGGAATGGGGTCAGGGTGACCTGGGGTTAATGTCCCACGTCACATTCACCTGCTTTCTAGTAGTCCTTGGGAAAAAAAATAATAAAAGATTGTCCACTAGGTGACTAGAAAACAAATAAAAAACAATATGCCAAAAAGCAAGGAAGGAGTCAGTCCCCTTTGTACGGGGGAACTTCCTTGTCGAAATTCCAGCATGCAAATCTCCCTGCCCATCCCACCTCCCCAGCAGACAGGCAGATCAAAAGTGCCAGGGAAGCACAAGGGTTTCTGATCTGCACAGCATGGGGCAAGGAGGAACAGGCAGCTCAGGCAGCCTTGGATGGCAGTGGAGACTTCTCCAGTGCCAGTTAATACATGCACTGCTGGGTCCCAGTTTTGGGGGGAAGTGGTTTTCCCAGGAGGGCTGGGAGGCACGGCAGGAGCCAACTGTGTCTCGCCAGCTGCTGGGAAGGTGAGGGCTGCTTCTTGTCTGTGCTGCCAGGAATTAGGCCTTTCCTGGTTACAACACCAGCTGCCACAGACATGGCCTTAATCAGCAAAAACAGGCATCCTGACAGAAAAAAAAAAAAAAGAAAAAAAAGAAAAGAAAAGAAAAAAAGATACTACTGTAAATTATATGAATGTTTGCAATTATGATTCATTACTATCACTTAGGTATTCACGGCTGGATGTCTGGTACTTATCCAAGCTGTAAAGACTTGAGCTGTAGGTTTGTTAAATGAGAGCCTGGTTGACCATGTCTGCGCTGCAGAAGCAGGAAGGTTCCATCTGCACCGGTGCAATGGACGTGTCTGGGACCATCCTCCAGCCCCGAGCCCACCTGGCAGTGACAAGCCTTTGCCCATTGGATTGCCCTCCCCTACCTGCCAAAACAGGGTGGCTACATCCAACCTGCCTATTGGGAAGGGTCTGGGGCCAGGCACACTCCGAACCATGCCTGAGAATTACTGGGCGAGCGCTAATAACTTAACAGCGAGGATAATTGGTGTCTGAACCCTGGAACTGTTTAATTTGATGGTATAGACACAGCCTCAGGGCTTTCAGTGCAGCCCTACCCCGGGAAAGCATCCCAGAGGCTTGAAAGCATTCAAGCAGGTGTGAAATGTTTTCCTGGGTTAGGACTAAGGGTTTGGTCTTAAGCTGAAGTCAGTGGTGGGGAAATCTTGCCCTGGTAACCCCAAAAGGCCAGTCCTGACATATACTGTGCTCAGTGTCCAACACCAGGCTGGGTTTTCAATGAAGCCAGCACCCTCATGCACTCCTTCCAGCACCTTGGGGCCAAACCCCAGAGAGATGTTATCTATCCCTGCATGCCACCACACCCGTGCACGAGCCCTAGGCTGGTCTGCCTGCAGACAAAGCTCACAAACCTCTCCTGAAGTCAGCGAACACTGGAGCCAGGCAGGAAAGCTGCGACTTCACCACTCCTGGGGGCTGGATCTGCAGGATCATCCCCAGAACTGCTTGTTCATGGGGATATTTGGCCTTTGTAGGTCGCCACAGTGAAGCTTTTGATGCCAGGATGTCCAGGGCATGACTCCGAAGGCTGTGTGTAGCCCAGTCTGCCCTTGGGGATTAACTGGTTTTGCACCCCTTCTGCCAAATTGACAGTGGAGTTGTCTTCTCCTAAGCAGTGCTGGAGAAGGATGATTTTTTTTGGCTGAAGCAGAAACTAGTGCACAGCATGTGGCTGTGCTGATGAGCCTGCTTCATTTCTCCTGGGTCTGCTGGTGAACAAAATAACTCAGGAGGGTGGGGAGTCAAACCTCACTGCAGCTCTGCAGCACTGGAACCATGACCCCCTGGGAAGCTGGTGACTGTGGAGAACGAAGGGCATCCTGACTGATGCTGCTCACATCACTTCTGCACGCCAAGGGCTTGCTCTGCGCTGCATCACAGCTTTGGGGGACTTCTGACCAGGACCTTAGTAACAAAATACAAGTTGTAGGTCTTTGGTACCCCTGGCTGTCTGCACTCACCCTTTAACCTGGTAACACCCTCATGCTTCTGACAGCATATGCAACCTGAAGCCCAGCTGCGCTATTGTAACCTCCTCCCTGTAAATGCTGTTGAGACCCCTCCTTACACCACCTGCTTTGAGATTAACAAAATATTCTCAGCCACTTTAGCCATGAACTATCCAAAGGGACCTGAACCCATATGCCAGGTACAAAGATCCTTTGATCGTCTCACCAGCCCCATGCTGGGCATGTTTTGCCCATCAAGCAACCAGGCTCCTAACTAGTTGCTTAACCAAGGAAGTTAATTCCTCACCCAAGTTTTGCATCTCTTAAGCAGTTACCTTTCCATAAATGGGAAGGAAGGTACCTTGGAGCAAGATATCTCTTAGCAGGACATGACAGACCATGGTGGGATGGGGAGGGTGGGGCTGAGTACACACACAACAGTGAATGCTCAGCTCGGGGCCTCAGGCTGTTGCACTACACTGCTCCACCTCCTGACAACAGTCCGATGCAAAACCACATTTTTCTGGCTGCAGTGACTGCTGGCTACCTTATACCTTGCTCTCAGCCCTCTGAGCAGATGGATATATGTGGACACATCCCAGTCTATACCTAGACAGAGGTGCACAGAAGAGCTGGAGGGGTTTCACAGCACAAGCTGCAATGCCAAGGCCAGGCTCTTCACATAGCTTTCTGCTTTTTCACAAGCCAGGGGAGCTGAGGGCAGCTGACTATCCTGAGAGAAATATCTCAACCCCTGGGGATATCAGCCAGGGTCTTCCTCTTTACAGCCCTTTAGTATGTGTCTAATTCCCACCAAAAGCAAATTTAGACAATAAGCATTAGTCTCCCAGTGATCTCTCCCTTATAAAGCAAATCTCACCTTCTCCAAATGCCCAAAAGCTGTGCTGCAATGAACAGGAGAAGCTGTAGCTGCAGGTGGGGCTGGGAAAGCTAAGGAGGAGCACCCACTGCTGGAGTTGCTCCAGCTGGTCTTGCAGAAGGTCCACCCCTCAGTGTGGCAATATTAAGGATATTCACCTGAAGGGTGCTTTTCCCCTCTTCTGTGGGTTTCTTCTAACCTAAATCATGATGCTGTGAAGAAGTGGAAGCTGCAAGGCAAAGGTAGGAAAGACCTGTCCAAACATGACAGCTTAGAGACTGTTGCCCATCCTTTCTTGGACAGATGGGAACAGAAACATGCCTGGAGATCCAGTCACCCCCATAGGCTCTGCTCTGGAAAACCTGTGGCTTGGATTGTTAAGAGGCTGGTAGGGTAGATGAAAGCTTGGTGCCAAAGATCTGGGGAGGAAGAACCAAGTGCTGCCTTCAGCCAGGCTTTTGCACTTCATGGTGGAGAAACGTTACCGGAGCTGCAAGTGATAGCAGGATGGGGCCGTAGACCATCCCTTGTCTGCACAGTCCTGGGGCCACTGTAGCTTGAGCCTAAAAAGCAGATGATAGCAGAAAAGACTAAGTTCAGGTTCTCTCCAGGTCTCCGTTAACCTGCTCCCTGCAGGCAGCAGCTGCCTGGCCCCTCCAGGATGGGTTTTTTTACCAGGACTGTGAATGGAGAAGAAACAGGATCGTCTTCCTCAGTTGGGAGTCCCCTGCATGGTGAAGCAACAAGTGCTCAGGGCCACCAAGGGAGAAGAAAACAGGTCCTGCCATTTCACCAAGGACCATAGTAGGACCCGGCAGCAAGCGTGTGTCTCTATGCCCCCCTCAAAGGGAGCCGACATCTGCAGCAGGCCAGCTAATGATACAAACGACTGCCTCGTGCCCTGCCGGGGGGTCTTTAACACTTCACACGTCTCAGTGACGTTGAGTAATCATCCCCAAAGGCTGCTCAGCAGCCCCTCCATCCCACGGCAAGCGGCGTAGAGATGAATGACTGCCAAGAAGACACGGCATTGCAATAATTTTTCATCCACAGTGTTGCTAACCTTTCATGAGCAAATCAGATTTCCCTGACACTGGCTTGGGCCCCTACCTGCATTAAGCATTGCTGGGTCAGGGAGGGGCAGCTGTGATTTATGCCTCCTTCCCCTGCTATCGGATTCTGGGGCAGGCAGATATTGATGGGCGCCTGCCTTTGATCCATGGCTCTCGTGAGCCTTCATTCAATTACTGCCCCACAGAATGCAATTAGCAGGGCTGCGAAGCCACGTGGGTCTCATAATCACGGCACAGAGGAAAGATGAAGGGGCTGTCACCTGGAGGAACGCCGCCCGGTCCCACTCTGGGGATCGGATGCACTGCAGTGCCTTTGGACAAAACACTAAGGAAGCATCAGGGAAGAAAGAAGAAAAGCCCTGTTTACCCCAAGCAGTCCCATCTTGCTTCTTCCTCATAGCAGAGCATCACCACATGATGCTCCCACCGCCCTTGCCTTCGTTGCCACCTGGCTTGACCACCCTTGCCCTCTTTGGGCATTGTGACTGCTCTGCCATGTTACCCCCTGCATGACCCAGCTTCACATCCAAAATCCGGTTGCTCCACCTACTGTGTCTCCCTGCCCACATTTCTTCCCCTGTATGTAATGCTCTCTGCTCATTCCTCTTGGATTTCATCCAGTCTTCTTGCCAGGAGAGGTGAAATCCCTTCCTTAGCTGCTTCATCCCTCACCCATCCTTATCACAGGTTGTGCTATCTCTGAACTATCTGTTCCTCTCCCTTCTCGTTTGTTTATCTGCTCTAACAACTGCCTTCACCTGTGCTCTCTGGGCGTGTGATGACAGCTGTCTCCATCAGCTTTCTTCCTCCACTTTTGCTTTAAACTCTTCAGCCCTGCAAACTTTGGTCCTTTTGGTCCAGTGTCCATCTTCCCACTCATTCCTTGCTGTCAGGACTGGGCCAAAGTTCATTAAAGATGCCCATATTCTTTTATCCATCTCACACAATCTTCCCAATCCTTCCAGAATTGTTGTTGACCCGTGGCAGAAGACACCTGGAAAATCGCGCCCCCCTCTCCGCCCCCACCCCCCAACATCACCACTGACAGGGATCACAATGATGTCAGCTGGGATGAACGGAACAACCACAATGAGTGGAGTGAAGGCAGGAGGGTGTGGGCCACTAGAGTAAAGTGCAGGGTCATGCACCAAGCACAGAGCCCTTCACCTCAAAAGGGCCAACGAGAAGAAAGACCTGGATGCGATGGTCACTGCCTACAGCAATTCTGTCATAGCACTGAAAAAGGGTGTTTAGTATCTGGTGAGACATTTCCAGTTGAGACAGTGAAGCATTAATGCCTGTGCACGTGCCAGTCCTGGCAGCTCCTTGAAGCACACACCTTTTTGGTTCACCACGTTGAAAGAGAGGCTCAGATGGGAACATGTATGGGAGATGGGGAACATGTATGGAAGATGGCAATCAGAAAATGGAGAGGCACAGGGAGCCTAAGGCCCCTGGCCTCTGCTGAGCAGGGAAAACCCCAGGTGAAAAGACAGACTGATTTCTCTCTCTACACACACCAAAAGAGACAACACAAGGTGGGGAAAGAGCTAATAAAGTTGAAGAACAAGAGCTGACATAAAAGCAAGTGCAAACTGGTTTTAGATAAACATTGGCAGGACATGGGACAGAGACTTTCAAGTATCTGAGAAGTGAGATGCTGGAAAGGCTTCCAAATAGGTGTCTGGAAACAAATCCTCACTTGTTCCAAGGGGGAATTTCAACATGACTGACATCAGTTTAACACCACAGGACCCGATGAGATCAGCCAACACCTCCAAGATGTAGATCCCCAGACAGAGGCTTTGGGTCTGATGAGCCCAGCTGTTTTGGGCAGTATTCCCCTGCCTGTGTCCAGGGACCTACATCCGACCTAATCAACCTTTGGAGCCAGTGAAGAGAAGGGGATGTCTGGGCCATCAGTATCTGGTGCTTAATGAATCTGGGGGCTGGTCGGGAAGCTTTTGGCTTCCTTGCTGTCTCCTGCCTTCAGCCACCACCCTGACTCAGAGTTCAGCGATCACCCGCGTTTGCTATAGCTGTTTTGCAAAGAGTTGAATCCCAAACCCACAAGCAACCACAAGCAGGGAGGTTTTTCCCTCCTTATTTTCTTCGAGGCAGGCGAGACAAATATTTTCAACAGATATTCCTGAGCATTTATTTCCTCCTGTCTCTGTCCCTTCTTGCCTTCACCTTGATTTACCTCTTAACCTCCTTCCTTGATGAGATTGGCTGAGGTTGCAGGAAAGTGGAGTTGTCAGATGAGCCTGTCTCCAGCCCATGGGATTTTCCTCCTTAAGGGCGCCAGCTTCAGCAGCCCCAGGAATGGAGCTGCCATGGGACAGAGTAAGAGCTTGGGACTGGAAGACGGAAGCATCAAGCTGTGGGCTTGCTATGTTGTCATGTCCCACATACAGGACAGTCATCAGTCTGCACGCTTAGCACCCCTGGTCCCATCAGCTGCCTGGTGTCACCGTAGAAAGCAGTCACAAAGTGGGAACGAGGTGGTTGAGTATCAGCTCTGTCAGACCAGACCTAGTGGTAACAGTGATAACCAGGGTGACCATAAGCCCACAGTTACCGCCCTTGCGAGCACAGCAAACCATGCTCTCAGAGCTGTGTTCAGATTAGACAGTAGGAAAGTCTCCGCTTAGGAGGGTGGCGCAGCCCTGGGACAGGCCACCAGAGGTGGGAGATGTCCACCTTGGAGTTTTTCAAGGCTCAGTCATATAAAGCCACAGCCAACCCGATCTAGCATTAGCAACAGTCCTGCCTGGAGCAGGAAACTGGCCTTAGAGATCTCCAGAGGTCCTGTCCCACTGGAGAGGGTGGGAGCATCTCTAGGTCCAAGCATGTTACAGCTGTGCTGGATCTTCTTCCTTGTGGTGTCCTGCAGACCCCACAAAGCAATGCCGATGGCGATAACCCAGCTAGACTTGCCACTTGGCCTTCATCCCCTCTGTGCAGGAAACGTAACACAGCGAGCCATCGCACAGAGATGTTAAATCCCCGCATAGAAACTCAGTACCCCACAGAAGACATCAAAATGAGAAATTCTTATTTTAAAGATGAGAAAAGCAAGGCATGGACAACCAAAAGAAGCGACCCAAGGGCTCAGGGCACACTGCCTGCACCTAGCCAGCGACATGGTATGAGGCCAGGTGTGAGTGGAGGTGTGGGGTCGTGTCTCACCCCTTGGCTGCACCGTCCCAACTTGCTCTTCTCCAGGGGTGCCTGGGCATGTTCCTGGGGATGGTTTGCTCTTGGAACCGCTTGTTGGATGGATGAGGCTGCACCTGGCATCATCCTCCAACACTGGGCTTGCAACATGTTCCTAGGGGTGGGACAACAGGCTCGCTGCTCTGGCAGCCTCTGCATGGGATGGGGGGTGGGGGGGGGTGGGGGGTGTGTCTGTGTGTGTCTGTGTGTGTCTGTGTTCTGTGTGTGTCTCTGTGTGTGTCTCTGTGTGTGTGTGTGTCACAAGAAGTCCTGAGGACACCTGGGGTCAAAGTCTTGGTGGCATGGGGACAACCAAGTGGCTCTGCTGTGCCACTCAGCTGCAGTGAGGTTTGACCCTGCTTTGGCACTGTTTTAGGTGCAGACAGAGCCCACACACCGTATCACCCAGTCTTTGGTGTAACATCACTGTGTGCTGCAGCATCCTGCATCTGCACCCCAAAATGTACCTGTGGCTGCAGCTCACTGATCCACTGGCTGGGATGGTCCAAGGAGATCTCTGCCACCATCTCCCACCGCAGCCATGTAGAACATCTCCAGCTCTCCCACCTGGGGCTGCGCATCCCCTGTAGCACGGTCCTGAGCCTGGAGCATCTGGTCTGCTCTTAGCATGGCTCAGCACTCAAAATAAACCAAACCAAGGGGGCAGGGGCCAGCGCTGAAGTCCTTCACCCAGGCACCTTACACAGAGCTGCCCTGTGGGAGCAGACATCAGGCCAACCCATGGTGCTGTGCCGGCTGCTGGGTCACAGGGTGGGCTGGCCGAGCTTGGGGGACTTCATGCATTTTTGGGGTCCCACCTGGACCTGCAGTTGGAGGAGATGGCACTTTCCCCTTTGTTCATGATTGCAATTAACAGGTAGCACCCAAGAATACTCAGAGCTGAACAGATTAAATTTGGTGTGTTCCCATTCTCCTTTTATCCTCTTCTGCTCCATGTGCCCATGCAAACACCCTTAGCAGGGGTTTGGTTAAAATCAGGCACCAGGGAGCACTTTCCCTCTCCACTCCACTGAACTAACACACGGGACTCCCTGCCCCAGCAAGTGACAGAAACCAAAAGGGATACATAGCTTAAAAAGGGTTTTAGAGAAATTCATGCAATACAGTCCATCCAGGATCCTTTAACACAGCTGCTGCCTTCCACGAGGGAGTCCCCCAACCCATGAACATTCCCTAAATCCTTCACTCCTACACACTGTACCACATCATCTGCCTGAGCCCTTCCACCAGACCTCCCCATCACCCCTACCAGGGGGGCAGGACCTCCACGTCCCCCCAGCCTGGCACGCTCAGCATCACCTGACCCCATGGAGATGCCCCAGTGCTGTGCCTCTGTTTAGGATTACACGCGGAGACATCCCAGTTAGCCAGTTTTTAATTAGCATGTGTCATGTTGATTTTATATCATTTTAATTTCCTAATCAACGTGCCATGTGGTACCAAGTCAAACATCTTATAGAAACCAAAGTCTACTGCACGTTCAGTTCCAAGGCTGGGAGGTATTTGGGGAATCTAATACCCTAATGCAGTTAGGGCCAGGGAAAAAAGAAAAAAAAGAAAAGAAAAAAAGAAAAAGACCAACATGCTAATATAATAATCAAATTGCAAAGGATGATAAATACCATGAAAGAAAACATGCAATGTGAGCGGGCAAAAAGATTTCCCATAGAAAGCTAATGCAGCTCCGCGTCTCTGCCTCGATGAACTGCCTATTATCTCTGCTCTGCCCTCCAGAGCCTTAATTCCTACTCGGGATTACTTTCCCCATCTGCAAACCTAGATGTAATCAACAAGAGCAAGGCGGCTACTTCTTAAACACCAGGCTTGGGTTTAATCATGCTTGTTTATGATAGAAACCAATTAAAATAGCCACCAAATTAGGCAAAACTTGGCTTTAGCTCACAGCATGGCAATGCAACACGGGGTGCGGGAGGCAGCGGTCGTTAAAGGGTCGTCTCCCCTGGGACAATCTGTAAATCAGGGTGTTTAAGCAGCAAATCTTGCTGGTGGTACAAAAGAGATGTTTGAATATTGTCTTTTATGGTAATTAGGATTTTTTTTTTCCGGCGAGGTGAAGGCAAAGGCAGTGCCTTCACAGTGATGCACACAGCCACAGCGAGCACCGGCACTTATTTAAACAGTTATGCTGTATTGTTTAATAGAAGTTACAATAGGATAAATGTACAGTTGAAATCAACATGCTAATTTCTAACGCAATTTAACTTGTAAACCATGCAGTCCATTTTTTAATCAGTCCATCTCTTTTTCTTTTTCTTTTAATCAGTAGCTCTGCTAGTAAGTTTTAAGGAAAAAAAAAAAAGTTCCCTTAAAGTTAAACCTAATTTACTAAATTTTCCCCTTATTGTGCAACGACTTGTGCAAAAAAAGCTGTTTTCACCACATTAGTTTACCAAATCACATCCTTTCCCCACCCACCCCCACCCTCCCCCCCGAAAAAAGAGAAAAGGCAACACAAGCAGCCAGTGGACAGGGAGGGATGGGGACTGGGGTGTGGGTGTGTTTTTATGTCAAATAAAATCAAGAGGGATGAGCCAAGGCAGAAAACAACTCGGTGCAGCCTGGATTCCAGAAGCCTGACCCTGAGCTGCCCACGGAGGTTTTGGGGTGCTGCCCCAAGTCAGAGGAGCTGCAGGTGGGTATGGATGCTCCCTCCGGCCAAAGTTCCCCAGCCTGGCCCCGAGGACCCAGCGCGGCCCCAGGGGCAAGGGATGGGCTTGAGACCCCAGCAGCAGCAGCAGCAGCTTTGGAGGGGAAGCAAATCAACCCGGTCCCAGATCACAGGCTGAGCTCCCCCTCTCCCCTTTGGTGTTTTTGGGGTGAACCCCACCCACAGCATGGTGTATTTGGATCGCTTCCCTCAAACACACAACTTTCCCAGTTGACAGCAGAGATGGGCCCATCTTGAAGTCATTTGGGATGAGATTTATTTGTCAGTTGTGTTCCCTTCCAGCTCCCCAGCGGTGTGATTAACACAAGTCGTGCTAGTGGGGACACACGCACACTGGGTCTCTGGGCATCACGGAACCAGAGGAAATGGGGCACAGAGACCCCAGCAGCCCCGCGGCACCAGGGAATGGGACATGCACCCAGCTGGAGCGTGGGAGGCTGGTTCGATGCTCCAAACCATTTGACAGTCTAAAAAACCCACCAAACCCAATTCAGAATCAAAAGGAAAAGCCAAATGGAGGTGTGATGGAGAGGTAGGAAACAACCAAGGGCAAAGACTTCTCTGCCTGGGGTTTGAATACTGGTTTGAAGGGATGCTGGAGGCACACCTATCACAAACCTCCCTCACCTGCCACTTCCCATCATTGCTACCTCAGGGGGTAAAGGATTTTTACCCTAAAAACGGCTTCAGTACAGGAGGTGCCGACAGCAGCCAATGCCACCGGGCTGGCCCCGACTCCATCTCAGCCTCCGCTTTCCACGCTGCCTCCCAGCATCTTGCAAACAGTCTGGGGCCGGCATGCAAACGCCCACGCCTTCTGCCCAAACATCCATTCTTGCAGCAGCACAAAAGCAGCCAATTTTTAAGAAAACAAACCAAAACAGCCCCTCAAACAAGCATCAGCCAGCTTCTCCCCCTGTCATCAGAGCCTGGAGTTGCGGTTGGATGTAGAACAATGCAAAATCACTAAGAGCATCTGACTTGAACTCCAGCCCTAGGAATAAAAAAAAACAACCAAAAAACAACCAAAACCCCAAAACCAACCAACAAAAAAAAACCCAGAAAAACCTCCTCCTCCTCTGTCTCACACACATGCACACGCGCTGATGTCTAACAGAAGCCATCCCCCTCATGTATAGGTACGGTTTTGGGCTGTAAGTTAGCACTTTAGAGACCTTATATAAAATTATTCCCAACCCTGGGCTGCCTGCACAACCCCTGAAGATTACACAGAAGATAAGATGTGCAGATGCTTCTCAGGAAGCCAAACTTGTCTTTTTTGGGTTTTGGTTTGTTTGTTTTTTCCCACTGGTGCTGAAATATGTTGGCTGGGTCAGGGAAAATGTGGAGGATAACCCAGCTTTTTCTACAGCCACTGCTTAAAAATAACTAAAGAAGGTTCAATGTATGTACATGGAGGTGTTATAGCAGCATTACTTGTTTTAGGGGTTGCAAATCTTCAATTATAGCAGCGGGTTCTGCCCCTGTTTCCCATCCCCTTTATAAATTTATAGCAACAACCTTTCCCTTCTAAGCAATACCATCCGTATTGGAGGATACCAATCATTAGCGAGAGATTTAGAGGGGATTTTAAATGTCTTCCAGGGCTTTTTAAGCAATCTGTTTAAAAGATTAATTTTATTTTGAAGGGATGGAACTGCATCTCTCAGAACAAAAAGTTAATTAGGACCAGAGCACCAAAATGCCATTTTTTATCCCGGTCTGTGACTTGCGGTTAGATGCTTGACCTCCCGAAATCAGAAACTCGCTGCATCTCTGCCTTGGCCGAGTCTGACTTTCCCAGCAGCAAGTTCTGAGCACCAGAAGCCAGTTTGCAGGATCCCAATCCCGGCCTCTCCAAGCAGAGCTTAAAGGAGCAAGGAAATCCACCCCGGGCAAACATGGTAATGCCGTGTCACTCCTCTTTTAACTAAAGCTCGGTGGAGACGACGGGAAAGAGAGCCAGGATGTGGGATGGGGAAGGCTGGGAGCTGTCTGGAGCATTTGAAACAAGGTCTTGCCCCAAGACCCAGCTGCTTTGGGGTTTTTATGCAGGTATACCTTGTGCAATGCAATACAGGGGTCACCCCTGGGAAAGGGGGGGGAGGGGAGGGGGGGAAGGAGTTTCAAGGCAGCAGCAGGAGCTGGATGCTTTTTTCGGCTCACACCAACAGCAGCCCAAAGCCCCTTCCCTGTGTCTCGGGGACAGGAGGTGATGCTGCCTGGCGGTGCCTGCTCCTCCTCCCTTCATCCCGCACTTGGCACAGAGGAGAGAAAAATCATCCCGGCTTCAAAGCAGCGCCTTCACCTGGCAGCAAAGCCAGCAGCTGACAAAAGTGATTAAAAATAGTGTTTGACAGTCTATACTCCCACTAATAAAATCTGGAAATGCTGGAGTGCCTTATTTGTCATGCTTGCTGATGCTCAGTGATGCCATTGCTAGCATCTGTAGCAGCTTGATTTGAAGGATTTTAAAGTGCTTGTTACCATTTAATGGCCCTTAACCGAAGCACCCTGTGGACAGAAGCTTCCCCTGTTACTGTCACTATTGGGTAGCTGGGATTTTGTCTTAGTCTCCATCCTCTGGGTAGAAGCTCAGGTCTGATACTTGAACCAGCTGATCCCACCTGCTTTCACAACCCCTTTGCACTCTTGTCCCCACATCTCTCCCATGGTGGCATTGCCGAGGGATGGGGAGGAGGAATAAAAGTGCACTGTGGTCTTGCGGCTCATGGGACACGTCTTGGCTGGAGGGCTGAGGGCTCTCCCATTGGTGCCAGGACTATAAGGGCCCATCTGCTTCCCTTCCCTGGCAATGTGGCGAGGAAGAGTTTTCTATCGGAGTCCAGCATGCTGGGAATTTTTTTCTTCTCCGTTCTGCAGGATTTGGGATGCCAAGATCAAGCTGGGGATCGCCAGGGGCTCACAGGGGTCATGGTGAAGCCTCCAGCCTGGTTCACGCTCAGGTCCCTCATTTCGGACAGCAAGAAAGAGGTCACCAGCAGGGAATGGGCTGAAGTTCATTTCACCTGTCCCTCTGAAAGCCTTCGCTGGGTCATATGTAGATGTATCTACAAAGATGATCCATTTCTGGCCATGCTAACACCAACTTTCGTTCAGCTGCTTCTTTTCCCCTCCATCCTTCTTACATATACTTCAAAGAGGCATTAAGAAGAAAGTAACTTCTGATCCCCCTCAAAAGCAAGGAACCGTACGGCCAGGTTTGGTTCTTCCCTCTTAATGAAAATAATCCACTGGTCTTCATGGCTGGAGACCGCTGGGCCAGGACAACAGCCCAGAAGGTCATTGCTGATAACATGCCTATTTATTTTCAGGGTTAAGTAACACGTACCCTTATCAAAAAGAAAACAAACAAAAAACCAGTATTGCTGAGGAACAAGGAGGGACGACAAAAGCACCACCCCCTTCATGCATCCAGAGCTTGAGGGTCAGAAGAGTCCCCCTCAGCAAAAAGTGCACGTAGTCATAGAGCACAGGGACTGAATGCACCCACAAAATGCTGCTGCCCTTCTGGAAATGCCATGTGGTGACGTTGCGAACAAGTCCTGTCCCTCCATAGCTTCAGGAGTCTGCACTGAGGGAGTGGAAGGAGAAGGAACCTTGCTCTGCAGGTCAGCAAAGCACCCTTCCATGTCCAGGAGCAGTCTGAGGGCTGAGCACCCACCGCCTTCAGACCAGGGTAGGAGATGTTGCCCGTGCTGAAGCAGCACTGCCAGAGCTGTAACATCCACCAGGAAGATTTTAATTCCCTTTAATGTCAGGGTTTGGGAGGTGGGGGAACCAGCTGGGTAAGCTTTCACTTGCAGTAATTAGAGTAAAAAGGGAAACGAGAAGATAATGGCGAAAGCCCCCTCTCTCTGTAACCTGAACCCTGGGATTAAAGTCCTGTTGGTAGTGTTCCCATCCTCCTCAAAGGCTGTCTTGATTTGAGCAGAGGATGTCTGGGCACCTTCAGAGCAGAGGGGAATTTTGTCCGTAGGCACTTCTAAGCTGGGGGGAGCTGAGCGATGCTGCTCCATGGGGCATCTCCAGCCACCTCTGCTTCAGGGACCTTCAGGAGGTTCCCACTCTGGGTCCTGGCTGGTGGTGAGTTTGCAGGGCTGCTCCTCAAGCCAGGGCGCTCGCAGGAAGCAGAGGGACTTTACCCCACCGCACAGTGTCAGGAGAGGAAAGATAGGACACCAGCATGGAAAAGCGATGCAGAGAGGAAAAAAAACCCTGAACTGAGAGCCCTGGACACTGGCAGAGCCCAGCCTGCCTTTGCACCGTCCCTGCTGAGCATCCCTCTTCTCCCAACCCAACCGTGCTGGATGTGAGCCACAGCACCCCAGCACCAGACCCCCAGTGCCGCAGGACACCCTGCCAGATCACCTTCTGGTTCTCCCTTCTCAAATTTAATTAATGAGGCAGGTCTCAAAGCCCTTCTACATTCAGTGCAGGTCCAAAAGACACCAGCAGGTCCTAGAGATGAAGCTCAGGGGGTGGCTACGCTGATTACAGACATGCGGGAAAGGGTTGCAGCTCCAGCAATCTGCAGCCTAAGGTGGAAATCAGTCCCCAGAGGTAAAAAAGAGGAGAAAAGCTGGGGAAATGAGTTTGCCTCTTTTCCTACCAAAATCCAATATGCAAGCTGGCCAGACACGCTAACAGGTGACCCTCTTTCTAAACGTGCTCCTTTTACCGGAACCCATGAGAAGAACCTGAAACCATGACTCCTCCCTATATTTTTTGTTTTCATTTGTTCTGCAAGTGAATAAGTTAACAAAAGGAAGTCAGATAATTCTTTAAATTTGGCTTATTAAAAAAAAAATAATATCTGGGTGTGAACTCTGTGAACTTCTCTCTCAGGCTTCAAGATTTACCATCACTTTATAAACCCCTGAAAATAGAAGTTTATAATAGGAGACTCCTGACACCACCTTCACGAGCAGTGCCACCTATCTTCCCCGGGATTGTTTAACAAGGAACATTTTGTCATCAGGGCAGGTTTCATGAATACTATACAGGTGAATAAAAAAATACATATAATCTCTTTGAACAAGAATCCCAAGTCCAGGCATGTGGAAGGCTGTGGCGCAGGGACCGGCGTGGGCAGGAGGTCCCCGAGTCCCTCACGAGTGATGGCTGTTGATCAGGCTGCGGAGCTGCTTGGCCACGGTGTCTATCAGCTTCTGCTTGTCCCTCTCGTTTTTCCGAAACTGGGCAAAAACGTTGTTTTTTCTGCTCGTGTCTCTCATCCTGCACAGAGCAGAAAGAGGTTATGGCACAGGTATCACTGCTCAACGCTGCACCCAAGCCCCATGACGGAATCACACAGTGAAGTGCCCATACTCAGGCTCTGCTAGAGGATGGGACTGCATCTAAAGGTTCTACCCCAGTTTTTATCACCTTTTTGTGTAAAGATGGGCATACTAAGCCATGTGCAGGTTTTACACAGTTTCCATTTCTGCTTTAAACCCTGCAAATCCCAATCAATGTCACCATAGGGTCTATCTTGAATGCCAAAACGCATGAAAACCATAAAGTCTCTCATTCTCCCCTTCCAAACACCTTTCACTACATCCCCATGTCAGCTTCCGAAGTGGTAAATGACAACACTGCAATATTAGGAGGAAATAAAAAATTAGCATCAAATCCACAGCATTACAGCTTCTTACTTGAAATGGTGCATTGCATGCAGACAAGAGATGCAGCTTTTGGGGCAGCCAGAAAGGTTCGGAGTTGTGAACTTAAAAATACTATACAATATTATATAGTATAATTTATATTAAGGGAAGGAATCCAGCACTGGTTTTCTCAATTTACAAATCTTCCTGAGATTTGTACTTCTTTTAAAATTACATGAAGTAGCGCACTGGTCTCCATGAGGTCTCCAAAAAGCTGGAGACAAGAAGCACGGGTGGTGGGATGGGACCTGAAGGCGAAGCTGGTGCAGCTCCATCTCTCTCTGTCATGCAAAGCTGGGGGTTCATGCATGCTTGCATTTGCGGATGCATATTTCAGGGGGGGACAAGGTCTCAGTGCACGCTCCAAGCGTGAGCTTTAGGCAGGCAGGGCATGTGCTGGGAAGGGAAACCACCCCAACAAGGGGCAACCCTTCAACAGCTCCTGAAGGTATCAGGCTCCCAACATCCAACTGCTGCTTTTCAGCCGGCACCGCTCTTCTGTAACACCACAATTTGTAAATGATTTTCTCCGTAAATCAGATCTGGCAGAGGCTGATGGTGTTGGACGAGATAATAAACCTGTGTTTTCGGCTCTGGGGACCTAAATGAAGCATTAAAGTGACGGGACACAGTGCTGACAGTCCCTGGGAAGTTGGCACTTTATCAAACAGGGGAAGTTTTGAGTTAACAGTACAAATCAAACAACTTGAAACTTATTTAGCTGATTAAAAAAAAATAAATCTAAGTTTTTTCACGCTTCAATCTTCCTAAAAAGAGCCAATGGGAATCTGAAATGTGCCCAAAACCATCCAGCTTGGAACTGGAAACAAGGATAACAACTTTATCCCAAAGGCTAATTTGCTGAAGTTATAAGTGCCCAAAGACACAGGATTATAATCGAGCTGCTTTCCCAACAGTAACAAGATAGCTTGGAGCACTTTTATTCAGCAAAATAAGTATTTTTTTTCTTTCTCTATTTTTTTTTAACCTAAGTAGGTTGCCAGCTGCTCTGCTGCAAGAACCAGGGAGCGATCGCACCGATGGGAAGCAGTGTTTTTGAGTCGCACAGGTTAGAGGTGTCCCAGCATCATGAATTTTGGAAACAAGCATCCTCCCACAGGACAGCTCCAGCATCACTATACAGCTCCAGCAGGTCTCAAAGCACTTTACCAGGAGGGCTGAGAGCTCTGTTTGCCTTTCACAGGCTATATGGGGACATCAGAGGCACTGGAAATAAACCTGTACCTTCAGAAACCTCCACCCAGCGCTGTACCCATCACTCTCCATCACTGCCTGCTGCAGTTACCCCCAGGTAACGCATGGGGAATTTACAGCAAAGCGTCCTCTGCCCTAAGAGCCCCCTCATCCTGGGCATCCTCGAAGCCATCTCCAGTCCCATGGGAGCTGTTCAGGTCCATGAAATATTTATGAAGTAATGCATGCTGTATGCAAGAAAAGCTTCATGTCTGTTTGAACGATTAGAAAGGCGTTGCATGAATAAAGCTACCGGATCAGGAAAAGCATTACAGTCGGAGCGCTGATCCCATAACAAACCCATGCAGGTGGATCTGTTAAAGGGAGGACCAGTGTCTGGGAGGGACGGGAGCTGTTGGTACCTCCAGGCATCACTTGAAGGTAGAGGCACTAAGTTATTAAGTATTAACGAACTAAGTTGCCTACAGGGGACAAAATCCTGCAGAATTCGGGTTGTGCTGTGTCAGGGACCAGGCATCCTTGGGAATGGCATCCTTGGGAGAGGCTGAGCTTGCAGATCTGCTCAGGGAGCCCACGCCAGCTCTGGTTCTGCCATCGCAGCCCTGCAGACGGACACTGAGTCGACACATTGTGGTTGGTGTCAAAGGCATTCAGAAACGCCAGCCTGTTTCAGTTCCAGCATTCGGCTATAGGAAGCACCCCATCCCAGATCAAGCGGTGCATCCAAAGATCACGAATTATCAGGTCTGAAAGAGGGAGGCAATGCTTCTGAGCAGCTAAGCAGCTCTTTGGAGGATTGATGCTTTTATTTCTTTAGAGTGTGTGCCTGCAGAGCCCTGTGACAACCAAGCCTAGGTTTGTAATGTGGTCCCTGTGCGTTAGTGCAAAAATTAAAAGTAAGAGAAGGGAAAGAGAGAGCTCAGCGCTGTCCCCACTCCTGTCAACAAACACCACCTTCAATAGAGACAAGCTTTGTTTAAATTAATCTATAAGAAAAAAAAGCAACAGAGTAAAAGCTCCTCTTTTAGCTCTAATTAGTGCATTTGAGACGATAAAGTTACCGGAGGGAACCGTTTCAAAGACAGCTTGCATTTAGATCATTTAGTGCTCCATTTAAATCAAACAATAAAGTCACTGCAAGGTGAGGGTAAAAGCCCAAGCAAGCAGCATACTTACACTCGTGATATCCTATGAGAGATGTGTGATTAGGAAAAGAGATAATGATGAAAACAGGTTACAAAATGAACCAGCGGATCAGAATTTCACGTCGCCTTGTCGGCAAAGCTTGGCTGCCTAGGGAGAGGGCTGGAGAGGTGGGCTCGGAGTGTGGAGGGGAGCAGATGTGCCTGAAGCTATGGCCAGGTAAGTGCAGAGTCTTGGGGGAGCTGGTGGATGACGCACAGAGAATCCCCAGAGGGCCTGAAGCCTGAGCGGGGAGAGGGCAGAGCCCACGGGAGCATGCAGGTGATGCCATGCCAGTGATGCCACGCCACAAGGATGCAGGAGGTGCAAGTGCCAACCTGGTGACACCACTGGGGCTGCCTCCAGAAAGCAAACTGGATACATGAAGATGGGCCTTGAAATGAGATCCCTTTTGGAGAGAAGGCTGGCAAGCCGAGCTGGGGTTTGTGGCTTTTTAATACCACCACTGAGCATGGATGCTGCATGCTCGAGTACTACCTGGGGAAAGGCCAGGAGCATGGAGCTGCCCTCCTGTCCTACTGCATTCCCAGCAACTGCCACAGCTCCCAGCTCACTGCCTGCTTCCAATTCCCTAGCTCTTCCAGCTGCCTCATGTCCCAGCTCTCAGATACCTGACAGCTCTTTATTTTACCATTTTACTGATAGTTCTCAATATACCTCACACATTTGCATCATGGATGTCGGGTTGTGAATACGTTGCGAATAACACAGCTTATTCCACAACACTTATAAATACGTATATAAAAACATTGTTGTAATGTATAAAAGTGCTTTACACACGGTAGCTACCTAAGTTTAGTCTGTGTACCATACTGATAACACCTGGATGTCATGAGTTGCTGTGAAATTAGCAGAAGAGGAGGCGGCGGTGCGATTAGGTGGGCGGCAGATAATACAGACTCCAAAGCTCAGAAGAGGTGGGTCTTCTAAAAGCAGAGCCCCAACACTAAACTAGTTGGCTCCTACTCTGCCAGCAATAGAGAGAGGTACTCCAAAAAATGACTCAAATTCCTCCTCAGGGTCTGATTTCACGGTAAATCTAACTAAATCTAATTGCAGTTTGCTTATCCTGCCTGCTCCTCCATAAAAGTCTTAGCAGTGGAGTGCCCACGGCATGAGCTGCTTGGAAAATTATTAATTATAATTTTTGGCAGGTTACTTCTCTGTCAGCTCAGCTGGAAGACCAGCTGTGAGGTCTGATGCTAGCAGAGGGGGTAGGAGTAGGGCTGATCCTCCCAGTGAGACCTAGAGAAAGGGTCAGCTGGGGCACCTCCTACCATGGGCAGGGTGGGTGCCTGGTGGCACTTCTCTCCCACATACTAGAGGAGTTACAAGTGAAGCAAATCTCACTCCTCAGGTCTGCAGCAAACTCATGAGCTTTCCTTCCTTGCTGCTGGCTTGTAGGACTGGCACAAGCCTCTCTGTGCTTCAGGAGGGATCCCAAAGCTCTCCAGATGCCATGTGGTGCTTGCCCGGCACATCCCGGCGCTACTCCTTGGCATCTGCAGGGTTTGGGCTGAAGCTGTGCAAAGCATATGAGCTACAGGCTTCAAAGAGGCTCAGATTCAGCCTTATCAAAGCACATGTCCCTGCTAAGGGCAATCCCCAGAGCACACAGCCACCTCAAGGCACCGTCCCTGTCCCATAGCTGGGCTTTTTAGCACTTGAGCCTCTTCCTGGATCCAAGAGAGTGAAAGGAGAGGGAGAGGGTGAGAATATTTTCAGCTGGAAGTGTCCTACAACAATCATCTAATCCAATTGCCTGACCACTTCAGGGCTGACCAAAAGCTCAAGCATATTATTAAGGGTACTGTCCAAATGCCTCTTACAACACTGACGGACTCAGGGAAGTTACATGTACCTGCAGGCTCCCCAATTTTAAATTATTTTAGGAGCTTGAGATACCTTTACAGTGGAGTTCTGTAGTAAGACAAAGACAACTCTGCTGAACAAGTGAAGCAAGAAGACAGACTCTCAGCCAAGTCAATGCATTTTGGTACAAAACCTGGGATTCAGGTTAATGGGATAAACCAGGATTTTTCTATTTAACCTCCCACTGTCCACCCAGGGGGGCAATCTTTGCTCCTTGGATCACAAGGAGCCTCCTGCTCCCCAGGCTGCTCCATCCCAGCACTGCACACGATGGAATGAGCTACTAAAACACGCGCTTGCCCAGAGCGAGATGGGGATGAAAACTATCCTGGGTGTCCAGACCCACACTCACTTTTCCAGCAGGATGAGGGCTGTCGTCGGGTTCACGCGAAGATACTTGCACGTGGGTTGCCCGTAGTCAGCCAAATATGTTGACCAGTCCCACTGGATGAACAGATCTAAGAGCTGAAGCAGCCACCGGAAAGAAAAAACAAACAGATACAAGATATTAAAAAGCTGGTGAGAGAGCAGGTGGTTTATCTGAAAGCTGGAAAAGATCCTGGGCAGGTAGAGTTAGTGACAAAAAATGGTTTGTAGTCTTTATTAATTTATTTAATATTAGCTTGCTAATATTTATTAACTTATTCATATCAAATTATAAATTTATTAATATTTAATGTTAATTTATGTAGGGCTGTATTAATTTAGCCACAGTGCATTCCTGCTACGTTATCTCCACGTTGGGGGTGAACTAGTGGTACAGGGGATATGAGGACTGAGAGAGCCCAATGAGGTGTATGGCAAAGAACCCCAGCGCCCCGATGCTCGCAGCTGTGGCAGGAGGGCACTTCTGGGGTCAGAGTCACCACACAATTAAAATTCTTCTGTCCCCAAGTAACCCCCAGCATTGTTTGAAGCACGCCACAAGGTTTTTTCATCACACTTGCTACACCTCAACATCTTCCAAGCGCTTTGTAAGCATCTCTAATGATGAGAGCTCCCTGGGGAGGTGTGGGACCCATTCAGGACCTCAGGGGTTCATCTTGGGTGAATGACTGGGAGTCCCAGGTAGTTTCCAGACAATTGTAAGAGAAACCACAAGCCCCTGGCAGCAGGGTAAGGCAAAGGCAGATTAATTCAGCTGTCTGTGACGGTCCCTGCTCCAGACCCATAAAATTTGCACCTGAAGCCCTTCACCTCTGCAAAGGGCCCCCTCAGTGCCCCATTGCTCCCAGCTGATTCAGGTGAGGGATGACCAAACTACAGACCGGGTTTCCTAAATGCCCTCCTCCACCTCACCTTTCACATCCTTATTTTCCTTCAAACCCAAACAGCAGCTCCCACGTCTGTCCCACACGAGGACCCACCCACCCCTAAGAGGACTTGTCTCTCCATCCACCCAGCAGATCACAGCTGAGGATGTATGAGGTGCAGCCTTCATCTCCATCGTCTAAAACAGGTTAATTAAGAGCAGCTGCATTCCCCCCCCTGCCATCAACCTTTTGCCTCAGAGAGCTGCTGTGACCACTCTATTGCAGGACAGGCTGCCAAGTGCACGGACATCTTCATCGCCCACGTCTGTGTGTCCCAGCACCCACTGCTGAAGCATGGAGAAGGAGGACCATCCCACGGCCAAGCAAGGACCATAGAGGGCTCATTGTCCCCACGTCTCCATGGTTTTCCTGGAGGCTCCAGCACTGTTTAACAACACATCCCACCCTGCCAAGAAGGGGATTTAGCTCCTCCGAGACCTCAAGGTACAAAACAAAAATGTGCAACAAGATTCTTTTTGACTATGTAGGTCAGGGCAAAGAAAACAAGCTGTCGGGAACAATCCCCTGGCTGGTGGGGGGGACGGATTAGCCGAGACCTAAGAGGGCTTTTCCAGCCCGCAGTCCCGCGCGGCTTTGTACGGTGGGTCCATTGTGTTAACTACAAACCCGGGTTGAACATCATTGGCAGGAGTTTTTTCCAAGGGGCACCATCAAGAGACAACCTTAAATATGATTTCACAGGCTCTTTTCATCTAGCACAGCGGGGCCAAAACATTTCTATCGGGTTTGCTGGCTGCTGGGGGAAGTGGCATGGTTGTACAGGCTAAATCAGATCCCCCCACAACGCACTGAAATCCTCTTGCTGGTGGCCTGGGGGGAGCTGAACGTGCCTCTGGCAAACCACAAACAAAGCAGCACGAGTTATTGCCGCAGAAAGGGCATGGTTAGACCATCGAGGGGCCAGGTAGCCATCCACAAGGAGTGGAAATAATGCCTCAGGAGAAAGGGACAAAAGAAGAACCGAAATAACAAAGATGAAGATTAGAAGTGGGTTAGGAGAAGATGAAATGAAAAACATTGGGAGGTGTTATAAACAGGAAGCTACAGAGGACAGCAGAGGCTCAGGGAGCCGTGCAGGAGCTCAGAGGATGGGTAACGAGAGGGCTTGGAGAAACCTTCCATGCACGTTGAAAGAGTGTGCCTAATCCAGCATGGGGAGATTCTAAAGCAAAAAACAGATGAATGGCCATCTAGGGCAGCTCAGCTCTTGCTCTCCATCTCAGGAGCCCGAGCCAACGCTTGCCATTTCAACCAGGGCCAGACGACACGTACACGATCCCTGGCATGACGGCCACCCCCATCCCACAGCTTTCCTTCAGCTCTGCTCCAGCTCACCAAAACTCAGCTGGGCTGAAGCAACGTTGCTCTCCCGCATGAGGCTGCTGGGCTTTGCTGGTGTGGAAGATGCACCACCACACCTTCCACCACACTGGCACCAGCCTGAAGGGGCGGTCGAGGTGAAATACTTTATGGAATTGTTGGAGCAGGTCCAAAGAAGGTCACGGAGATGGTCAGAAGCTGGAGCAGCTCTGCCACAGAGACAGGCTGGGAGAGTTGGGGGTGCTCAGCCTGGAGAAGAAAAGGCTGCAGGGAGACCTTATTGTGCCCTTTCAGTATAGAAAGGGGGCTTATATGAAAGATAAGGACAGACTTTTTATTTGCCCATTAGTAACAGGACATAGGACAATGGTTTTAAACTGAAAAAGGGTAGATTTAGGTTAGATATTAGGAAGAAATTCTTCCCTGTGAGGGTGGCGAGGCGCTGGCACAGGCTGCCCAGAGCAGCTGTGGATGCCCCATCCCTGGCAGTGTCCCAGGCCAGGCTGGATGGGGCTTGGAGCAACCTGGGCTGGTGGGAGGTGTCCCTGCCCATGGCAGGGGTGGGACTGGATGGGCTTTAAGGTCCCTTCCAACCCATACCATGCTGTGATTCTATGAATTCTTTACTCTCATCATCATGCCATTCAGGTAGCTCCACCTGCACACATCACTGAGTGCAATAAGCACATGAGTGAAACCCCAGTGATCTGGTGATATTGGTCGGCAGCGGCTGGGCATGAGCCCCCAGCGTGCCCAGGTGGCCCAGGAGGCCAGCAGCGTCCCGGCCGGTGTCCGAAACGATGTGGCCGGCAGGGCCGGGGCAGCGCCCATCCCCCTGCCCTGGGCACTGGTGGGGCCGCCCCGCGGGGCCTGGGCTCAGCGTTGGGCCCCTCACGGCCAGACAGACACTGAGGGGCTGGAGCGTGTCCAGAGCCGGGCAGGGGCTGGGGCAGGGGCTGGGGCACCAGCCTGGGGGGGCGGGGGGGTCAGCCTGGAGAGAAGGGGGCTGGGGGGGACCCGGTGGCTCTGCAACGGCCTGGCAGGAGGCTGTAGCCAGGGGGGTCGGTCTCTGCTCCCCAGGAACCAGCGACAGGACGAGAGCAAACGGCCTCACGTTGCGCCAGGGGAGGGTGAGATTGGGTGTGAGGGAACATTCTGCACCGAGAGGGCTGGCAGGCGCTGGCACAGGCTGCCCGGGGACGGGGGTGTCATCATCCCTGGGGGTGTTCAAAAACCATGTGGCTGTGGTGCTTGGGGACATGGTTCAGTGGTGGCCTTGGCAGTGCTGGTTAATGGTTGGACTGGCTGATCTTAAGGGTCTTTTCCAACCAGAATGATTCTATGATTCTAAAGACGCCCCATCCCACATGCGCTCCCACCCCAGGCTGGACCTTCCCCGAGCGCTGGGAAGAGCCAGGCTCCCCCCAGCCGGCTCACGACAGTGACGGATAGCCTGTGTATTTTACAACTGTTTGCCCACATCCATCTTGCCAGCATGGCAGGTCCGAGGATTGCTGGGGCCGGCACCTTTGGCACAGTGCTTGGCATTGCCGGTGCTCACAGGGCTCTGCCTTGGGTCGTGCTCTGTAGCAGAGAGGTCTGGCAGGAGGAAACCTGACATCTCAGGGCAAGCTGTCTCAAAACAATTTATCTGTCACATAAATGTGGTTTTATTAGTTTTACTGTTTAAACTTTTCACCTCTGCTGCTAAATCTGAATGACCGAAAAAAAAAAAAAAAAGGCAAGGAAAAACCCGCCTGCGCAGCGGTGCTGGGCTGCAGCGGGCCTGCCGGGGGAGATTCCAAATAAAATATGCAAATACCATTAATTCTTCAAACTAGAGTCTCCTTTTCAAGGCTATAAATCAAACTCGACAGCACATACGCTGTGGGGAAAGGAAAAGTAGCGGGGAGGGGGGGTGAACGAGACGACAAAAAGAGGAGCTTTTACCATGACGATACGAAAGTGGAATAAGCTCAGAAATCTGCAGCCGTGCTGTGCGCACAGAGCAGGGTTGCGAACCTGCAGCTTCCCGCACCACCAGAAGCATCTTGCTGTGAGAGCAGGGAGAGGTTCATGCACATATTTATAAAATAGAATAAAAGAAACTGAGAATGCTGTGAATATGCTGCCAAAAGAAAGATACTAAAAAAAATAATATTTGTATTTATACACATACATGAACTTTCACCCAAATGGTGATTCAAGAAAGGGTAATGCTCGAAAGAAAGAATTAAACTGGGAACCAGTTCCCAGTCCTGCCCCAGAATCCCCATGGCAGGGGCTGAGAAGCACTTTCTCCCCATTTCCCTTCATTCTACATCAAAAAACACTTACTTTTCACTCCCCCTGTAATACCACCATCTCAGACTCTTCAAAAATATTACTTTTTTCAGAGCAGAGCCATGTTTTTACGCTCCTCCCATCAAATACAGGGAAAGGATGGTTGCAACTTCATTGCATGCTGGTAGGAAAGGTAAATGGGGACATTGCAGCAACTGCAAACTTCTCCTTCCAGACGCACAGCAAAGTGGGACAGAATGAGATAAGAGCACTGAATCTGGATAAAATTCATTAAGCCAAGCCAGAAATCATGTAATGTGAATCCAAACTGATTTAAAACACAGACTGTAAGCTCTGCCAGCACCCCTGGAACAAGATCAAAGAAAGCACTAACATCTGCACGCTTGCACCAGTGTCATAGTGGGCTCTGCACAAACCTGGTAGGTGATACGCGGTGGCTAGGGATAAGATGGCCAGAAAAGGAGACCTGTGTTTTCTAGGATGAAAATAAACCCCCTTGTCCTATCTCTGAGAAGTCAGGATGATGTTGCAGGAATAGCTCTAGATACAGGATCCTCTCGGCCCTAGAGACTTCTCCTCCCCTCCTCAAGCCTAAGATACGAAGGTCAAGTGGTATTGCATGACAGATGAAAATTCCTGAATTCCCTGTCTTCATTCAACATCTGGCTCTTCTGTTTTTTGCTTTTGCCTCTTCTGAGCTGATGCAGCACCACTCTGCGCATCCATGAACAGGGAGTTGAACCCAAATGTTTTTGACCTGCAGGAAACCATCACTTGCGATGCACCAAATGCTCTGGGCTCATGGGCAACTCTACTGGGAGAGGAGCATGATCATCCCCTGTTAGCAGAGTGATGAGCTTCCCAGGACAGAATCGCCACCACACCAGACACGATGTTACATCCACTGAAGCAAAACATATCCAAATTAAAAGCGAAGAGCAATGGTTCACAACTGGAGCTGCTCCAAGACATGAATGCAGCCTGCAGTCCAGCCAGAAATGGAAACCACATCTTCCTGCTCCCCAGCAAGCAAACTTTCTGCTTTTTTCAGTCCCTGCCAAAGGGATTCACTTGCCTAAGAGCCATGTGCCTTGGTCCTGTTAAAGTCAAAACAGCCACCACCACCCCTGCAATCATGTCTGTGTCTTCCCTCATGCCCTAGCCCTTTTGCTTTTAACATCCTGACTTTGCAGAGCCAAAATCACAAATAGACTATCAGTATTTATAAAAGAGCCCTCACTAGATGCAGTCTGGCACAAAAGCCTCGTGGCTACACAGTAACTGGATGGTGAAAGGAGAAACCATCCTGAAGACTAACTCTCACTTTATTTCAAGGTCTAGATCTCTTCCTGCGGAAGTGAAGGCTCAGGGGATCCTCATTGCAGTACTCCAGTACTTAAAGGGTGGCTGCAAGGAGGATGAAGGCTCCCTCTTCACAAGGAACCACATGGAGAAGACAAAGGGTAACATCTCCAATGGGAGAGGTTTCATCTCAGTATAAGAAAGAAATTTCTTACTGTAAGAATAATTTTTCACTGGAACCACTTCTCCAGGGATGTCATAGAGTCACCATTGCTGGAGGTTTTCAAGAGACTATGGGACAGGTGCTAGATCAGCTCATCTAGGCTTCTTTTCCCACAAAAGGTTGGACCAGATGATCTTCTAGGGTTCCTCCTAACCTGGGCTGCTCTATAGTTCTGTGAGGCTATCCTAGAAACAAACATCCCTTCTCTTATCCACCATGATATTTACTCCCAGCGACAAAAGAGAGCATCAAGATGGCTTGAACAGGCCTTCCCTCTGCCAACACCAACAGAGCATCAGCAGATCCACCAGTGACGAGGTGGCATGAGGGGAAACATTCCGTAAAGAACTAAACCTTCCCTTCCATAAAAGCCCAAAATAGGGAATTCTTGTGTCCCTGCACCTAGTAATTACCCTTTTAGTTCTTTTTCCTCCAACCACATGCACAGCAGGAGACAGGCTCTTCTCTACTAGGAGTTGTTGACTATCTGTGGTGCTCAGGTACCACACGCTGGAGCTGGCCAGATCAGGGCTGCAAGGTGTTCCTGCCTGACATGCCTCCTGTAAAGCACCAACTGCTATTAAAAAAAAACAGAACAAACACCATCAGCACACGTGCACACACACACTGAAGGATGAAAAGGGAAAGGCGACTCAAGACCATTAGCTGGCAAATCTCGCAACCTGTTTCAACAAATTTAAATGCAATTATCCTGGGTTTCTCACACCCAACCAAGCTAAGGGAATTAGAGTTTACTTGCTGTGACTTAAAAGCAGAGACAGTCAGGCGTCTGGAGAAGCCTAGCTGGTGCCAACAGTGGGTGCATGAGATCTTCCTTGCCATTGGTTTCTGGGGGAGGTTCAGATCAACGTGGAAGGGACAGCTATGCCACACGGTTATGGTCAGGTTTTCATGATGAGCTTTACATCCCCTGGGTGCCAGGGTGCAGAGAAGTGTTAATTAAGTTGGATTTGGTGGCTTCCCAGCTGGAGGTAGCACTCCTACCCTGAAACCTGCCAAGGGTCACAATCACAAGCAACTGCTCTCGCTTTCTGGGGGTAGGAGGAGGTCATATTTTCAGAATTAATCTGAACCCAGCTCTAAAAAGCTTTATTGTCCCTCGCCATCCTTATAACCCCTAAGTCTGATGCACTTCTTCCCCAGTCTGTGTTGCGGACATCATGCAGAATGAACAGCTTTCAACTTGACACCTTGTACAAACCAGCCGTGCTTCAATTCACAAGAGATAACACTGTTAGCTTACAAACCTACTGATATCTTTTCATTAAAAACCTCATTTAACACCACAGCTCCTTGGATAAAAGTGACAAGAGGTTCAGAGGAAAGCAGCATGGGTTCTACTATCATCCCACCTAAACCTACCTGTATGAAGGGACAAGACACTTCCAGTGGGACCAGAAACCACCCAGGTAAGACCTGGTCCTGCTGGGCACCTCCATAAAAACACATGGAACTACTGAATTCAAACCAATGCCAATTCCCAGTTTGCCCATGCCTAAGCTTGCCCACGCCTAAGCTTGCCCACAACCCAACCCCACCACTGGTTGAACAGCCCCTACCACCAGCCAGCGGGTAATTGTTAGGGAGCACAAAAGCCCAAAGAGTTTCCAACATCAGCAACCACAGACAAGTACATCCAAAATAATTTATTTTGGTGAGGTTTCAATTATGCCTCATGGGAACATAATACCGCAAGAGAAAGAAATACTCTAACCCACGGGGAGACGTGGGTTTGGACAATACTGAGAAGAAAAGGCACCAGGAACTGGAACATCGTGCCTGTTTGTTCACTTGTGAAAGACACAGAGGGTAAAATTGTGGACTAAGTGAAAGCAGGAGCAGATTTGTCATGAGTTTCACTGGAAACTAAGATCTGCTCTACGTACTGAGTGTACTTTGTGTGAGGGGGTGGACAGCACCCACAGTAACCTGATGTTGCACAAGCCAACGTGATGCACAAGCCAACGTGATGCACAAGCCAAGGGATCTTCATGCATGGAGCACAGGGAAGGTTATTCTTATTTTAGGTGCTTACCAGACCTGCCTGCAAGAGAGAGATGGATTTCTAGGAGTTACTGCAGATCAGAGTGCTGTCCAGCCTGCTTGGACCTCTCTGTAAGGCACACTAACCCTAGGCTCACATGAGCCCTCCAGGTCTCCTGGGCTGACATCCCACCCAGGGCTGTCCTTCCTCCTGAACACTCACGCTGGAGGGAGGAGAACTGAATCCAAGTTCCACATCTCGCATTTTAACTGGACTGATTTTGCAAGTTAAGGCAGCAACTTTATCTTTTCTTCTTTTCTCTGTTTACTTATATCTGCAGAGGTGAAACAGAAAAAACGAGAAAGATCTGTTAAGATTCACGGTAGATGGGACAGTATGTAACGGAGAAAGGTCTGAGGCCAGCAAATCCCTAATCTGTCCAGTCTGGATTATTTTCAGATTCCTATTATTTCCTGTTTATAGGTTTTTGTGTTTCTTACATCAGATTTCCAGGTAAGGTCTCCAGAAAGTTTTCTGCCTGCCTTGTGTGTGCAGAAGGTCTTCTGTTTTCCCATCTGCAAATGTTCATCGTTTATTAGGAGGAAAACCTCTAGCTTTCCACCTGCTTTGAAATAACACTGTAATTACATGGGTTGACTTCTCTACTCTTTCAGAAGATATTTATTCCAAGGGTCTCATTAAAATCTTAACAAACACGATTTTACCCCCAAAATATTGCCTTTCTGATTGTAGCTCACTTCCGGCTTACAACAAAAAACTCCCTTTTGGGTTAAATATGGCTTTGAGGAATCCACCTTATCCTCCCAGCCTGCAACACGAAACCACACGAAGGAGCCATGAAAGGTTGTCGGCTTCAAGAGAAGTGATGCAAAGCAGCCCAAGAGCAAAGGGCGTGGATGCCAAGGATTAGCATATCGTGTTACGGTGACAGTCCTGAAGATGGCTGGAAAGTCCCTACCAGCTTCGTTCACACTCCTACTGACTTTGATGGTGCAGGATCGTGGCTTTAGTCATTCTCTGGAAGCCTGCCTGCAGGGAAGGCTAAACTGAATTCTAGGGAAATCCCAAGTTTCTCTGACCATGGCAATGCACTGTGCAATGCTGCTTGAAAAAGAAAAACCAAAAAAACCAAGGCATGAAAATTATTTGGTACAAAACCACTGGGATTTCAATGTTTCAAATAAAATCAGTTGGTTCCAGCAATAACTGCCCAGACAGGGGATTTTATGAATGGCCAAAAGAACAAAAGGAAGCTCTGCCTGCTGGATTTAGTAGCCAAATTGCGCTCATAAAAATAATTATTTAGACTCATCAAATTCTCCACACAGGTTCACAGGCTTGCATGGTGCTTTCCGCCCAAAGAAGACTACCGTATTTCTACCCTCCAGATCCTACAATCTGCAAAAAACAAAGAGACAATACTGGGCAGCAGCCAAAAGAAATGAAAGAGCCTCGGAAGACCATTCTCCAGGGACCGCTATTGAATAACACTTTGCGTTTCCATTTAACCATCACAAAGGCGGATTCATTCTGGAAGCAAAGATGTCTCCTTTAGAAGCATCCCCCACCTCCCCAGTAGCCTCTCTGGCTCAGATCTTTGGTGGGCACAGCCGGGAGGTGCACCCATTGCTCTGCCCAGCAAGGATGGAGACTGGCTAAACACTTGGGGTCAGCATCTGAGGTTACGGGGGCTAAATTTGGGATGCAACACTTGGAAAGTGCTCAGCTTGTAGATAATTACTCTCGGAAGCATTTTTGAAGCTATTACAGGGAGGAGAAGCTGGATTTGCTAATGGGAAAAGACCCTCTGCTCCGTGGATGGGAGATGACAGCACCGTGTGTTCAGGTACCCCTCGTACACAGAAATACCTTCTCTGTGGCTATAGTCTGGGTGCACAGCACCTCATGCATCTCTCTGACTTGCCCTGTCTGACCCACACTTCAAAATGAGTGGTTACGAAGAAAACGTTAAGAAATAACATGGAGAATCCCCATATCTCAGCAGCAGGTCAGCATGCTTTACAAAGGGAGGAGAAGAGTTAACAAGAACACAAAAAAACCCAGAAAAACCCTGAAACGCAGGGAGGTGGGTTGAGAGGGGAGAAAAGCACACAGTCCTCCAGATAAGCCTATAGGCAAACCACCTCCGTCATTGACCCTATAGTATCAGAGGGAAAAAAAAAAAACCAAACAATTTAAATGCCACCTTTCCAGGGGAAAATGTTCCGTTAATCAACAGAGAAGGTATTTGCAGCCAGAAAGTTTTTGGGCCAGGAGGGATTAATGCTCCCTATCTGCTGACAGTTCAGCAGCAAACCTAGGTACCTGCAGAGATCAGGGTCTGCCCAGAAGACCACAGAGCCATGTTCTCAGACAAATACAGCCCACTTGGTGCCAACAGTAGCCAGGACGTGATGCCCAGATACCTCAGTGAGGGGCACTGCGTAGTGTTTTTCCCATCAGGGCTTCCCACCAGCAGTGGGGAGCAGGGACAGGTGAACCAGCGAAGTCTTTCTGAACTTAGCAATTAGGGTTCCACATTTCCATGGAACACAAAAGCAATGACATTTGAATTAAACCCCTCCTGCCGTCCCTAAAGGCACCAGCATCACCTTCCCCGAGCCCTGCAGCCCGGCACTTGCTGGGTACCAAACCTCACCATGGGGCCAGCATGCCACAATTATTTTTCCTGTTGCTCAGCTGATGCCAAGTCCTCTGCAAAGTTGCATTTTTCTTTTGTTTACACATTAAAAAAGGGGATTAAAAAAAAAAAAAAAAGAGGTGACCTCCTGCTAACCCCAGCCAGTCTCTGAGAAGCTGCCGCTGCCTTCACCTCCAAATGAACTTTCAGATTATCTCAGACAAGATTCACCTTGCATTGAACTTGTACCCTGTGCGGCAGCACAGTCACGTAACCTTGATTAAACATTACAGCACAACGCAGCTATAAATTTAATGAGCATTATCGGCGCGCTTCCTCCCATCGTCCTGAGGCAGGGGGAGCGATGGAAACGCTGGGAGCCGCTGGGAACCGGCCTGGTGTGCACCGGCACGGTCAGGAGATGGAGAAGCAGCTATCTGAGGGCAGAGGAAGGAGATAGATCTGTGCTGTCCCCCACTCCTCTGCATGCAATGAGTTGCATACAGGCTCTGCAGCAGCTCCCGCAGGAGCAAGAGGCTCCAGGTACCTCTGCGAGCAAAGATGACCCGTGGAGGGCTTGTACGGCTTTCTGCTCAAAAGACCCAAGAAAAAGCAATAAGAAAAGCAACAAGGCGCAATAACGGGTCCGGCAGTCCTTTCACCCAGCAGGAAACCTTTCTTAGGCCATGGCCTCCTAAACTCTGGCTGCCCTTTTCACGCAAAGCACTGCAGCCCATCGCCATCCTGCCATTTATTTTCAAGACACACGTGTGATGGGAGGCAGAGGCAGCTGCCTCTTCATCTCCCAGCTGACACGTAGGGAAAGGGAGAGCTCAGCATCCGTGCTGGCGGCGGCAATTCCTGCCGCAGAGGTCACTCG
Organism: Falco rusticolus; assembly: GCF_015220075.1. NCBI lineage: Eukaryota > Metazoa > Chordata > Aves > Falconiformes > Falconidae > Falco > Falco rusticolus. The sequence goes on along the minus strand of NC_051187.1, from coordinate 88,035,851 downwards.
GCTGGTCGAGGGGAGAGTGTCTGGGCGGCGAAATAGATATGCTCAAGTTCAAGTGCTTGAAATACCTTCCTTTTTTTTTTTTTAAAAAAAAAAAAACCACACTCAAAACTAAACTAATATATCCCCTGCTTTTCATGATAACTTCCTCCTTATCCTCAGCGGTTTTGTTTAGCAGATCTATTGTTCTCAGTGAGCCTTGCCCTGGGGTCCAATTTGACTGTGTTCTCATTTTTCCCCCTATGTAACTGATGCTTATTTCTTTAAGCTCTACTGTAAACAGAAAACACACTGCAGTGCCCTTGCCTGGCTTTGCAGGAGGCAGGCTCAGACCTGGAATTACTTCTTTGGTTTTTCTATATAGGAAATAAAAAGATTGGGCTTGCTTACTTCAAGGATTCAAACACCTGTGGGATGCAGGAGGGCAGCTGAGGTACCTGCGGGTGGTCCAGGCTCGGAGCAGGGACCACGCAGTTCCAGCGCTGGCTCTGCTGCTGCTTCGCTAGATAAATGGCCTTTTTCTGCTTGCAAGGCTGGAAACATGCCACTTTCCTAATTACAGACCTCTTTAATGTACATTAGGAGCAGGGGCTGAGGAGGTAAGCAGCATCATTTGGAGGTGACATGAAGTTCTTCAGGGTGCTCAAGGTGAAAGAGAAAGCCACCAGACAGCAGGCTCCTCCAGACAGGGTGGCACATGGGAATAAATAGAAAATAAAAATAAAATCTTTGCAGAGGGGAACACATCTTGGATTATCTGAGGAACACAACAGAAGCTGGGGTTTTGGGATGGGTGGGTGATGGAGGCACCAACACAGGGCTTTGTGCCTCCCATCCTTTACTTGCCATGGGTTTGGTCCGCACCCAGAAAAATGTCCTTGTCCCAGCAGATAGAAAAGGGGGAGCTTGGTGGGCAGGGGGGCCCAAAAATTGCCTGTACTGCAGCATTAGGGAAACATTTTAAGCAAAATGGGCATTTTTTCCCCCATTTGCTGTCCTCATGGCTCCTCTCTGCCTTGGTTCCTACACCAGCCTCGCAGGAGAATCACAGAATGGTTTAGGTCAGAAAAGACCTTTAAGATCAGCCAGTCCAACCATTAACCAGCACTGCCAAGGCCACCACTGAACCATGTCCCCAAGCACTACAGCCACATGGTTTTTGAACACCCCCAGGGATGATGACACCCCCATCCCCGGGCAGCCTGTGCCAGCGCCTGCCAGCCCTCTCGGTGCAGAATGTTCCCTCACACCCAATCTCACCCTCCCCTGGCGCAACGTGAGGCTGTTTGCTCTCGTCCTGTCGCTGGTTCCTGGGGAGCAGAGACCGACCCCCCTGGCTACAGCCTCCTGCCAGGCCGTTGCAGAGCCACCGGGTCCCCCCCAGCCCCCTTCTCTCCAGGCTGACCCCCCCGCCCCCCCCAGGCTGGTGCCCCAGCCCCTGCCCAGCTCTGGACACGCTCCAGCCCCTCAGTGTCTGTCTGGCCGTGAGGGGCCCAACGCTGAGCCCAGGGTTCGAGGTGCAGAGACTTACCCCAGCACAGCTTGCAGGGGCCTGCCCGAAGAGGACGGATCCAGCATCACTGCAGAAGAAACCGATGACACAGGGGTCTCTGCCCAAGGCAGGGGATGGAGAGGGCAGGGGTGAGACAATGGAGGAGGTGGCCTCAGATGCTGCCAGCTCCCACCACAAAGGTTTGCTCGGGTTTGCAAAGACACCGACTCCCAGAGATGTCCTCCCGAAAAGTGTCGTCGTTCCCCCTATCTAGTGGCATCACCTGCAAAACTAATTTGGCCCATGAAATAACCTGGCAATTTGGGTGGCTGATTATAAGTATTTTTATAAGGCCACAGGATATATATTTCCAGAGTCTGAAATAGTGTTTGGAAAACAGCAAGAGCCATTTAGAGCCATTTAGTGTATTCTACAGAGAGGCAGACGCACAAGCAAATGGATATTTAAAACAGCTGTGAAGACAAGACTGGTAGGAAACATTTGGTTAAAAGCAAACACAGAAATAAAACAACTTTGCAGAAGGTTAGAAATCAGTGAATTTGGTAATGCCTGACTTTGGGAAAAAAATAATTGTATTTCTTTGGCTTGTAGAGACTAATAAATTACCATGGAGAACATAAAAACTGAAGTCCACTATTTCACCTTGTATTTTCCATCCACACTGTAAAAAAGTCTCTTTTTTGGTTGAGTGGATAGCACCAAACTGCCCTCAGGAACTCTGATTAGCATCCTGTAGATGCCAAAGCCACAAAATTGCTGGGCTTCAGCTAATGGCACTGGGTGACTTGATGCTTTTTGGGGGGTTGCATGCTCTAGACTTTCAGGCGAGCCCCAAAAAAAGTGCTTTCAGGAAGAGTTAAAAGAGGAGGATTTAAAATTCACACTCCTGTCAGGTTTGTTTGGGAGTCTGGCCAGCAACCTTTCATCCGACAGAAACTCTTTCCTATTGAGAAAATACTGGAATTATTTGAACTTGTTCCATTTTTGGTGGGTGCAGACCACCAGGTGGGAACTTCAAATTTGCAGGAAAGTAATGTGTAGGAGGAAAAAAAATACAGTGTTCTTGTGCAGAGAGCATGCAACGCTTGTTTCTGGCATCCTGAAAAACCTCCTGAAAATACCCAGGGTGACCAAGTCAAGCTTCCAATTAATTAAAACCCTAAAACCTTGCAGGGCACACTCTCCTGTAACTAAGTACGATGAGATGACGAGGCTGAGCATCAGGAGGGATGCCAAGTGAAGCAGCATTTCATCCTGCTATTGCATCTGCCGGGCTTGCGCTGCAGCCGGGCAGCCCTGGGCACAGTGAGACCCAGCAGGATTTATGGCTATTTGTTGGAGATGAAAAAAAACACCCCAACCTTTGGAGGAATCTGAAAACAAAAGCAAAGGCTTTTCCTTACGCGCTGTCACACTAACCTCTGGATGGCCTTGCACTTATTGTCACAGCCCTGAAAAGGTATAAACAAAGGCAGATTTCGGATGCCAAGAGCTGGGTTAGGAGAGAAAAGAGAGACACCGCTGCTGCGAAATCCCCTTTGCGCTGACATCGAGGGTATAAATCCTGCAAAGAGATGTTTTACGATGTGCACGCAGAGTTATCGCCCTATTAGAAAGCAATTCGTGGGGAAAAAAGGTGATAGCAGACAACGGCGAGGTCCCCGTGGAGCGGGGAATTTGACACCCGTGGCCAGGACGGTGATGGGGAGGCGGTACGAGGCTTTGCGAAGGGCTGGAAAAAATAGCAGAATGTCCCTTTTGGGGTTAAATCTGCTCTTTAAGCATACTTTTAGGGCTGCAAGGAGAGGGTTTGGGGTACAAGTGGTTCCCAGTGGCTGAGCTAGGATCCCAAAAGGCACTGTCCTATTTAAGGACAGGTTGCATGGTGTGTTGCCCAAACCTGATGCTCCCCCAGTCCCACTGATCAACAGCATCTCAAAGGCAGATCTTTTTTGCAAAACTTTGCGATATTTTAGATGTGGCAGGAGAAAACTGCTCTGGTGAGTCTGAAGTAAACACAGAAGGGGGGAAAAAAAGGAGAAAAAATGAAATCGAAAAAAAAAAAGAAAAAGGAAGAGATAAAAAGAAAAAAAAAGAAAAAGAAAAAAGAAAAACTAAAAAGAAAAAGGAAAAAAGAAAAAAGGAAAACAAGAAAAAAGGGGGAACTGTAAGATAGAAAATGAAAACAATAGCAGAGTAATTTCATGTACAAGTAATTTCAGAAGAGGGGGATTTGCCAAAGCAGATAAAAACTCATACTGGAACCCGCATCTGCTTGAGGAACTGTCATCCAGATCTCGGCACCAGACTTCTGGTTCCAGGTCTGACAGACCCATCATCTCCCAACTATTTCAGTGGCCATAGGTGGTGAAAACCCTTCAAAACCAGCAGGACCCTCAAGAATTTGCCCAGCTCCCATGATGTCAGTGCATTCAAGCCCAAACTAAACAGGGCTCAGCTCTAAGTCCAGCCTCAGCACCTTCACTTTGAAGCCAAGCATCCCTTTCCTGGGCAATTTCAGCCCAAAACGATGGGGCTGCCTCAGCCAGGTGCTGGTACTATACAACACCACGCTGTGTGATTTCCTTCTATTGAAAGTGTTCCTTTCTCCTGAGGTTTCTCAGACACCAGGGCTCACCCATAGGTACGGGCATTTCCTTCGCCGCTTTGCTGCCCCATTGCTGCCGCCCGCCCAGCCCAGCAGGCAGGAGCAGGCAGCTGGGCCAAGCCGCCTGCTCGCCCCTTCCTGCCCTCCAACAGCGACGGAAGGATAAAACGACGAATTTGTCTTTATTTACACCAAACTGTTTACTTTCTCCTTTCTTTTTAATTTTATTATTGTTTGATAGGAACATAAAGCAGAAGCCCAGCGGATCAATGCCAGAGGCTCTGACCAAAGGGTTTCTTGAAAACTTCCTTTCGGTTGCTGTAACATTTTTACAGGGTTATGAACTCCTTAAACAAACAGCTGAGGTCATTGTTAGCAAAAAAAAAAAAAAAAAAATTAAAGAAATACAAAAGCTAGACTAATGTTACAGCCAGGGTGGAAGCTGTTCTGCAGAAAAGGGAGCTGAGATAGTGCACAGCAAAATCTATGGCAAAAATATCAAAGAACCGCAAGTCCCACACACGCTTTCCATCTGCCAGTCCAAGCCACACTCTCCCCATTATTAGGATGACAAAATCTGGATTCAGAAGCCCCACGATATTTTGAAGTCTCAACTCCGTTCTAAGGGTTGCTGCCCAGAGAAGAGAAACTTCTGGTGGCACTAATACTGTCCTTTCCAATCTCTTGACAATCACAAGAAAAGAGCGATCCCAGCCCTTTCAGTGCCCAGGAGACACTGCTGGAAGGGCAGCAGATGGTTCTTGTCCTCCATTCAAGCTTACCCAGAAAAACCACCAGCAAAGCGGCATCAGTGTGATAGTAAGTTATCACAGTTACATATCTCACAATAACTTCTATCAGGGATTCAAAAGACTTTTTATTCCCCTAAATCAACACTGATAACCTCTACTTCTTCCTCAACAGGAGGAACTTCACAAGAGCCATATGTCATCCCAAGGACATGTCCAAGCCACTGAGCAGCTCATTTCCCAAGCAAATACCGGCACAAGGTTTCCCACTGGCAGACAGAGATGTTTGCAAGTGCAGGCTTCTGTTGTGGGTGGACGGGATATTTTAATACTTCCCAAGAACTGCAAAGCTTTGGGTCCAGAAGGAAAGAAATTCTGCAGCTGAGTACTTACGAAGAGCTGATCAACGCGAAAATAATTTAACTGGGTTTGTGTGCTATTTGCAGAAGAGGAAGCTGATGTCCTCACCCATCTTCAGCCCAACTCTTTCAGGAGACAGTTATTTCCAGCAGAAACTTCCACCTGCAACCACGCTGATTGCACCCACGGCAGAAGGCACCGTGCAGTTAAAGCACTGAGTGGTAATAAGAAAAAGGGTTTGGAAAAGGAATGGGAAGGAATGCTGATGCTGTTATTATGGGAAGGAAATAAATCACTGACAGGGTATTCATCAAAGCCAGAGGACGCCTAAGTGACCCTATCAAAGGCAATACATGAATATCAAAAAATTTAGACAAAAGGAGAGAACGGGATATAAGCACATTGCAACAGAAAAGGCAAAGAGGCCTCTTAACCTGAAAATTTACAGTCAGAAAGAAGAGTCTGCCTGGCTGTCTCTACACCCAACCTCTTCCCATCTCTTGATCCATATGGGATAGAATTACTCGTACATCCCCGGAGGCAATCGCATGCAGGGTTTCATTTCCAGTTGCCAGCGATACTACAATTTCCACTCAGCAGGATTGCTCTCACCCTCTGGTGAACTTCGTAGTTTTGGAGAACCAGCCTGGAGTCTGCAGTTGCTGTCTCCCCAGAGCTTTGCTGTAAATCATACATGAAGAGCAGGATCCATCCCTATCACAATTCACCCTCGCCTACAGCAGATCCAGCAAAGACAACCCAGAGGTACAACCCCAGGACAAGTTGGGTACACGGCGCTACTTGCACCCCTGAAACCTTCATGCAATGTCAAAACTCCGCAGAGAAATTCCTGTTCACGTGCTGTTGCTCATCCCTCTCTGCTGCTAACAAGCCTCTCTTGAGCCTCATTTTTCATTCCTGCCTTAATGCTTTCTCCCACATTTCTTCCTTGCTTTGAGATTTTCCCCTCTGAACCACTGGCTGTGTCTGATACTCTTTATTCTTTAAAAAGGGCTTGTTTTCTGAACGGCCCAGAACGCCCCCCCCCCCCCCCCCCAGTCTCCCGAGACAGAAGCATGAATAAATTACTCAGTGAATTCAAAAAGAAAGAAAATATTAAAAATAAATAAAAGCCCAGCAAGCTTATGGCACGTGCTGAACTTTCCTCGTGCTCAAATACAAATTTTTCATGACATCTTATCACTTATTTAGTCTGTGAATCCGTGACTTCCTGCATATCGCTGTACTCCACCAACAGACAAGTAACACCTCTGTCCACCTGCACCCTCTGCCAGCCCCAGAGAAGACAGCAAAGCCTCCCGAAAACCCCAGCCCTGCTTGAAAGAAAGCACATCTTAAGAGCTGATCGTACAACCAATCTACAGGGCTACTGAGTTCAGTAAAAATGAAAAGAAAAAAAAAATCTTTGTAGATTGAGAAGATTTAGAACAAAATGTCGGCGGAGATGGAAATCATATGGGTTATTAATCATCTGCCTGCTCAAAGGCTTGCTCTGACGCCTAAAGCAGAAGCAAAAAGGCGATGTGATGGGCAAGAGGGAAAAAACACTGCTTTCAGCAGCCCAGAGAACCTTAGGCTTTTGATATTCTCCTCCTCCTCACCGCAGATGTGTGCAGTGCTAAATATTGCGTCTGTGTCCAACGTTCCCCTGGGAAGGAACCACCAGAAGGGCTCCAGAGGAACTTCTCCTCCTCGTCCTCCTCACCTGAAGCAACCTCACAGCCATGGCTGCTCCATGCAGGGCAGCACAGCTTTCTCACCCTGGAGGGACACAGAAAATCACTGAAGGGGAAAAATATCAGTTTTCTGCAGTCTTTGAGGATGTGTCCGTGTTCCCACTGCAAAACCCTTTGGTGGTGAAGACACCGCACAGGAGAAGCAGCTGCAATGGAGTTTCAAAGAGTATAAAGAAGCCGCGGGAAATACTGCGGCATGGTCGTTGTCATGCATAGGGATGATGTTATTGTGGGTGAGCTAAGCCCTAAAGTGCTCCAGGAAAAAAACAGATGAGCAAATAAAATCCAGCCATGGCTTCAGACATGCTGAAAATTGGCAGTTCCCAAAAAAAAAAAATTTAATTAGACCACATGGGACTTCAGGGTCAAGTAATTTACAGAGTCAACCAGGGGCTCATCAAAAAGACCATGGCCTAAGTCCTAAGCAAGTGTTTCAATTCCAAATTTTCAACACTAAATTAAGCAAGCATGGCTTTATATAAATTTATGTCTTGCGAATGATCAACTTTCATACAAAGACGGGCCAACGCTGCTTGAACCTTAGCCCATCTCTAAAACCCCCTTCCCACTGTATTCTCTGGGTGTAACAAAGCATGAGCTCTCAGCACAGCCCCTCTGTAGGGATAACGTTTGCTGGATTTCTCCTCTTATCCTATTTCCATGAAACCTGTAGTAATTTAATAACCTTCCACCCTTCGTGAAATTTCAGTGAGTTCTTTCGATGGTTTAAAAAGTGTTGGGAGGAGGAGGGGGGGGAAACGCATGGGCAAAACTCGCAGGCGCTGTGATTGCCTGGGTCTTCCTGTCGTTTGGAAAGGATTAGACTAGATAGAGGATTACATTGTATTATGTTATATAATATATATAATTATATATGATTATACATAATATTATATAATGATATGTTATACATTATATGTTTTATATTATATATTACATATTATATACTTATACACAATACACTATACTACATACTATATTACATATTATATAGAATCAAAGAATGGTTTGGGTTGGAAGGGACCTCTAGAAGGCCATCTAGTTCATTCCCGCTGTCACGGGCATGGACATCTTCAACCAGATCAGGTTGCTCAGAGCCCCATCCACCCTGTCCTTAAATGTTTCCAGGGATGGGGCATCTTCAACCTCTCTGAGCAGCCTGTACCAGCATCTCATAAAAAATGCCTCTTTTGTATCTAGTCTAAATCTGCCCTCTTTTAGTTTAAAACCATTACTCCCTGTCCTATCACAACAGGTCCTACCAAAAGCTCCTCTCCAGCTTTCTTGCAGCCCCTTTAGGTACCGGGAGGTGCTCTAAGGTCTCCCCGCAGCCTTCCCTTCTCCAGGCTGAACCCCCCCAACTCTCCCAGCCCGTCCCCACAGCAGAGCTGCTCCAGCCTCTGACCATCCCCGTGGTCCCCTCTGGCCCCGCTCCAACAGCTCCACGTCTCTCCTGTGCTGAGGACCCCCGAGCTGGAGGTAGCGCTGCAGGGGGGTCTCACCAGAGCAGGGCAGAGGGGCAGAGCCCCCTCCCTCGCCCGGCCGGCCACGCTGCAGGGGATGCAGCCCAGGGCACGGGTGGCTCTCTGGGCTGCGAGCGTACAGTGCTGGGTCATGCCCAGCTTCTCATCCAACAGCACCCCAGGTCCTTCTGGGCAGGGCTGCTCTCCATCCCTTCATCCCCAGCCTGCACAGATACTGGGGGATGCCCCAAAGCAGGGGCACAACCTTGCACTTGGCCTTGCTGAACCTCAAGAGGTTCACATGGGCACATTCCTTGAGCTTGTCTGGGTCCCTCTGGATGGCATCCCATCCCCCAGGCATGTCAACTGCACCATTCAGCTTGGTGTCATCTGCAAACCTGCTGAGGGTATGCTCGATCCCTCTATGACACTAATGACAATATTAAACATCTAATATATCCCAGGCAACCTTATGGGTAATTCAGCATCCTTCCTGCCAAGGGGCATCTCAAATAAGAAAAAGAAAAGGTTCAGGATGAAGAGACAATGTAAGAAGCTACAGCTGTGGGAGAAAGCAAGAAATAGAGGGCACAGAGTGTCTTCAGCTCAGGATTTAAAAAAAATAATCAGGGTGAGAGGATTACGGAGTGTGTGCCGGGGGAACTGGTACACACCGCATGGGAGAGGAAGCACAGGCGGTTCCCTGGGGGCTTAAGAAGCAGCAGACAGTTTATTAAGAGAACTGAGAAGGATGCTGCTGTACCTAGACCTGTTGCCACAGCCACGGACTTCAGCCACTGAAAGGATTAAATGGAGACAGATTTACTGCAATAATTAATATTAATTAAGATCTAGGCTCAGAAACTGAATGGATTTCTTTTTTTTTTTTAGTAATAGCTTAGTTGGAAACAGCAGCTAAAAAAAAAAAAGCAAAATCCCTAATTTATCTCAAATCCATGTACAAAAGCCATTTAACTCTGGGAAACTGAGCAAGTCTGGAGCTATGAGCATAGTTTAAAGCCGATAAAGATCTGACCCATCCTTTGTGGTTTATAGAGTTTGAAGGGAGGTAGTCTTCCCCAGCCTGCCTCCATGCGAGCATCCTCGTGGAGGTTGGGGAAAGGGGAGGGCTCGCATCTCTCATTACTCTCCCCCCCAAGGCCTCAACTGTAGTTTACAATTTAATTTTCTGCATTTGTAATCTGTAGCCCTTGTGTATATAATGTCTAATGAAAAAGGCCTTTTTTAAATTAACATGGTATTTGGAAAAAACCCCATGTGTTTCTATTTCATTATCAAACTACATTTATAAAGGAAAAAAATACTCCAGCAGAGGGTGATCAGATTTAGTTGGCAGGGACACAGGACAGTCAGAAAACACAGATACCCTCACGTAAATGTCTGCACAACATCAAAACGCCTTTGGGTACAACTTTGTTATTGCTCAAGTTAATAAACCCCCTCCAAGACTCAGGGCTCGATCCATCGACTGCAAGTGCATCCCTAGGCTCTTCTCAGCCTCTTCCCCTCGCCCCCAATCCTGCCCAGGGCTGACCCCACGATTCCACTCTCCTGCCAACAACATATGAAATGTGGATCCGGTGAATAAGCTGCTCTGCTTTTCTCTCCTATCTTTCCATCTCCTCCCTTTATGGATGGGTTCCTCAAGAAAATGAGGCTTACATGGTTATTCTCCATTCAATTTAATACTTACAAAGGTCAATCCTTACACCATCCCTGATCTCCCTAAAATACAAACTGGCAAGTAGAGACTTCACAGTTGTAAACATAGACTAGACTAGATTATTTTGGTTGGAAGGGACCTACAACGGTCATCTTGTCCAACTGCCTGACCAATTCAGGGCTGACCAGAAGTTAAAGCATGTTATTAAGGACATTGTCCAAATGCCTCTTGAACACTGACAGCCTTGGGGCATCGGCCACCTCTCCAGGAAGCCTGTTCCAGTGTTTGACCACCCTCTTGGTAAAGAAATGTTTCCTAATGTCCAGCTTGAACCTCCCCTGGAGCAGCTCTGAACTACTCCCATGGAGAACAACCACAGAGTATCTGGGGCTGGAGGGATCCCTGAAGATCACCTGGGCCCTGCTCAAGGCATGGGAGCTGGAACGGTTTGCTCAGGACATCACCAGTTGGGTTTTAGGTATCTCCAAAGATAGAGCCTCGACAACTCCTTGGGGAAATTACCTCTCCCTGTTTACCCAAAGCAGATGGCCAGCTAGAGAAGACAAGACCATACAAGCGAAAAGCTCAGCTCTATTAGACACTAGAGAATCCAAACAAGGGTAAGCTGATGAAACAAGACTTCCTAACGATGCTGCTTCCAGGACAGCATTGCTTCCCCTGTTTCAGATATTTATCAGGGTTGGAAGAGATGCTCGGAAAACCCAACTGCACACCTTCAAGAGGGCATCAAACCAACCTCATCTCTAAGAAGGTTCCCACTGCCTTTTTGAAACCACTTCCCTCCCTACTGTTTTGGGGGGATACGCACTTTTTATTCTTATTTTCTTTTCTTTTGCTACCACTGTGTCCTCTGGCTCCAGGCTTTTCCTCATCCCTGTTGCATATTTTTTTTTAATTTCAGCACCTCAGAGGGAGGAAGCCATCCTGTTTTCCTTATTAATCAGAAATTTCTGGCATTGACCACAATAAAAGCCTCCAAGAACACTGAACTTTTTGGTTCAATGCATTTCATCATAATAGAGCTACCAGCATGCAGAGTTGATTTAGTTTTGCAATTTTCTGTGCAAATACCTTCCAAGCGCTTGCCTTCGCCTCCAGAAATCCTCTGCTACACTCAGAGTCATGGCAGGAATGTCCCAGAAAACCGGTTGTGTTTTAGTAGCTACTGAATTCCTCAAAAGCATCAGTTAAGCCATTGTACTGAGCCTGCAGTGTTTAAAGCCGGAGGGGAAATAGTATTTCCATTTGAATCCTGAACAGCTGTCATTGAAACATCATCATGAAAGAAGTCCATCACCGGCAGCATAAGTCCACCACTCGTGTCTGGAAAGCAGTTCCCGTGACCTCAGCTGATGTCCCAAGCTGGGGACAAGTTGTTCCTTTGAGTACCCTCCTCTGCACCAACAGTGCACCTGGGATTTATGGTGTTTGTTATTGCAAGGCTGATCCAGGAATCATCTGTCGCACCTGCATTTCTTTAGAAGAGTCTAGATATGGACAAATCCAGCTCTTCTGATCTCCTCTCTGAACAGGGGGCTGTTTCTCCAGAAAAGAACATCTGAGCATATTAAATAACAGGGCTTCCATTTTCCCTGAGGGGTTATCCCATCTGTTCTTACAATCTAAGCACCCCAACTTCAACCATCACCCCTCCATCACCTCTTCTAGGATTGTTTGAATACCTTGCCAACACTGGAGAAGAGCAAACTGGTGCAACTGGGCTCTCCACCACTAAGCAATATCAAATGCAATGGTGAATTCCTGATAGAAGAGGACAGAAACAAAAGATGGAGGAGGGCAAATATTTAGCTACTGACCCTCCACTATGATCAAGACAACAGCCGTGACCATCACAGCCGGTGCACAGCCACCACAAAGTTCATCTATAAGCAGCTACATCTACCTTGCATCCATGCAAAATTAAAGATCTTAATAAAGGATGTAAGATACAAAATCAGCATCCATGTGAAGACGGACAACTGAGGCATGGAGGTGTTCCTGGCTAAAGATTCAACACATTTCCCAAGGTGTAGGGCCTGAACCCATCCTTAATCCTCCTAAAAAAAAAACCAACAAAAAAACACCAAAACCAAATCCCACTTAACCTTATTACTATTCTCATGCCTCTCCAGGCGAACATCTCGGGAGACATGGTCCCCTGGCACACACCAACACAGCGTGCGCTGGTATGGTTTCAGGCTGGGAGAGTTCTGAGCTCCAAGTTTCCTTGATTTTTATCAGGGTTCACTCAGACTAACATAATTTCGAGATTGCCTTTGGTACTTAATCCTATTTCAACACTGGATCTGACCTCGTTGTGGCGTGAACTGTAAAGTGAGTGTTCCTCCGAGGTTACGGCCGTGAGAGGGACCGGGGAGGGCAGCTGGCAGGGCCGTAAGTAATCCATTTTTCTGCTGCAGGGCTCATGTAATTCTACTCAATGCAATTTATTAATTGTTCTTCCAGCATCTTGGAAATATTGTGTATCACTTTCAATGGGAGTTACACAGAGGGCACAAGGGACAGCATCCCAACGGGGCAGAAACCTCATACTCACAGCGTTGCTATTGCCTGCATAGACACCTCTGAAAATTAAAGGTATTTTTACTCAGCATAAAGCACACATAATGCTGAGAGGCGATTACCCAAATCCTGCAAATTTGGATTCTTTAAAAAAGAAAGAAACAGAAAACCACAACACCTGGGAAGAAAGGATATTCTGCATTACCATAGAAGCCTCCTTTTTCCTCATGTGCTCCTTTCCAAACTCACCTTTGGAAGACTTAGGCAGTCTGTGTTTTAAATTCAGCCACATCAGCTTTGATTTACTGTGGCAGTGAACTGCTGTTTCTTAAAAAAAAAAAAAAAAAAGCCAGCTTTGTCAGGATTCAAGTTCCCATCCCTTTCAGTTTAAGAGTCTTTAACTTCATTACCTTGTTCTCACTTGATGGGACAAAATAAAAAGCAGGACTGAATGCATTTTTCTCTCCTAAAGTTTTTTCCTACTGGTTTTCAGCTTGTTCATCCTCTCACCACCAAGGAAAGCATCATGATTCTTTCTGGTTTTGCAGGGCCTCAGCTACTAGTCTCTGCCCACGACACATTCCCCTTCTGTTCTGCATTACAATTCAAAGCTCCCTCTCTGCAATGACAACTTGTTTGCGGTGATTCCACATGCTGTTAAGTAAACGGAGTTGATAACTCGGTTAGAGAGGAGGTTAAGACAGGGCTTTTGCTCTCAAAGAAAAACCCTTCAAGTCCAAGAAGCCTGGCAAGGAACAAAGATGGAAAACAAGAGCCCTCCACTACACACTGCCGGTGACGCTGCTTTGCGTGGTGCTGAGGACCCAGGGCACAAATCCCACATTTAATCCATGGGCTGTTGGAGGAGGAGGAGGTTTGAACCTCATCAGTCTGGTGGCACAAGCTCAGCTCCTGGTTTTTATGGCTGCTTTGCCATGACTTTCAACTTGTGGCAGGCTCAGGCACCCTGACGTGCCCTGGGATGCTTTCGTGCAGCTCTGTTCAACGGTTCCCTCCCCATCTCAACTCCCTCGGCCACCTTCCCTCTGCGCAGTCTAACCAAGCATCTCAAAACACGCTGTGACATTGTATATGAAAACTAACCTTGCTTTAGCAGCCTCTTTTGCCAAGCAGATTTCATACCCAATATTTTTGTCCATACAGATGTCTTAAATTTTCTTCTGAGTTTATTTATTGATCCTATAACATTGATAGGATGTTCCAGAGATAACTACAGACCAAAAGCAATTAACCCAGCGTTGAACTTCATTCCGAAAAGCAGCCGCGTATAATCATGTGTCCGACTGGATGCAAAATTTTTGCAGTCATTCATGATATTGTTTTACCCAGTCATTAATAATAAATCGAGACTGCTCCTCAGCAAGCCGAGTCCTTCAGGTTGATAAGCTTCAAAGAGCCTCCCTGATAGAACTGCCACCATCTGACACCGTCACATCTATCTGAGCACATTGCCTGCATCGGGAGCCAACAGCAGGGCTGAACCCAGTTCATTGCCTCCACACAACAGCTCCATGACACACTTCAACTCAAACAGGGAGGTCAAGGAGAAACTAGAAGAATAACCAACCCCACGCTGGTGGAGCTTCTCGTCAATGCTGGAGAGCTTGCAGGGCACCTACACTGCAAACCGGCCTCGTGATTCAAGTTCACATGGATGTGCTCTGTGTGGCCCAGATTACCGGGAGGTTAAAACATTGGTGATCCTCCCAACCCTCCAAAAAATCAGGATCTGAATTAATTTTCTAGCCACCTTGTATCAGGGACAGATCCAAGATGACTGAAGTCACTCAGCCTTTCCCCCACACCACTGGATGTTCATATATTCCCCCTTTCCTTCCCCCCCTCCAAAGCCTCTGAAATATAAATTACTTTTGCAGAAGAAATGGAAACTTGATCATTAAAATTAGATAACCGAACAAACTCCCAGCCAGGGCCGGGGCCCGCTAAATCCAAAGCCAAGATCAATTTTGTTAGGAGGGGAAACTGTCATTTAATCGATAGCCATGTGCAACCTATTATTCTGATGCTTGACATAAGCTCTCGCACAGCGCGTTAACACGGCCGAACACGGAGACCTTGCCCAGCACAGGCTTGGCTGCTACTGGGAATACTTAAGACGATACCATCTGCTAAGCCTTTAAAGCTGGGGTGACATTTTAGGTGACCGGTGAAGGGTGGAAGTGTTTAATTTAGGACACTTTCCGGTACAATCATGGCAATAGAAGATTTCATAGATAAGTTACACTCACCAGCATCCTTCTGGGAATTTTTTTTTTCCCCTTTTGCTATCCAACAGGACAAAGGGGCCTTTATGGCATTTTTAGCAAGTCTGTTTACTTAGTGCATATTGTGGCTGATCCACTGTTGAAATATCATCCATTTCCCTCCCCTGAGAGATACTCAAAAGAGCAGCAAGTAATCAACTTTAAACAAAAAGGCCATCTACATATACAAAAAGAGGAGAACAATAGCAGCATAATTACAAACTAGGCAGGCGTGTTTCCAAGGGGAATTCATATGCAGGGGATTTGTTTCTGCACAATTTATTTCTCTCTCTGGGGGGTCAGGAGAGCAGCAGCAGCTCAGAGAGGCTCGAGCAGAGCGTTATTGCAGGGGATGGGGCAGGAAGATGATGAAGGGATGCAGGAAGATGAGGATGAAGGGATGCGGGAAGAGAGAAGTGTCAAATAAACTGGAACCAAGATGGGACAAAACTAGCAGGAGAACTAAAGCCACATAATTTTGAACTTGAAAAAGAGAAGCACGCGCTCGGTTCTGCTTGGCTGTTGCAAACAATAAATAGCAAAGGCAGGGATGCATCCTACAGCTCTGTGCAAAAGGGGGACTGGCTAAAATCTTCTTTTTCACTTTAATAGGACCCCAAAATCTTCTCTGCATATGGAAAATGTGCTGTTCTCAGACATCCTGTAATCCATTCAACTCCTCTCCTGCTGCTGGCCCAGCAATCTCTGAAAAAATCCCCCAGGATTATATGGCAGCTGGATGCTCAAACAGGAGCTGAGGGCTGAGCTCCAGCCAGCACGGCATCATGCACATCTATCTCAGTGCTTAAAAGGTCCCCAAACAAGCCAGGGAAGTGTTTTGGCTTTTAATTCACCTCAAGAGGAGCAAGTTCAAGGCAGGATTTGTGCTTTAACAAGGTGTCAGCTCTGCAAGCATTGGCCAAGCAGTGTCAAACCCTACAGCGAGCACAGGGTGCAATCATGGGGAAAACCTCGTCTGGAAGAGATTGCACTTTGCTTTTCTTTAACCCAGCAAAAGAAGGAGAAAGGCACATTTGTGAGATACCGGAAAGGAACAAGTAAAGGACTCTATGAGGGAGGTCACACAGGTACCCAGCCAGCCTCGCACACAGCCTGCAACCCGCCTCTGATGTAGGGGAAATAAATAGCCAGCGGCATCCAAAAGACTTGCCAGGGAGGGATGCGCGAGGAGCAGAGCTCTACACCTCATCAGCGGGCACTTCCCACCCCAGTAAAACCTCATGTGTTCCAGCAGCACAGGAAGAGTCTCTCTAATGATGATAACGACCCACACATTAAAAGCAAGTTGTTGGTGCCGAAAAAAAGGCCTGCAAGACACATAGGAAGTCACCTATACATCTTCCTCAGCTGATGTCATGTATCCAGTTTTGGAGATAGTGATGTGAAAGGGATGGGGATGGACTAGTGAGTAATCAGGGGACAGCACTGGGGACAAGTAGATACAGCAAAAAAAGCAGCTATACAGTTGAAGAAATTAAATATATTCACTGCCAGGAGGATCAGAGAATGACATGCTTAAATTAAAACCAATTAACACTGATGTCCAACAATAGAAAAGCTTTGGTAGCAGTGAGAACAGTGAGTGCTAGGACAGATGGTGCAGGGGAGCCCATGACTCCCCATCATCGTTTTTTTTTTAAAGAATAGGGTGGAAAAAGGCTGTCACAAATGGTTGAGACATAGTGATGAATACCTCTTGCAAGAGGGATCTCTCTGCATCCCTTCTAGACCTGCTTCCTGTGGTTGGGTTGGTTAGACAGCCATTCACCCAGGACCGTAAATGCAAGGAGAAGAATCAAAAAGTGATGCGGTGCAGCAGTTATCTGTTACCTGCCACTTGCAAACACCTCGGAGGAGGTGTTCATCCGGTGCAAAACAAGCTCAAAGCACTGAAACCATAAAACCTTACAAGTGGCCTCCAAAAGACACCAAGCTCTACTTTTTTTCCTTTTTTAAAGAAACCTGAAAACACAACTGAAACATCCTCCTTCCGTACAAAACAAGGTCTCCACCAGCTCCTTGATGCAGTGCAAAAGGTGACTGTTGAAGGAAAACCCAAGTATTTTGCCCTACCAACAACCCCAAATAGAGTGAGGCACACAGAGACGCCGGGTAACGCCGTGAGATTGGAAACTTCTTTATACGTAGCCATGCAAACCTAACAGAAAAGCAATAAATATCTGCACTACATGTCACAGGCGTACAAAGACACAGAGACTTTGGGTCCCATCTCCTGCTGGGGATCAAGGGTTGGATGCAGGAGAACAGAGAAGACGCATCCTTAGTTTGCACTGAGCGTTCCCACCTTTGTGTATCCAGCCAGCAGTACGGGGTGATTTCATGAGCTTTTGCTGGCCAGGTCACCACGGGAGGTATGGACTGTTACAAAAAAACTACTATGGACCTGAGTGTCCCAGCCTCACTGCTGGGATCTCGCCACTTGCCTGCTTCATCGACGAGTGCACCCACAGCACTCAAAATAATGGAAAAAGTTCTTATTTAAAAATCAGTTCCCAGGCAAACTTCATCCCAAACCTCAGCACTCTCCTATGGCACAGATAAGGATTTGAAACACTGCATGAAGCCACGTTTTTATCTATGGATTTTTAATGACAAACTGCAAAATCCCAGGGCCTTCAGCAGTTTATCATTAGAGCCCTCTACTGAAGTTAATGGAGCTTGGATCAGATCACTTAAACCCTGCTTTAGTTTTACAGAATATTTTACAATATATAAAAAAGCAGTGACTTTTCAGCACAAAACTTCTATAACTTCATTTTATATAAATATATCCTCCTATTCTTGTTAGCTCTATGGACATAACGCACTCGTGTGACGCTGTACAAACCACAGCTGGGCGTGATGTACCACAGAGATGCAAAATGGAGGTTTTTTAAAGGATTACCAAACTATCTGCTTCAGGGCACAAATCACCCTCCCACAGCTGAGGGTGAGGGAGATGTTTCTTCCCTGGCAGGTTCCTTGCACCTTCTTGGAAGCAGTATCAGGGTGCCAGGTCTGCTCCAAGACAGCAAATGCTGAGACAACACGATATGGCCATGAAGCAGCAAATTCCAGGTCAGTTTTCCAGCTCCTTCCCCGTCCTGGCCCCAAATTGATGCTGCTTGATGGTGCCCTTTGATTTGGGACCAGGCAGTTTGAAGCACCATCCTACATCCCACCAGCAGCCCCCACCACTCTGCAAGTCCCCCAAGGTGACACCCCTGAGGTGACACCCCAAGCCTTGCTGGTGCTGGAGTACCCAGGTCAGGACGGATTTTGCTTCAGCTCCTTGTGCATCCCCAGCAAAAACCTGAGCCGCAGCCGGCGGCACACAGGCACCTACATTTCAGCTCGATGGCAGCGGGGCGAGGGCTGGCATGGCACTGGCAGGTCCTGCCTGGCACTGGTCCAGCACCAGGGTCAGCCAGGGGTTTTGGCTTGGCTTTTGTGTCTCCCTGCACCCACATACTCACTGAGAGGGCTCACAACCAAGCCTTGGCCACGTTACTGTGGAGGGAAGGCAGGCAGAAGGGCTGGCACGGGGCAGGGTGTGGTGAGCCCAGCGCCTTACTGGGCCACAGGCAGCAAAGACAGACAGCGGGCGAGTGGTGCGGTGGGCCAGTGGCTGCCCAGCGAGCCCCAAGTTCGCTCTTGCACACAGTGGCGGGGGCGGATGTTATCTCATGGACAGCGCTGCTGGCTCACAGCACCCTGCTCGCTGCCTGTGCTGCTTGCTGCCTGCCCTGCTCGCTGCCCGTCCCTCTCACAGGACCAAGGGGGCTACCCACAGTGGCACAGTGGGGACAACTCCAATGGCAGCAGCAAGCTGGCCCCTTACCTCAACCAGCACAAATGAGCTGGGCTGACATGACCAAACCCTGCAGCGTCTCACCTGTGTTCACCTGCTTTTATTCTTATTTTCACTTCCCTACATATCCTTTTTTTTTTTCTTTTCTCTGAGCAAAAAGGACTTGGCTGCACTCCCCCACCAACACTGAAGCCTTCATTGGGCTCATCACAGCTTTATTCCCAACACATGCACATTTCAGGCTCCTTTCAACTCCAAATGACCTCACCTGCTTAATTTTTTTAATTCCCCCCCCCCCCCCCCCCCCTTTTGTCTACACAGACTAAATTTCTGTCAACAAAGCTGAAAGGCCAAGTAGAGTTCACAGTAACAATTCACATTTCTTAGCAGGTTGCCCAGAACTAAACCCTAACCTTAAACACGAAGGTACAGTAGCTTTAAGGAACTGAGAAATATAAATCCTAGCATCGAAAATACTAGTATATCAGTGCCTGCTAGACTGATTTCTACAAGCAGCAGCCATAACTCAGTGAGCCTGGAGCACCTCATCTGTCGGATACTTATGTGGTGCTTTACTTGCAAGAACAAAAACAACTTTCCAAGCCTAACATATGCTGTATTTTGAAATCCTGACAATGGTGGCTCTCAGCCTCATAAATTACACTTGTCCCTGTTGCAGAGCCAAAGCAACACGTGGATCTGAAGTTTCTTTCTGGCAGCTCACTCGCAGGCAGGGCTGTGCCAGCTGTAGGCAGCATGGTACAAGATACCACCTTCAGCTGCAGGGCCGGGTTCAGTTTTGAATAAAATATAGGGATTGGGTTTGGTGCACTGTCTTGGGTACCACTGGCAAAAGGATGCCGAGCATCTCCTGCCTGGTTCCTGCCCGGTATGAAATGAGCACAAAAGGTGAAGCTCTTTGAACTGCAGCTTTAAGGACCAAATCTGCAGGAGCTGCAAAGGTTTTAGCCCCTTCCCAAGGAAAGCATAGCTGGCTGGAGTTTTGGCAAAGCTAGAGTTAAGTCTGCTGTCCCGCTGTCCATGTTCACGCCTTCCAGAGAAGATTTTGGGCTTTAGTGATGCCAGTAAGGGGAGGTTAAAGTGATTTTAGAAAGCATGGTAAAGCCAAATGTTATCCTCTGCAAACAGCTCGGCCGTCCTGATCCTGTTACCTGTAACTGTAAATCACAAAAACCTCTTTAAATAGGAAATTATTAATCTGCAGCTGCACAATGGCATTAAGGTAGGCTCAAAGCTCCTTTTCAAGAACGGTAATAAATGGCCAACAGAACGGGACCCGTGGCCGCAGGGCCGCCCGCTGCCGGGGCCGCCCATCGCTTGTGACAGCCTGGCGTGACAGGCTCCACAATATCCGTGTGCCCCCTTTCAGGAGATTTCTTTTGACAAGCCATAGTGAACAGTGAGCAACACGAGGGTTTGAACGCTCATGGCAGGCTCGAGCCTGGGGCTACCACAGGGCACTGCCATGTTATGCTGCATTTTCCTCCCATGCCCCTCCTTTTGTTCTTTTTTCTTTATTCCTTTTTTTCTTTTTACTTATTTTTACTACCATATCATGCTGCATTTTTTCCTTTTCTCCCTTTTCCCCCTTTTCTCTCTTTTCTTCCTTTTCACCTTTTCTCCCTTGTTCCCTCTTCTCCCTTTACCTTTTTTTCCCTTTTCTCCCTTTTCCCATTTTCTTCCTTTCCCTCTTTTTTTCTTTTTTCCCCTCTCTTTTTTTTCCAGGGAAGAAAGATGTAAGAGCACAAGGCGATCCCTACAACTGAGGGTATTAACGCGGCCCAGGAGTGATTCCCACCAAGGGCGCCTGCACGATGCCAAGCCTGTTGCTGCAGCTTAACAACCTTCACAGCTTGCTAACACTAACTGCATGTTCGCCTTTGCCATCGACTTTTCGGGCTTCACTTCACTCCTTTGCAAACCTCAGGTGGCTCTGGGACACCTGAGAGTTCTTTTGCATTGCTTGTTATCTGCAAAGCATTGTCTTTTTTTGGGGAAAAAATGAATTACGCTTAGCAACGCAGAGGGTTATTAATACTGTAACATATGGGAGGTGAGAGCATGTGAAGCCAAACTTTTCTATAGTCTGAACAGCTGTAACACTCCCAAGT
Source organism: Falco rusticolus (assembly GCF_015220075.1). Lineage (NCBI taxonomy): Eukaryota > Metazoa > Chordata > Aves > Falconiformes > Falconidae > Falco > Falco rusticolus. Next base: position 88,014,927 of record NC_051187.1, on the reverse strand, counting down.
TATAAATCATCCCAAAATAAAATAAAAACAATACACAGCCATATAAAAAAAAAATCACCTGTAATCAATTACACCATCAACTCCATCAAGGAATTTCACTGATGTGGCAGAGGAGGAGCACGCCAAATTAACGATTTCAGGCCACCACCATGCCTTGTGTTAGCCATATACATTACCAGCATCAGCATCATCTATTTTGCAGGTTTCATTTGTCTTCTGAATTTTCAAGGTGCTAAAAAGTAATGGAAAAGTGGTAAATGCTATTCTCTAGCAGAAACGGTAGTTTAAATGTTGACTGAAAAAATCCACCATAAGCTATGAATCTAAACAAGTGGCAAATGATAAATGCTGTGATAAATCTCCAAGCCAGTACACTGCAGCAGTAAACACACTGTCATCCATCCTTCCTAAAATGAAGCACATCATCATAAGGTCAGGTTTTCCACCAGGTTTGCTGGTGCTCCACATCCTCCATCCCTAAACCAGGGGGTCTCAACCTCCTTCTGATCTGCTGAACTCTTCAAATTCAGCAGAGAGAGATGTAGACTCCTGAATAATTACTTAAAGCTTACTGGCAAGAGGCTTGTCTGAGTTACCTTTTCCAGATCCCTCAGAAATTGTCCAGAGACTCAAACCCATCGCTTTCGCCTACAAAATCTCTGGGACAAGCCTTCAAGCAAACCAAACTACCTGACCCAGACTTTGCTTGCTCATGCTGGTGGGAAATCAGGCTTTTGCTTACTCACAAGCATCACAGGGTGCTTAGATGGTGTCATTCAACCAAAAAAATTAAAAGCATTTCCAAGTGGGGTAATTTTGAGGTTTGCAAGGTGTCGTTGCTTGTTAAGAAAGTTGCACTGTTATCCCTCGTCCATCTATAGATATCACCAGAAATCCCATGACCAGTTCCTGCCTTGGATTTCCACTACTGCCAACAGTAGGAAAGATAAAACCCAACACTTTTATGCTACGGCCTCTTTCCACCCCTCAATACTGAAATGCTTTGCAAACATCAAGCTATTGGGTCCAGCCACCCCCACGAGGTCCCGGGGGCTGTTGCTATTCCTGGGAGCACTTTGCCTTGCAGCAAGGGATGGAGACCTCGGCTAGAAGCTGCACCCCATGATTCCTGGACACCCCCCCAGGTCCCGCGTCTCCTCGCTGGACATCTCTCACCCCCTCTATCCTTGTGAAGGTGACGGTGCCAAGGGCAGTGCAGCTATAATTGACATCATGTGTGCATCAGGCTAGCTATGTTAGAGAGCACACATGGTACAAAATATATCTGGAAAAATGAAATAATAAAAAAAAATAATTGCATTTTCCTTCCCTGCTCAGGAGCGGGGCCTGTGTAGCAGCATAACCCAGTGTACATACGTTGTTAGACACAGTTTAAATATAGCATCTAACTATGAAAACATGAATAATTGCGGTGCTTAAAACGTCTGGCTAATCTTTAGCAGAACTGCAATCAATCACCGGTGTCAGACTGGGAAGCATTTCTCAGTTTCATACACAAAACCTTCCTTCAAATGCAAACTATATCCACTTTCAGTGTTTGGACTGACTTTCCCATCTGATATTAATGGAAGCACTCTCGGCATGAAGAGGCACTGGTCGGAATTGATTTTCTGATTTTTTTGCCTTTTTTTTTGCCCCTTTTTTTTTTTTTTTTTTTTTTTTTTTACAATAATACATCCAGTTGGGAATGACAGTCATAGGAAAAAACCACAACCTTCCATTCCCTGAACAGATGAAGGGGAATTTGGATGGGTTTGTAGCTTTATGAAAGAAAACACAGGGAACACGTTCGGCTGATCTTGCTCTTTGCTCACCGACTTGCAAGCCCATGAAGCGCGCCTACAGAAAAGCAGCAAGGAAACGCCAGGCTACAGCCCAGCCCAAAACCCCGGAATACTTTGTGCCCACTGTCCTAATCGCCTCTCCTCTGGAAGCTTGCTAGTGCCTCACCTTCGGATGGCAAAATATATATAGTCAGAATTATGGTATTATTGACAAATTTGATTTTTGCTTTCTTAATTAATAGCTAATATTCACTCTACTGAACATCAGCTGCACCATTCAATAGCATGCTCCATCCCAGGTTACTGCTGCACCAAAGTCTGCCCACCCCTTGGTAGGCAGTAACACATCTCTAAGCTTTTCTAGGAGAGTATTTCTCATGTTTTCCCCAATTTCCTAGAGAGCTGTTGCATTTTCTGCTGCAGCATGGGGCACGCAGCTGGCTCATGTGCCTCTCCTTGGATGGAAGCAGATAACAACAAAGTAATCCCAGTTTAATTAATCTGAGCCCCGGCCAACCACAGCTCCATGCAATTACATATGAACTGAGCACAATAATTCACATTAGACCAGGGCACATCTTCCAGAAGAGCACACACTGCTACACCAGAAGATGCATGAGCAAGAGCAGGAGAACCAAGTCAAGCCTCCTTCTCCCCACCAAGACCTTGCTCAAGATCAGCTTGTAGATCCTCCTGAGGGTCTACTTGCTGTTACAGAGTTAAGCGCACCAGTTAATTCAGTTTTACAGCCAGGATTATTTTTCCCACTTTATTACAGCCAAGACAGAAGGGTCCTGTCACATTTACCATATTAAACAAGAAAACCTCAGAGCTGGCAGCAGTAGAAACACTAATTATTCTGGTTGCTGGCATCAGACCACTGCAGAGCCCAGACTTCATCTGAAAACCTCTAGCTGATAAAGCTCATTGAGTGCTTTTAAGCTGTCAAAAACCTCTAGGTTGGCTTGAGGTATGAAGGAACCTGATCTGATCAGGTCCTACAGCAATGCAGATCAGACGTGGGCAAGCACGACCCATTTTGTTATGTATCTCTCGCTACTTCTTTCTCTCCATCTTTTAAGATTTTATTTATTGGGACTTTTTTTGTGGGCAGACTCCAAAAGGCAAAGTACTGACAAGCGAGCTGATGGCTGAGGCATGCACCTAAGAGCGGACATCTCAAAACAAGTAAACAGAGTTCATCAAAATTAAGCAGTGCTAAGACTGAATATGCAGCCGCAGTTCAGGTGATGGTATCTGGAGCCTGCACAAGGCCCTTTAGGATATGGAAAGTCTCGATAAAATCTGGTGAGTAATACCTGCATTTTTAATCAGTCGCAATCTGAGCACAAGGGCATACACATGTAAGACTGTCTTTTGTTTTACACTGGAACATGCAGTTTGTTTAGAGGTGTAAAAAAATACACCAAATCCCTGCCGGGACTGCAGGCAGCGTGCAAACCCCCGGGCGATGCTGCCTGCTCCAAGAGCATCCCTGCCTGCACTGCCTGCAGTTGCTTCCCACTTAGATAAATGATTTCCTCCTGTAAAGGTGACATTTGACAAACAGACACTATTTTCTTTTCTTTACCAGTTCAGCAATCTGGCTCTTACCATCTCGGCAGCAATGGGCATCTTCGTGGCTGAGGTCAGAAACTCCTGTCTAAGGATGCTCACCATCATTTCCAGCCCGCAGCTCACCCCGCACCCATAACCCTGCCTTGCACACATGAGCTGTAACCCAGAGTCATGCTGACTTGGGACACCTCAGAAAATACAGTGAAATAAAAGAAATCTCCCAAGCTTTTTCTTGGGCAGAGCTGCCTGCAGGCTCGGGCCTTTTGGAGCAGGTGGGGTCACATTTTTTGAGGTCTTCCCCCACATTGGACAGTTGTTTTCCACACCAATTTCTCTACATTCCCACAGCATCCTTGCTCTTATCCCTACCAGTACACTAAGAAAATAATTGCACTGCCACAAACGATGCTAATTCTCCCTTAACTTTGCCCATTTTCAGGACACACTATCCAATAGGAACACTGCAGGATCGGTGAGACTGGGAAGAAATGCCATCGTTCCCAGTCTGCTACTCCACTTGCAGATCACCATATGCTACCTCAGGATATCATCTTCTCTCTCAGCCTGTTTTAAGCAATTTTAGTGATGCTCTCACCATCGAATGCTGAAAGGACGGTAACGATGCTGCAGGGAGGAGCCCATGCTGCAGAAATAACCCCAGCAGGACCCTTGGATGCTCCAGGAATTACCACCACAAAGGTGTTTCTGAACTGATACCTGATGTTCCCAAACGCAAACCCATAAGCCAAGCTTAAAAATAATCAGCTGGTGAGCACTACCAGACACCTTGCACGCCAGCTGACGGCACAGTCCGAGACACAGCCATTCCACAGAGGTGGGGATTTGTACTTTGCCTCAGCCAAAATATGCTGGCGCCTATTTTCGGCTTCTCCTCTCCTCCAGGCAGATATGAGCCCAGCCTTCCCTCAGAGACACCCCACCATGCTGGAACGACTGGAGGCCGCTCCATTTTCTTGCTCATCAGATAAGTCCTTGCGGGAATTTTGGCAGCAAAGCTCCCAAGACGAGCTTGGCTTTGCTCCTAACAGTTAGAAGTACCTTCGAGGCAGGATTTGTTTTGTTAAGGGATCTCTGGCTTCCTCTTTCCCTTTGCCCCAGCGTGTCCACAGGTTTTCTGATCCTGTTAAGCTCTTGCTCCAGAAGGACAGCACCAAAGATATGCTGTCGGTGTTGCCTTTGACTTCATGTCCTTGGGCGGCTCCAAGCTTTGCCACCACTTTATGCTGAACGCCCAAGGACCCTCACAAACTTCTCCCATACCAATTCAGCCCTACAAAACCCACAACACCACAAAATCAGCTGCTTCTCTGATGGAGATGACCCCTTCCAACCGGGAGGAAAAGTTATGGCTTTATACCCTTCATGTGATCAGGATAAAACTCATTTGGTCTGCTCTAGCTTTTAGGAGAACTTTGTTACATAGCATTAAAGTTTCTCATCGTCCTTTGAGGTCGATGGACTAAGGAGGTTTAAATGACATTCCCACAGCAAAGGCAGCAGAGCAAGTCAGTGGTTCAGCCCAAAGCCATGGGCTGTTTGCCTGTGTTTGTAAGAACCCAGATGGCCAAAACACTCAGAAACCATACATCCCATCAGTCAGAGACCTGATACCAAGGGACCACATACAATGGACTTGGAGACCACACATCCCATCATTTAGAGACCTGATATCAAAATGCCTTACGCAATGGATGGGCCACAGGGACAACCCCCCTCATCCATGCCCCCACCCCACCCCCCTCCGTGGCACGGACCTGCATATTCTTGCTTGAAATGTGGGACAAAAACAAAGTGGCAAAGAGTGGATTTATTTATACAGAAGGTTTTACCACCTGAACTTTCTGATTCAGGACTGTTGGGAGATTTGGGATGCCTCTGGAAGGCAAAATCTTGCTGGAGGAGTCCAGCCGTATTTAACTGGAAGATCACTAAAAGCTGCTAACGTATGTTAGAAGCATTTACCTTCTCGTGCAAGAAAGGACACTGGGATATCAATCACTAATTCCTGTAGCATCAATTACTGAGGCTGCAATGACAAGGATGCGAATAAGGCAAAACCCGCCAGTCAAAACACTAAAGAACTTAAAATTCCTCCTGTCTCTTGTCCTCCACAATGAGCCTGAGCTATTCCAAGCTGACAACACCAGTTCCTCCAGGTTGTAATTCAGCAACTTACTGTGCACCAAGAAGTAACTGCTTTAGAAAAATATAATTTATTAGCAAGTCTCCAAGCCATCCATTTTTTGCCAATATTCAAACCAACAGCAGATTCTGCAGAAGATTTGAAATTTTCTCTCCCCTGGGGGAAGTCAACCTGGTCATACAAAACCTCACTATTTGTGACCTTCAGGTAGAGGAGTCACGGGAATTTTGCTTTGTTGGGACATTTTTTCCAGCAGCTACTATGCAATAACTCTTCCTGGAGAGACTTTGCTGGGCACGCCATGCACGGCTGTGGAACAACACACTCTGGAAGGTCACAAAGAGGGAGGCAGTGGGGTCTAAGGGAGTCAGACTCCCACTTAGCATCCCATGTGGGGGCAACACAAGGAACCCGAAACTCTGAGAGCCAAGGCTCTCTGTGCTGTTGCTCTGAGCTGTCTGCTAGAGAAGACAACGTGCTTGAGGTTAGACTTAGAGAAAGCTTTGCACGCAGTAAATTCGAGGAAATTAAGGCAGGATGGCAGCAAATACACTGTAAATTCCAATTCTGGTTTGCTCCCTGCTCATCGCCCCACAGAAACAGCCCCTTTCATTGACATTAATTTGCCCAATTGTCAGGATCAGCAGGCATCTCGCTGGTGCAGAGCTGCTCACTAAGAATTAGTAAAAAGCCAGCAACAAAAAAACTTTGACAGTAAGGCATTTGGAAAACTGCATTTCTGGGTAAGTTTCCACCCTGTAAACACCACAGGAGTTCGATCACGGCTCGGAATTCTTTTGCTTTCTGTTATAACTTAGTTCTTGTTCACATGCCAGGTTACATAAGTGAGGGAGCACAGCTCCATCATTAGACGTGGAATGGAGGACGGGGATGTGTAGTTGCAACCAAAGAGCCACTATGCTCCACTGTAATCACCACCTCCTCTTCCCTGGGTACCGCCTGGGCAAGGAGATGGTCTCTCCACGGAGCAGAGGTTCTTGCTCAGCGTACCCCCCACTACCCGCAGAGCACGCTCACATCTCCCCGTAAAGGTGCTAAAAGTACCTTTTGTTATTGATGGGGCCCCAAGTCAAACAGAGGTTAGGAAAAATTAAAGACATAAGCATTTAAAACCATGCTGAAACGAGCATTTAAGCCCCTGCCCTCTTGAAATGTGTTTTGGTCACTCCAGATGGATCAAACCACGCCTGTTCCTCGGAGCAGCGGGACTGGGGCTCACTGCACATGGGAAGGGATGGGGATCCCCACTGGCGCCAAGCAGAAGCTGTCAGAAAGCTGGCCAGATGTCTGCTCTTGCCACGGCCACCCTTCCAAGGGAGGATCCGTGGCACGGACAGCAGCCAGGTGGAGGAACAAAAGGGCGCCTGCTTGGTTTTTCCTCCTGTTATTCAATACCAGGGCTTAGCGGTCACACTACATTTGCCTCCTCTCCTCTCCGCTGATGGATGCTCGATGCCCGTCCCAGCTCCAACACACGCAACAGGGTTTCACCTTCCTCAGGCTGCACGCTATTGCCTCTTGATTCCTGCAAGGCATCCCAGGCCAAAATATAATGTTCCTTAAATTTGCCAGATGAGAGCACGTTAACAGGCTGATGTTTCGAAACTTTCCCATTCTTCTCATAATTTATTGATGAAAGGATTCCTCGCTGGTTAGGCAATATCCCTTCGGATGAAAGCCTGGCTAAGTTTCTCTTCTTTCTACCACCCTCGGTAACATACACCTCCTCTCTAAGGGCCCCCTGATGAAAAATTCACTACTCGCAGTGCTGCGCTGCCAGTTGTGCTGCTGATGGATTGCGTTACTTTTTACCTGTTCAGATTAATCAGGTTACAGCTCCAGCCTGCCAACAAAGCATGGCCTCACACCTCAACTCCAGGACCTGAACCCACGTCTAACATCCGAGTCGGGCAAACCGCAGACATGTGCCCAAGCTTGAAAGCAAGCATGCGACTCAGGAGTGGCTTTAGCCATCATTTCAGGTGAAGAGAAACCTTAATTCACACCACATCTAGAGTGCAAAACCCATCTATACGTGCAAACTGTAGCTGCCAAGAGCAGTGTGCCAGCCTGGACCAAGAGCTGTGTGGTGGGAACTAAGATGGAGGAGCTCTGCTACCCTACCACAGTATCTCTGTGTGAGCTCCTAGACTGCAAAACCATCACAATGCTTCCCCCTCCCTCTTAGGCAGAGCTGCCTGAAGTTTAATTTGTGCTTTTAATGATCTGAGACACTTCTGCATGAAAGCTGGGGTAGAAATACTCCTAATTACATCAGAAATTCAGTACCCTACCAGGCAAAGTTTATCACTGAGAGCAACACTCACCTTGCCAGAGGACAAGGCTCGTATGTCTCTTCAGTGCTTAAACCCAGCTTAGTGGTCCTTAGGATTTTACTGCATGTGAGTAAATTTGACTCTGAACTTGTTTGATGGAGCGCTCCCACCACTGATGCAGCCTACAACCAACCGAGCAGCTGCAGCCATGACCGAGCATAACAAACCCACCCTGGAAAGATGTTTTAAAATGCTAGGAGCGCATTTCTTTCCCCCACAAAAATACATTTTTGCTGTTTTAAAAGAAGGAACCGACGCAGCCATTCTACCATGGACACCGGCTACATAAGCTAGGGTTATGGATCGCGCAGCTGGCATTGCAGGGTGCTGCTTATTCGGAAAAGTTAATTCACAACAGGGACGCCCCGGTGCTCGGCTGGACTGTGTGGAAGAAACCTGCTACAAATTCCAGCCTTCGCTTTATCCACCCGTTTTGTTCAAACCAGAACTGTTGCTCAACTTTTTCTTAACCAGACAACCAAATACTAGTTAAATGAGGTAAGGCTTCAGCTGTGGGAAATGCAGGTAACTTCTGCAGCCAAATTCCTTAGTGGTGCAGTTCTGCTGCTGTAATTGTATTGTCACTCATCATGAATGTCATGGAGATTATTCAACAATTAAAACGAACTTCTGAGAATTGCAGTCCTGAGCAAATCAAAGGCATATGAAAACGCAGCAATTTTTAACTCATTACATTTCCAGCAAAATTCAGAGGCCAAGAGGGCAGCGTCTCAGGCTACCGCTTGTATTTTCAGAGACAGCTCAAACTGCAATATAAGATAGCAATAATACTACTACTAATAATAGGGACAGTAAGAACTGGTGAACACACTTCATGCTTTGGATTTTCAAGGTCAGAAGAGTAGCTCCTATGAAAGAAAACAATGAGCTTAAGTAATTTTCTTCAGCGATTACTGCAGGTTTGGAGCGCTGCTGAAGCTTGCGGTTCTTTGCTTACAGCAGAACCCCCCTGTGTTTTAACATTATAATATTTATCATGAAATTAAAATTTGCTGGTTGGCAATAACTCGCCTCATTACAGTATTTTACCATCACTGTACACAGTTGTGGAGCTCTCTACTGCCTTTTTTCTACAAACTAGAAACCAGCTTATGAACCTGAATGAAGCAAGCCTCAAGTCTCACACTAGGTAGAATACGCCCATTCAACAGCTGTGGAAAAGTCAAGGACACCAGTTGCCCAGTATCATCCAGATCAAGAGGCAAAGCCAAACCCAGAGCCTCCCAACTACCAAAACTATCTACAGAAATTCCCCTCCTTCCTTCTTCCAGCTAATCCTGGAACAAACTCTTGGAAATAAGATTGAAGAAGGTTCCTCCAACAATCCTTCTGCTCCTTGGATTTACTGCGTGTTCTGAGGTGGCTCTGGGTCTCCTGGCTCTTCATCCACTGTGGGAACAAAGCCAGCATGTTGTTTGTTTTCTGTAAATTACATCTCTACTTAACTTTTCCTGAAATGCCTAGAAGTAATTTATTAACAATGACCAGGATTCCCTGCAGAAGGCGATATTCTCAGAAAAGCAAAGCGCTCCTGCAATGAAAGGAATGTGCACGGACCAACTGGTGAACAACTAATGACTTCAAATAAAGGCCATAACATCTGGCTTAGTTTAGCCTGAAGCTATAACCAAACCACAGTCTCCTCAACTCTACTGGCACCGCGCTCATGAAAAATCACACAACTATGAGATGACAGTTCGGAGTCGGAGCAGCAGCAAGTAAATATCATTTGATTAGGTGTCAAGTAAAACCGTCTTCGCTGAAACAAAATTGATGATACATAGCTTTGATCCTCTGGGAATGTCATCATATAACTGGATGGCTTCAGCAAAGGTGTATGTATTTAACCCCCTTAGAGACACAGTCAAGCTAAGAGGTGTTGGCAGAGCATCATCAAGACTCCCAACCGGCAGGGAAGACCAAAAGCTTTCTCCACTGCCATGCAACGCAGCAAATTTGTATTCTCTGCTTCTGCTGCACTCTTTTTTTAAGCCCTTTTTTGAGTAAATACATGGGAAAGGCACACATGAAGCAGCTCCCGCAGCTCACATTAGCCTCCGTGCCTTTGAAAATACGTTCATGACTCAGGTTGTAGCTCCTGGGTGTCAAAGCCAGGGGAAAACAAGGGCATCAAGGCCACCAAAAGTGTAAGAACGGCACAAGCCTTTTTCTATTAGTTTACTTCTAAGGCAAAAGCTTGCAAGTTTACAGATCAGAGTAAATAAGCTGGGCTTTTACAGGCTACCAGACTTCTTTAAGACAGTGCTGAAGCAAATTTAAGCTTCAGGACCATTCCTAACAGAAGGAAACTGCTCTCGATGTCATCTCTTTGCAGAGATGCTGTTTGCACCTTCACAGGGTGAGAGGCAATGGGGAAAACATAACTTAATATAGTCTTGACAAATTTTATTATGTCACTATAACAACTGTAAAACTGACCAAAACATGTTGTTAAAGGCTATAGCCCACAGGAGAATGAATGTGTGCATTATACAAATTTTGCAAACACAGTAAAGCTCTTCATTGCTAGAGCCCCAGGAGGGCAAAACCAAAGTAAAGCAAAAGGATGCAAGGGTGGGATACGTTATCTTTAACACAAATACTCCAACCCATCAACCATTTTTCATGTGTTTTCAACATGTAATTTCCAAGGTTGTTCATTTATCTGGAAGGCAGCCCAGTTACTCTGCCCTTCACTTTTAAAAACACCATGCTACTGTGAGTTTGCTCATTTTATTTGAAAGCCAAAAGGGTGGCAGGCAGCGAGTGCAGAAATTCAATGTCTCATTTTCAAGTGAGCCATGGATGGGAGTGGTGGAGGAAGGGTGCTGGGAGCCTCGCTGACCTCCCAGACCTGGCTTTTCCCCTTACGCTGCTGGCTGGTGGGTGCCCGGCATCTCCAGTCCCCATGCAGGTCATCCTGCTCCAAGGACTCGGTTCCCAGGGACGAGAGGCTGCAGCATATCCAGAGATCCCAGGGCAGAGCAGCACTCTGCGGGGTAGCTCAGGGCTCTGAGCAAAACAAGAGTCTTTCTATGGGCAGCAGCTGCTCCTATGGCATGGACAAACATCGTTGAGAAACTAAATGCCATCGCACGTGTGGTGATTTCCAGCCTCATTGATGGAAGACAGATTTAAGCTCCTGTGCAAGAACCAGGCTGCTGTATCCAAATACTTCCTCACTCCCCAAAAAGCTGATTTCATCAAAAGATCCAATTGCAACCCTATCATTTGCAAAAAAAAAAAAAAAAAAAAATCCTCTTAGCAAAATCTACTTAAAAACCTAAATCTTATTTGTAGGTTATTATAGCTGCTACAGCCTGTAACATTGGGGCATAGAACTCCCAGGAATTTTGAGAAGAGGGAGCCGGAGTCATTTGTACGTCAGTGTTTTGACAAGCTGCTGCAATGCTGGATGCAGCCGGCTCATTAGCTGCAGTGCCAGCCACAAACAGTTTCAGTAACTTGCACAAAACACTGCTCAAATAGACAGTGGAAAATATATGAATAAAAATCCAAATAAAAGTGATGGCATTAACAAGATCTGTGCCAAGTTCCAGGGTCAATCACTCAGCTCATTGTCAGCTCCAGCCTCCAGCCACCGTCTGCGTGTTTTCCATTTAGACCAGACTGACAGGAGCAATAATCATGTCTTTGCTACTCTTTGCAAACCACCTATCACGCTTCTTGGGCAAGACTGACTGTTAGCTGCTGGCCATAAACAGCTAAAATGACCATCTTCCATCCTACATTTTAAAGTATGTTTTAAAAAAGGAGCTTCAAGTCTCATAGGAGTTTGCAAGAAGGCAGTTTCCCTGCAAGAAAAGGAAAAAAAAAAACCCTCTTCCCCCACCCCCACCCTCCCGCGTTACTACTTAGATCTTTCTCAATATCCATTTATATCAAAGCTTTTCATGGCAGAGAGGAGGAAACTGAGGCATGGGGACCTGGCCAAGGTACAGCCAGCACAGGGTGCAGAGCTGCAGCCCCAGTGCACCGCTCCACACCAGTCCCTGCTGACTCCATCCCTGATCCGAGAAACCTGGATCCTATTAGTGGCTTTGGCAAAACCTTTGGGCCAGCACTTTGCTCATGTGAACGACTCCTGTGACTTGAATGGCGGGACTTTCCTACACCCTGATTCAGTTTCCATCCCAGCACGGCTGCCAGGGCTGAGTTCAGAGTATCGGGAACTGCCACCGATGAAGAGAAGCAATGGGATGCTGGGAGACAGGCAGCCTCTGCTTTAAAAAAGTAATTATCAGAAACAGTGACAATTTGCTTTTCAGGTTTTTGGACCTGTAAATCAGGTGGAGGTTCATCCTGAAACACAGCAATGTACAGGCTGAGAAGGAAAAGGCTGGCCAGCCAGCAGGGCTGCAACTTTTCCCCAAATCTTTTTAAATCAAGGCTGTTACAAACCCTCAAAATGACCCAGACAGCAAAGGGCAGATGAATCCCATTCTTCTGTGACACCTGGGCAGATGGTTTCTTCCCAAAGGCAATTACCTGATTTTTCCAACTTTCCACTAGTTTCATTTAAAAAAAAAATAATTAAAAACCCCAACTATTTACATTTTCAGGACCACACTGGTCCCACTAAAACCTGAGGGTTATGAAGTTGATTTTTGGTACCTACCAACCTAAAAGGGAGCTACAGAGACAAAAGAACTAGAGCCTTCTCCAAGTGACCAGCAAAAGGACGAGAGGTACAGGTTGCAAGAGAAATCACAGTGGCATACAAGGAAAAAGCCAAGTATTTCCCAGGGGGAAAAGAGGTTTTCCCCTTCCAAAGGGTTTGGGGACTCTACGGACAAGGTCCTGAGCAACCTGGTCCACCTTTGGCATGAGTCCTGCTCTGCACAGTAGCTTGGGGCAGAGACACCCGAGGGTCCTTTCCAACCAACACTCTTCTGCACTACATGGTCATGTTCTGGAATTACTTTATTTTTTTTTCCCCAAAGAAACAAGACAGCTCACTGAATGTCTGAATCTGCTTCCTTACTGTTTTTTCAGGAAACACCAAGGATTACACATGGGACAGGACGAGACAGGTATGAGAAGGACAGAGTAAGGAAAGGAGATCTTTGTGGGGAAGAAAGTGATAAAAAAGACAAAACAAGAGCAAATATATATATACACATACACAGACAGATATGCCTGCATGCAGAAAGACTGCCTAGAATGGGGAGAATATACCAGTGGTCCCAACTAGCATGGCAACCTTCCCGTTAAGTGTAGCTAAACGCAGCTGTGAGAATCCACCAAGACTTTAATTACTCTGTAAGGGCCAGATCCTGCCCAGGACTTCAGCAAGCTTGCCATCAGCTTCATTTGGAAAATATCCAACTTGGTCTATCGGTCTGTTCAAGCTCTCCATCTTCAAGCAAAGGGTCAAAGCCTGCCATCAATCTTGCTCGCTATCACCACATCCAGGCTTCCCTGGGACACTGAAGGTGAGAAAACCTTAAGAAATACATTTCTGAAGAAATATGTGGAGAAACCTGCATTTCCATCTCTTACACAGAAAACAGCTGAAAAAGAGCACGCTGCTCCTGCCTGGGGCTGCAGTGCCCTTGCTGGGGTCTCTCATGTAACTTCCACTGTGGAGTGAGGTCTTAGATTCTCATTAAAAGAGTATTAAACTGCTTATTTGAGGGAAAACCACACCAAATTAAGTAAACTCTGCAAACAAATCCAATAGAAAAATAAAAATGAGCTTTCTGACCTTGGGGCTGCATCTAAACAGTTTTGCCTTGTAGAATAGCGCAAACACCCTGCATGCATCCTTAAATTGGCCTTTACCAGGACATCAGCAAGCCCAAAGCTTTAATTCAAGACTCAATTTCTGTATTAACTCACTGCACTGATCCATGCAGACCTGGAATGTGAACATCTCATCGTCCTGAGCCCCGAGCTCCAGCTGGGATGGGTGGGAACCACTGCACCCCACTGGGTAGGAAAAATCAAAGTTTCCCCTCAAATGAGGTGTCAAGAAACAAAACCCACACAGGAATCTCTTTGTCCTTCCCCATCCATCTCTCGCTTGAGTATAAGGTCTGCAAGTTCTGTACGGACCAGTCTGCTTCAGCGAAAGCAATAACTGACATTGTTCGCACACTTTTTACACTGGTTGGACTTACTTTGCGGTTTCCAAATGCACAGAAGGGTATTCCCTTGATTGAACTCTCCCATTCAAAACAAAACACAGTTTGTACAGTAAATCAGTAGGTACCGCATCTGTGTGATGCCCATTTAGAAATAAAGCCAACCAACACAGTGGCAGTCGATAATCTGAGTCAAACAGGCACATCTCAGATCCCAGCGTGACTGCAGAGCACAAGGTTTCCCTTCAAGCAAACGGCTGGGTGCTGGAATGCAGTGAAGTGTTAAGTGAAACATCAGAGCAGAAACACAGGCCTGCACATAAATAGGTTGAGGAGGAGAAATGAGAAAATTAAACCTCTACAACAACTCTAGCAAGACAGCCTACGAAGATGCAGAAGTTGGTCTTCGAACATACCAAGAGAGAAGAAATCCATTAAGGCAATGCTAGCACCAAACAGAAACAAAAACCCAGCATTATCTAGAGTTGCACTTGTTTAAAAGGGTTTAATAACAAGGCAGGAGGTTGAAGACAGAGCTTCAACTGCCCTCAAAACAATGTCCTGAATCGGGTGCATGCAGCTGCTCGGCCAGCTGTACTCACCATCATCAAGGCAATGCCCAGCTTCCAATAGGGAATGAAAAGGCGCAAAGACAAAGGCCAGGTCCTGCAGATTGGCCAGAATAGGGATGCTGGAAGAAGCAAACCAGCGAAGCCCTGCTGTTCTGTGGGTGGCTGTGGGTGGCTAACAGCTCAGGCTCAGAAAGGCTTTCTGCAAACACCTCTAGAGGGTCTAGGGAGGAGGGCTGAATGCAGGTTCCCATGGAGCAGACCTGCCTTGCAGATGCACCAAAGCAGGTGTTCGCTCCTTCAAGTCATCCTGCTGATGAAGAATTCTGTTAGAAGAAACCATTTAAATCTCAAACTCAGCACCGAAAACAGCAACCACCACTATCTGGAGCTCTTGTTTGAATGTAATCCAAGCTGAGATGTGCCCACCAGGATGGCACCTCCTAAGCATGGTGCTGGGACACGTCTGAGGGTGGTTTTGGAGAAGACAGGTGCCGCCCGTCAAAGCACTGATGCTGTCACTGACCATGCCTTAACCTACTGGGGGCAACTCGAAATCCCCCTGCGGAGGCGGTAAATGAGCTGCCCTGACCCCACCACAGGGTGCAATGGCAAATGACTCAGTAAATTACAGCACTGCACGGACCCTGCTTCCTCCAGCTCTCCAGTCTCCCTTTCTCCCGTCTATATGCTGATTCTCTAGGCTATTTTTTCCTTCTGGCCCTGCCTAATGAACTGCTGAATCGGTTTGACACCTCCAAGCCTTGACAGATGGCTCCACACATTGCCGCTAATGTGCTGGAAAGCACCGATGGATGCTGCTTGCTGCCTGAACTCAGCACGCGGCGATGGGGGAGCTTCGCCGGAGTAGTTTACATTTCCATGGGCTTGTGCCTTTTTCCACTATTTATATCGTTAAGTGTGATCGGATGAGAGAAAGAATAAAAAAAATGTTATTTCCACAGTCCATTACATCACCTTTTCCTCTTGGAAAACTTTGTAACTTCATATACATTTATGCATCCAGCCCCACACATGCTGTACTATCTCTTTACAAGAGCAGAATATCCTCATCACGTGTGTTAAAGGATAATCTAAAGAAAAATACACTACTGGAGAGAAATTCGTGCTGGAGGTCCCCTCTGCCTTCCGTTAAGAGCCCTTTGGAGAAAGCTTCAAGTGGCTGAAAGACAGAGAGATAATTAAATGCCCTACATGATAAAATCTGCAATTAAGTCCGTGAGCAACATCCCTCTTTAGGGCAACAAGCATCTGGGACACCAGGTGATGCTCACAGAAAACTTCCACCCATTTGAGGGGATAAAATGGAAGCAGCATTTTTCCACAAACTGGGAAGTGACATGTACCCACTCAATTCATCAACCTGTTTCCACAGCCAGACAGAATAACGTGCCCAAGAGGTCATACAGCAAGTTGGGACCCCAGTCATTTCAGATAATCATGCCTACCTCCACCAAGGCAGAAGAGAAATTTGTGTGAACTCAGGCTGACCTTAAAGAAATCCCTTAACCTAAAAACATAAAAGACAAACTGTTTCCACTGAGAGCTGCTATATAAAACCACCCTCAATAAAAGTGCCGGACTCCTTTCAAACTAACCTCAAACACGAAGCAAATTCCAGGCTGCTATTTTCCTCTGGCATCCTGGAATGTACATCTCAAGGACAGAACTGGCTGTTCAAATTAGCTCCTACTCCTGCAGAAGCGATTGTTTTCAAACAGTTTTGAAAAGCAGTTCTGCATAGGGTGTGCATTCCAGGGAGGATTCCCTCCCTCCTCCAGATTTTAAACATTAAGAGCAGCAGAGCAGTAACAGACTTCATACGCTTTGGTTCCAGGTTGCCACAAAAAAGAAGCAAAGACGCATTATCATTTTTGGTTGCTTTTTTTTCTTTATAGCGTACTCACAACAACCTAATACTGCACAGAATCATAGAATTATTTAGGTTGGAAAAGACGTTTAAGACCATGCAGTCCAACCATAGATGCCTCTGACCTTGGACCAGATCTTCCAGAGGCCAACAGCAGATGTAGATGAGAGCAAGCAAAGCCATTTGCAGAAAAAGTCAACTTTCCTGAGTGGCTTTGTGCTCTGAGTCAGCGTGTGAGGACGATTTCTGGTTACAGGGCACACCCGACAAGACTATCTACTCAGGTTCGCTTAATCTTTGAAACAAAAGATTCCTATCTACCATGGCTGTCATTCCCGATTACCACATCATTTCCCCATCAGCCCTCATGTCAGCAACCAAATTAAGGTATTACACTCTGGAACATTTAACATGATTAGATCGGAGGAGTATTTACTCTTCCACTTGGGCAGATGCGAGTGCTGTGAACAGGAGCATGGGGAGCTGCCAAGTGAGTCTTGGCGTGGTACACACCTACTGCTCCTTCTCCGTCTGTCTGTCTGACACCACGTAATACAAAAGCCAGACTTTTTTTTAAAAAAATATTTTTATGATATTCAGCATATCAGGGTGCTCCAGCCCATGCTCAAAACATACACACACTTTAAATAAAATTTAAAGACACATGCATCCACCCAGGAGGACAACCTGAATTTCCAACATCAGGAACTCCCAGCCCCACCCAGCCCAGCAATCACCAGAGAGACAGACTCAGACAGTTCATGGGACGCTACCAAAAAAAAACACACAGAAATTAAACAATCTGCTGTTAAGAGGTCTCATCCCAAAAGACATGAAACTCCCAACTACGTGCCAGAAAGGAAAGCTCTGCAACCTCTCTGTTTGATCAAACCAAGCCAAAGCCCAAACTCTGACTGGCCAACCACCACAGCTGAGTGATTAATCAAAAAAGACAAGAACCAGAGTGAAATTACCCTATTTAATGAGCTCAGGATTTGCTCAAGCAAGATGAAGGCTCTTGGTGACTCACAGAATCCAACTGTCGCCATCCCAGCCGATTGCCCAGTAAGCACAAGTTGGGTCAACAAAGCTGGGGCAGCTAACATCTAGTATTACAGCAGTTATTTATTTTTTTGTATGTCAGAGCTGGTCCACAGCTCTTAATACTGTGAATATATTCTTACAGCTGAATTTTCAAACTTCAGTCAAAGTAACTCCCATGTCTCCTGAAAACCTTCCCTGTGACTGACCTGTTTCTCAGCAACACGAGTGGGTACCAGGGAACAAGCATCAGGATCCCCCCCTCACTCCTCTGTCACACCTTTCTAAATGTTTTTCCCAGGGACCTCCCCTCCAAATTGCAGAATTTCTGTAAATTTTCTTTCTGCAGCAAAAATTCTGCAAAGCACAGAAATTCTTAAAGCAAGTAAAAAGTTCCCCCTGTCCTCTGCAAATGGTCAGAGCTGCTCTGGAGAAGGAGAAAGGCAGATGCTTCTCCTCTCCAATGGGATCAAGGAGGAACTTGAGGTCTGGAATAGAAGGACACAAAACTCTACCCATTTTCTATAGCATGCTGCTGCTCAATAGCGATGGCTATGCAACTGCGTTTAACCACAGCTCTCCTACAGCAGGAAGCACCAAAAAAAAAAAAAAAAAGAGGATCCCTAAGCAATCCCAAATTGCACCAAGCAAGCGGCACAAACACAGCAATGAAGAGTGAAGAATAGATTTGGTGCTTCTTGTTCTACAGCAAGACCTTCCAGCCACAGCTATTTTTTCAGTCTTTTCTTTGCAGCAATGTAAAAGGACGATGCAGCTCCCTGAAGCTGACTTTAATGGATCCATCAAGCAACAGCCTCCCTCTGCAATTATCATGCCTATCCGGGCCAACTAATGTGCTTGTTTACACTATCTGGCAAACTCCAGATCGAGTGTCATTTCATCACAGGGGTTCTTTTGCCTAAGCCAAGACCAACAGACCATGGTGGTAATTTAAACGCTGAAAGCATGCACAGTATCGATCCACGAGCCTTGACGCCAGCTAGCTGTTACACGAAAACACATCCCCCAGGGAAGTGCTGTCACCGGGCCCTGATAGAGAAGGAGAATTTAAATGAATGAAGGAGAAGCCGGCTGGAGAGATTAATATGCATGAGCACATGGCCTGAATAAATGCTGCACTTCGTGTGGTTTGTTAGATTTATTAGAAGGAGCAAGGGATTATCCACCAGAACCATGTGAAAACACACCTTAAGCTGGTGATGGGTCTTTGCAGCAGAAACCTGTCTGGCATCTCATCTCATAACAGCCCTACCAAGGCAGACACGGTGTCCAAGAATGTGTTACAGCATCCAGCAATAACAGGTGCTAAATGAACAGATTACAGTTAAATATAACAAATGCTGTCTGGAGTCATAAGTCTCCGTTCCACCCACCTCTCTTCCTTCACTTTTGGGGTTGAACTGTCTTCAGTCACAGGAAGATGCAGCCCACGGTGGAAAACACCCTATTCTTCACCCCTGTCGGAGGCAGGCAAACATTCCTCTTTTTTGGTGCAGAAGACTCAGGTTCAAAACCATTACAAAACAGAGTTGTTGGGTTTTTTTTTACAAGAGGGGCATAAGCCACCCTCTCTGTGTGCGCTGGAAGGGCCTCCTGCAGAAGGCTTCGTAGATATGTTGTCTGAAGGACGTTTGCATCTTGCCACTAGCAATTCAAAGGGAGTGAGAGGTGGAGGAGAAGACTGAATGGTTCTTCCATCGCTTAACCTCAAGCGAGCCATCAGAAGCCATAGGGATGCCACAACCATTTCCAGAGGAAAGCTCATCTCAGCTGAAACCTCAACAGCCCCTGGAGGTACATCAAACCCTGTGACTGGAGAAAGGGTCGAGCCTGCAAAATGGAGTTCAGTCATTTGGCTTCACCTTAGCTCAGGCATTACTGCAAACGACGTGCGATGCACTGTGAACTGTTACAGAGCATAGTCAACACATTCTCCTGCAAAGCAGAAACTCCTCAGTGGGCCACTTCCATTGCCACCATGCAGATGTACCCTTCCTCTATCCCTCATTTACTCTCCCCTCTACATTGCCTGGACAGTCCTGAAAGTTAGGAGGTCCTCTTGGTCCAGAAGGAATCTGTCTTCACTTTATTTGATCTTCATACCTGTTCTTAGAACCAGGTGCAAAATCTGTGTGTCTGTTGGACTGGTTTCACCTTCAGCCAGATCTTCCAACAAGCCCCATAGCAGAAAACTGCCACACCTCTGCGCTGGTGGTCAGACCCCCTCAATCTTTATCAATTAAAGGCCATTAACCTAATTGCCCTCTTCCTTCCTATCGATCATAGCACACAGAGCCCCCTTAGCACTCTGCTGATCTCACACACCACCTTGGAATTCACGTTGTTGTTTTGGATACATATAAAATAGGCAATAACAAGGGTCCTTACTCTAATATTAAGTCAAAGTCGCACACCAGATCTCTAACGTATGTTAAATCTGTGATGCTGTGGTGAAGTTTGTTATGTTTCTAGGACTAACTGTTCATTTGACTAATGGGCAAGAACGTAAAGTCAACCTAAAAGCCAGAAAGTCAACTGAGGACGTTACTGGTTTGCTCACTTTAACACTGGGCATGAAGACTCATAGAATCATTTAGACTGGAAAAGACCTTTAAGATCATTGAGTCCAACCATTAACCAAATAACACCAGGTCCACCACTAAACCATATCCCTGAGTGCCACATCCACACGTCTTTTAAATAACTCCAGGGATGGTGAGTCCACCACTTCCCTAGGAAGCCTGTTCCAATGCTTGAAAACCTTTTTGGTGAACACATTTTTCCTAATACTCATCTAATATGGATATCTAATATCTATCTAGTATCCATTTAAATCTCACCTGGCACAACTTGAGGCTGTTTCCTCTCATCCTGCAAAAGAACTGCCTTTTGGCAACTATGTTCCCAACTCCTGGCCCCATGAAATTGCATAGGTACATTTAAGGATAGAAACTGAAATGGCATTAGCACATACACCTGGAATACAACCAGCCCATGGGCTAGAACAAAACCCACCTCATCTTCCATTACTTCTACTAGTAGCAGAGCTGTTACCTCAGAGCTCAGTTTTGTTACTAAAACGGACATTGACATACCTCTAATAAACCATCATTCAAACTATGTCCTAAAGAGAGGTATCTGGTGCCACTTTAGCCACCTAAGGGCATCCACCAGCTGCTACTCCAGCAAGGCACAAGCCTCTTGAATGCCTGTGTCCTGTCTGCCTGTGTCTTGTGGACATCTAGGATACTTCTGGGCTTCTACAACAGCAGCAGACATCCACATCTAGACACCTGTACCACTCCTCTCACACTACAGAGGAAAACCACACTTAAACACCGACGTACCGATTTAGAGCAAGGGCACAAACCTTCCCACTGTCACCAGATCAGTCTGTAATCCCTCCTAGCAGAACCAACCTAGAAAATAACGCATTTATACACCTAACAGCAACAACTACAGCCATGTGTTTAATATCAAACACGCGTGCCCTGGAACCAACAGAACCTGTAGGAATGCAAATTACTATTTTTATCATGGGATGGTGAGAGAACTAATAGAAAAGTTGAAATAAATCATACTGTAATGTTCCTTGCTATATAGTGCCACCTTGCTGTCAATTCATCAATAAAAATGACAACTGTGAAGGATCAATGTTTTTGTGCGTAATGTGCAGTACAATAACCTCAAGTGACCGAGCTCCATGTAGGAATCGTTGGCTGAACTATAACACTGAAGTCATCTTAAAATACAATCTTGAGATCCCAACTCTTGACTTACTTGGAGGACACATCTCCTCTCTGCTGGTTTCTTCTGAAGTTCCAGCACC
The DNA here is from genome assembly GCF_015220075.1 of Falco rusticolus. NCBI lineage: Eukaryota > Metazoa > Chordata > Aves > Falconiformes > Falconidae > Falco > Falco rusticolus. The sequence continues at coordinate 87,993,544 of NC_051187.1, read as the reverse complement.
GCTGCCATTCCTGCATGGGCTCTCCACTGCTTCAGCTCAAAACATGAAGAGGTCAGGTTCCCTCTCCTCTATCTTCTCTCCTTCACAGGGCCCTGATGCATACGAGTCACCTGCCTTTCCTCCCAAACCTTATCTCATTTATTAACCTCTTAATCCATGTGTACGGCACCACATAAATGCTAGTCAATACGTGTACTCTTTAAATCAAATGGAAAAAAATCAATGGGAGAGTCTGACAACAGACTGCTGCTCCAGGACCGGTTCTCTAAGAGGTAATCAATAGTTCATTCCTAAAGGATACAGGGTGGTACCGAAGGCTTCTCAAACCACCACCTTGCAACTGAAGTCACCTTGATGAATAAAAGCACCAGTAGTCCTGCCCTGCATACCTTCCCCAGGTATTCATCATGCCACTGGCAGCTTTTTGATTTGCATGTGTCGTTTCAGAGAGTTGACTGCTTGAGTGGCAAAATACCGCAATAGGCTTTCCAAGAGCTGACATTCCCTTGCTCTGAAAATGACAACCCAGCAATCCAGCTGCACTTGAGAGATCCCAAGGAGAAGAATTACAAGGATGCATCGGGATACTGTTTCCCTGCGGCTTCAAGGACAAGACTGCTCTGCAGAACTGACTTTACCACCCACCAAGGTCCAGCTGACATGTTCCAGGGAGAGCCACCAGCTGAGCTGAGCTGAGCAACTCTTCACTTTCACAGAAGCAACAGGAGCTCTCAGGGGGAAAAAAAACCCCACATTGCACAAGGTGAAGCTAGGATGTCATGAAAGGCAGCTCCATAAAGGCTTCTTTATGGACGGCTCTTCCTCACCAGCTCAAGAGTGACAGCTCCCAGGCATGCCCAGATCGCCGGAGCGGATTCAGTTTCACAGGCAGTGATGTTGAGGTGAAGGGCAACCACCTCTGGCCCTCTCTATTCCCCATCAATCCCACCTCAATCAGCAGGTTAAAGGTGAAAGTGGGCCTTATAACTCCAGCGGTGTCTGTTTCCCCGGTCGGATGACTGTCTCACAGCCTCCTGCAATTAGAGGGCACAGCAGGGAGATCCCTGCTCCCACCAGCATGGGCCAGCTCCTGCTGCTCATGCCACGGCAGCAGATGCCTGAAGCAACAGCAACCTGCTCCAGGGTGGGTGGACCACAAGCAGCCAGAGCTGGGGGTGCTCAGCAGGAGGCAGAGTCTACTGTTGATTCTTAGAGGAATAAAACACATCGGAAAGGTGCTCCCCCTTCCAGCGCAAGGTTGCCTATCGCTGACGTTCTTCATGGAGTCCCGTCTGAGCAGCTGCACTGCTTGTGTTACCATAAAATATATATGAAAACAAGAGAAAGGAATAATGAGTGATTGCATAATGTTTTACTGAGTTGCTCTCAGTGCACAGCCTTGGAAAGAGGAAAAATATGTAATTTCTGCATTAACTTCAGCAGATAGACACAGTGGCATGGGGTGTATGGGACCAAACTCCAGACCTGGGGGTGGCCACAGCACCAAAAGCCCAGTTGGCTGCCAGAAAACCTCCAGGGTCATCATAAAGCACAGATTAAGGTGAGAACAAGTTATCTCCCACCCCACCACCTTCTGATTTCAACATGTACACACACTTGGTGCACTGTTTACATGACATCTCGAGGAATTTAACAGACAACCATGTGATAGAAAAGTCCATTTCCCACTTTCAGATTCCTCATTTCCTCCCTTTATTTCTTTTGTCTAGCACAAAAATCTCACAATGAAAGAGGATTTGATTGTTTGTTTGTTTTTATTGTTCCAGTCTATAAAGTGTCGACAGACCCCACAATTTCCATTGCCATGCCCTAACGAAAGAAACCCAGGCAGCAATCTCCACGTAAGAGAAGTGCTAACAGAGTATGTTTGCACTCTTGATTTCTTTTTTGTTTGAAGGCTCTGGGGAGCATCCAGGCACTTTTAATTCCTCACCATGCCACTAAATCCTTCCTGGATCAAAAGTGAGGGAATCTAACCAAGTTCGAGCAGCCGAAGGGACTAGGGATCGTTATGATTTTAATATAATTGAACTACAGAAGGGTATGTTTAAAGTAACACTAAGACTAGCTTAAACCCGCCAAAGCAAGAAAAATCAGAGTTAAGGCTCTAAATCTGCTCTGAGCTCACGCCTTTGCGTGTCTTTCCCTCTCCCCATCCCCTTTCTGCAGAGCATAGCAAGCAGCAGCTTGGATTTTCAGCACAAACTTTGAAGCATCCTGCCTTTGTGAGTCAGACATCACCGATTTATAAAATAAATAAACTACTTAATGTGCCCTTTTCAAATACTGTTGGGTTTTGGGCACCAGAAAAAAAAATAAAATAACAACCAACCCTGTACCCTGAGCCTAACAAGCCAGAAACACAGTGGTTTGGCCAAGACCCTGGAATGTCCTTCCTGGAGCACTGGGTTAGCCGCAGCCCAGGGGATTCCTGCACAGCTCCCTGGGCAATGCCTACCCAACAATCCATGTCTGAGCATGTCTCCATGGACGTTCACATAAAGGTGTGTCCAACTGGAGAAAAAATGCCTCTGTCATCCATGGTGGGCCTCCAACATGGAGCACCTTTTTGTAGGAGTACTTTAGGTGCTGAGCACCCAAGAGGTGCAGGATGCCTGGAAAAGCACTCCCACATGCTGGAGTCCAGCCTGACCTTTAGGAGGTTCCAACACAGCTTGCAAACCATTTCTTGCTACTTCTTATGTGTCCTAACTGCTCTGAGACACCTTTTAATCAAGGTCCAAACGGTTTCCAGAAAGAGAAAGCACCTTGCTCTGATGTTACCAACAGGGATTAAAACGGATGGTGCTAACATCAAGGCAGAAGGATCGGGTGATATTAAGAGCATAAAATAAGGCACAAAAGGCCCCTCCTTAAACACCTGCACGGTTTTGTTTGTTCATTTTGCTTGCTGCGTTCTTTTAAGTCATTCCCTCCATCTTATCTTTCTATTTCTTCACCTCTTCCAAGTTTCCTAGGGAGACATGGGGTGGGCAACAGATGGATGGAGACACCTAAACACCTTGAAATCAAAAGAGCACTTGAAGGACAAGGGGTGACATGGAAATAGGTCCCACAGCCTCATGTGATCTCCAGATGTCGAGGGCCTTGGGCACACCTCGTTAACAGGTTCTAACCTGAGCTGAAGGGCATGGCCAGCTCCACCTTCCAAAGAGCAGGCAACTCGTATGAGCACGTGAAATTCATAAGGTTTTAAACGGGCCTTAATAAATCTGTAACTTTACACAAACTGTTACTTACCACCAGGGGATTACAGCACACATTTTCAAAGGTAATTTCATTCCCAATATGGATTTAGGAAACAAATCCAGGCATTTCTCGAGGGAGAAAGCTAATGTACAAGTCTCTTTTTTGTTAACAAAATTATGGTATTACTCCATACAGATAGCTTTTGAGATGAAACTCAGCATGATGCTGGAGTGGCACAGACACCACTGAGGTCCACCATAAATTAACACCAGACTACAGCTTCGAAATTAGTTTCCCCAGGCAATCTGGCATTTAGAAAAAACAGCATAATGTGGGTCTATGGAAGTAGAGAGGTGTGACAGAGGATGAAGGCAATAATGTCTCCACCTCTGGGAAGCTGATGTGGCAATGGCTTCTGGATGCTTAGAAAAGCATCGTGATAGGAAACAAAATACCATTTAATTGGCAGTAATGTGTTTGGCTGTAAGTCAGATGTGTTTGGCCTGCCCCTCCTGGTCTCCATCATCTGTTTAGACTCTTCAGGTCTTCGTGTTTGCACAAGACCCAGCAAAATGGGCAGCTATTAGTTGGCTTGTAGGCACTACCGTAATGAACACGATTAATAACGGTGGCTGTGTTATCCAAAAGATACTAATCAGTGGAAGGAACTCATACAGCAGCAACGAAAGTAATTAACAGCCTGGAGATACGATCTTAACGGCAAAACCCTATATTTAATGGTAATGATAAAACTAGCTCAAACCCATCATTTCTGGGAAATTAAGAATTAAGGCTGCAACTGGAACATGTGTCTTCACACCTCTTGCTTCCTTAGTGCACAAGAAGATGACATTTGCAATGAAAGATTAATAGAATTCAACATTTCGCTTGACACCGCTTGGGAGACAGCTGCAAGCAGGGCATGCAGGACCGCTCTCAAGAGCCACTGAAGGGCTTCAGATGACTTTGCTGGGGAGGAGAATGTGGCAGAGGCTGTGTAGTAATGGTTAAATAATTAAAGCAAGCACTATCAAGCAAGGACAGAATACAGGGTAAACACAGGAGTAAAGGGATGCAGTTATAAGGAGAGGAGAAAATGTAAGCTAAGTGAGATGTAAAATTAAGTGTTGTCTTCCTATTGCAAAAGTCCCCTTGCAAAGGGCATCAAACACTAATGACCAGAAACCAAAATGTACAAGAGTGCTTCTCAAAAAAAAATAGTGTATAGTTCTGCCATGCTGCAGCCTTTAGCCAGAGCAGGGCAACAGGCATCTGGGAGAACCAGCCAAGCCACGAGGCTGAAGATGGACAAGGTAGCGGGCCAGGGGTGTTGCAGTTCACAGAAAAACAGCGACAGGCGAGGAGGCACATGAGCTGAAACTCATGAGTCACCTTTTCATCTCTGCCTTACTGCATCCAGTGATTAACGCAGCAGCTACTCTGTCTGAACTCTTAAAACAGACACCTGTGCTTCAGAGACACAAGCAAGCACATGCAAAGAGGAGACATCTCGTTGAGATAGTTAACTTAATTGATCATCCCTCTAATACGATTTTCAACTTCTATCAGCAAAATAAGTGGGGAAAAATAAGCCAAACCAGTTTCACATCTAACGAGCCTCTCTCCACACCGCTGCACACTCATGGCACTGGCAGTTCCCCTCTCAGCAGGCTCAGGACTGGCTCCCAGGCTCACCCAATGTCTTGTTTCCACACGGCTCCTCAGAGATCTCATTAGACATTGCAGGGCAGGGAAACCACATTCAACCACAAAATATAAAAACAAGTTAAGAAAAACAACCCAGAGCTTCCTGCCTGGTGGGAACAAACATGCACGCTGTCCTGGATGCTGCCTCGGAACTCGAGGAGGGTCTGTCTCCACCTTCCCACCATAACACTGCCTCAGGGAACAGAGCAGAGAGGTGGCCAGAGCCTTGCAGTGTCCTGTCCAGGCACAGACCCATGAGGCCTTGGCCCTTTAGCCTAAATTTGGAAGGGCTTGCCCTCAGCCACTGTGCCTGGGACTGGCTATGGAAGCCCTGGACCACATGGCAGCAGTAGGAGACAAGGTTACACCTCTCTCAATACAGGCTCACCTTGCACAGCTCCAGCCCTCCAAGTGCCTTTAAAGCAGCCAACAACCAAGTCAGACAGAGCTTTAAAAACCTGATTTATCAGCCGGTGTTTTCATAAAAAGCTAAGCTGGATATCCACGAACACCAGCATCACTGAATCTCTCAGCGTAACCTTACGGTTTGCTGCTTCCTACACGGCAGCAGGTGGTCCCTTAAAACCAAGCATAGAACCAAGAAATCCAGGTTTCACCATGGGTTTCTCCCAAGGTTGAGCCTAAGGGATGAGCACACTGCAACTTTTCTCCTCTATTTTGGCTTATACTTTTAGACACAGATGTAGGGCCGTTACACATTTGAGACCCATCAACCAAACATGGCCAAAACGGGCCAGGAGGTTCAAAAGTCACTAGGGGAAATTAAGATGGAGGCAAAGATGGAACAACCGCACATTTCACACAACTAAAAGCTCCTGCCTAACTTCGTATTTTGCCTTCTACATGAAAAAAAAGCCCCTTCAGCAACTATGCAAACGATGCAGAAGAGACAGGAAACCTGTATGAAGGGAAGAATGGGGCACAGAGCAGGGATGGAAGGGAACGGTGTTCCTAAGGGCAACACCCTTTTTATTAAGCATCTCCATCAGAGGTAACAGGGAAAAATTAATGCATCAGAGGGAGACCTCTCATTACCCAGCTAGCCAGCATCCAACACGCACCCACAATAACCACAACCAGCTTTCAAACACAGTAAGAAGACGCACAAAATGATTGCTACTGGGCGAGCGGTAAGCAGAAGAGCTGCTCCATGCCCAGTGATAGCGCTTGCCTGTCAGCCTCACTGATGGGGTTTGAAGAGCTGATGCTCAAATTCATCACTACCACCAAGTTATAACCATAAAGTACTCCAGAATAAATGATGGAGCAGAAGGGTGGAACCTCCCTGTCCTCATCCCTTGCAGGTCCGTGTGCCCCCAACAACATGGGCTCCTGCCTTCCTTTCTCTAGATCTCCCTCGATGCTGAAGCTTGCACTTGCAGAGGAAATTCAGCCCACAGGATTTATAATTTACTGGACAGACAGAGAGGCCTAGAGTAAGGAGCTCTAATCCATTGAGTACGTTCCCTCGCTACAGCCCAGAGTGAAATTCTTCGAGTGCTGGAGACAGATTTTCCTTGGCGGGCGGCCATGAGTGTCGATCTGGCTTGTAGGAGAGATCAGCAAGGCTGTGGATTGCAGCGACTTCACAGACAAACATAAAACCTTCCTCTTCAACTAACTTTCTTATAATAAACCCAAGAAAATGAAAAGCTAAAACATTTCCAGCTGGCCAGAAGCTGCGGGGAGAACAGTGAACTTATTGCATGTGCAGGCTTGGGGCTGCTTTGAAAGCTCCTGGAGATCTTCAGTGGTATTTGGACATTCAATGCTATTTGGACAGAAGCGCCTAAATCACTTTTGAAAGGAAGATGCAGAAGACTAAATTATTTAGGTGCCTTTCATATTTTAAAGAAGGTTATTTATGGAACTAAATTTATTTCAGATTTCCAACATATAGCACTGAGTTCGTAAGAGCAAAGTTTAATGGGAAAAAGTAACTATTGTTTCCTTGTAAAGCCTTAAATATTTGAGTATCACTGTCAGACCCTTGTTATAAAAGGGCTCTTACAGAAGGATTTGAGATGCAACTTGGTATACTTTATCACCTCATTAAAGGCATTTGTGGATTTAGAATTGTCCCGGGATGGGAAGAAAAGTCCCTTTTAAAATTACTGTCTGCTCAGAATAGCAATTTTGATTCTCAGGGCTTTACTCTTTTCCTCTTCACCATTAAGGTGATGGAATTGCTCCCAACTTCCTTGAGCACAAGGGAAAATCAGGCTTGTAATGTACAGAGGGATCTAACACTTGAATCCACTGCACTGAACAAGGAGGAACTCCAATGCTCCTAGACCAGGGGTCCTCAAACTTTTTAAACAGGGGGCTGGCGTGCGGATGCAGTGGCAGGCAGTCATCTGCGGCTGCTTGGTTTCCCCCCTCAACCCCCAGCGGGGGGGAGGTGGGGGGGGGTCTGTAAATACCGGGGGGGCAGATTGAGGACCCTGGGGGCCGTATCCTGCCCACCGTCCATAGTTTGAGGACCCCTAGTCTAGACAATGACATTTTATAGGGCTCATTTTCCACTACAAGGACCTGTATTCAAGACACAAACCAAATCACTACGGTTTTCTATCATTTTGTAATTTATCGTACTAGGAATTAATTTTGGTCATTCCCTTAAACTTAATTGTCCCACATTCCTTTGAAATTTTTCTCTCATCTACAATTGCTCTGTAACAGCCAGTACGGAAATATATCGGGCCGGGTGGGGGAAGCCTCTTTAACCTCCTTGCTTACTTGGTGCATTTTTTTGCACAGTCATTTTTCCTTCCTACATAACCAAGCCAGACTGCTTCTGCCTGCTCGTGCAAAGCCACGCTAATTGACAGAGCAGCTCCAAGGTAAGTATATACCTACCTGAAACATAAACCTGAAATTACTTGTAACAATTTTGAGAAGCCTGTCCAGATTTCAGGTTGGAAACACGCTTTTAGCAGCTATGCCAGCATTCGTTCCTCTGCGAAGGAAAACAGCCAGAAACACAAACACTATCAGGTGCTATCTTTGTCCTCGTTCACAGCTTTAAGTCAATATTGTGTTAACATCTGGTGGTTTAAAAGAGAAAGAATGCAATGTCCAAAATGAACAAACTATTAACAAGTCGAAGAACAAATCAAACACCTCTCTTTGTTGCACCCCTTCATCCACCCATCCTTCCAGCTATCCCCTGCTCCCTGACCCTGCACCTGGAGCTGCAGTCCAAGAAGTCCAAGGGAGCACTGGAGCTGTGACGGCCCCAGAGCAGCTGACGGAGCTTCACACAGATGGACTTTAGTGACACATGGCATGTCACGGGATTAGGTCATCAACAGGATGAAGGGAGCAGGGAACTCCTTCACCTTTGTACATTATTGCTAATCTCCATAAGCTGGTGATAGGTGGATTCTTCTCTAATTGGAGCAACAAGATGTCGTCCATTATCTGTATCATACTTGGCACCAACAAGCATCCCTGCTATCCAGAAGCTCTAGGACTGCCTGCCCTCACCTCAAACTCAACAGGCCAGAGCATCTCCCCCTTCTCCTTGCAATATTCAGAAAAGCTGTAATTTTTAAATGCAAGAAAAAAAAAAGTTGGGACTACCCTTCCAAAACCAAGCAGAGAACGCCGTGTACAAAGACGACCATTTGACAGAGGAGGAGGAATAGGAGAGCGCTACTGTTAGCTTTCTCCTTGCCAGAGCTGAATTCACTTGGCTGCGTTTTGCATTTATGAGCCGTACAAACATTTCACTGCTAATGCACTGGCTCAGAATAGCTGAACCTCACCGAGCATTTTTAAGGCATTTCACTCTTCAAACAGCCACAGCTTTCCTCTTCAAAATCCCCGCATTCATGTCCTCGTGCTTGGAAAAGGACCAAAGCTTCCCATTTCCTCATACCCAGAAGGTTGTGAGCGCATTGAGTGCCTCAGTCAGTAAAGTGCCAAGAAGCTAATGAAGATAAAAGTGTCAACGCGTAGCAGTGATAACACACACCTTTCCCATGTAGCTCTTTTGACCATTTTGCAAACAAATTTGGCAGTTACCGGCAGGCCCGCATTCGAAAAGCGAACGCGCAGCAACTCGATGATATTAAACTTATTGCTGCTCTGCAGAAGTGTCATGGGATGACAGATTGCTCCCTGCACATCAATTGGATTCAGAGAGGTTCTCAAACTCTTACGGGTTAAAAGCAGCTCCAGCATGAATCAGAGTCCCAGTGGTAAGGAGATCATCGATATAAGGGATTATGCAGATTTAAGAAATACCCTCGGCACCCGAAAGTTTTCAGAATGCAAACTACGTCAACCCTGAAAACAAGAGGCACTGCATCATGATGGCAGGAGGGACAAAGCCAGGGGGGTTTAACAGACAAAAAAAGATTGTTTTAATAGGAGAGAAGCATCAGTCATTGAGTCTTACTTCATTCAGACTTTCTATCCAACCCATCCATCTTCAGTGCCAAGAGATGACAGGACCACCTCACTTTTTCCCCCCAGCCCAGTATATCAATAATGCCCATTTCTACCCCAAACAAATGACTTGCTAGAATGGCCCTTTTCCCTAAACTGGCTTGCCAAGCCCCACAGATGCCTCAGTACCTGCTATGGTCAACTTGGCCCTAGTGGGGCCCCCTCGAGAGGTGGCCACCGATGGGTGGAGCCTTTCCCAATCATCTTCCCCAGGAGCCACTTTGTCATTCATGGCTGGGGACCATCTGCGGAAGAGGGGACTGGGCAGGGGGGGACTGTTAAGCCAAAGACGGACACAAACGGGTGCGCACACAGGCATACTCTCCCCACACAAACCCGAATGCAAATTCCTTCACCCTCGCAAAACGCCTCTGTGGGCATTATCTGTGAACAAAAGTCCTCGAGGCGGGCGGTCTCTGCATCACTGCTCTCTCTGTTAGCACCACCTGCTTGGCGTCAGCCGGGAGAGTCGCCGAGTTATCTTTTTGCCGCGTCTGCAGAAGCCAACGGGAGCACAATGGACCCCATCGGCCAGGGTCAGGCATGGCTTTCTTTCTCGCCCCCGTACCACCAGCCCTTTTCACCTCCACCATCTCCAGGACCCCGGCGCACTCAATAAGGAGATGGCTTCGAGCGCAGGGAGGAGGAGGAGGGGGGAAATATAGGTCTCTGGCGTAAATCACTGACGCCGTTTCCCCTCCTCTCCCTTTCCTTAAGACCTGATGGTCTTCAGTCACACATCTTAAAAGAAAAACAAAAAACAAAAACACAAAGACTTACTTGTCTCAAGTCGATGAAGGCCAACTGCAGCGTGTCCCCTTGGAACCCAGGCACTGGGCCGGATCTGGCAAACTCTGTGGGAAAGAAAAGAGGATAAAAAGCGCCTTTAACTAACCATGGACAGGGAGATTGGCAGACGGATGACAGGGAAGACAAGAGAGGCTGGGGGAGAGGAGGACCGCGCTTCTAAGGAGTCATGTCTCCCTCCCTTCAGCGTCTTTGTTCGCCCTTCAAAATTCGTGTCATCAAAACACCATTAATTCCACCGTCCTGACAGCAAGGAAACTGTACTAATTCGACCTGAAATTTATTCCCATGAGCCGTACTGGGCTTCAGAGTATTTGTTTTGTGAATGGACAAACAACTCGCCGAGAAGAAAGGGGGGGATGGGGGTGGAAAAGTTTTTCCTCTCAACACAATAAAATCTTCAGCTGTGAAACTCTTTTCAGTTCCGAAAGCTATTTATATTTTAGGGCGCTGAAGGAATTTTCTAATTTCACGCCTGTCACCAGGCTCCATAAGCATTCTTCAAAAAAATATGCCCAGCCACATCATTAATTATTCGGCAACAGATTATTTGCATTATCTGGTATGGTGCGCTAATGCCAGCACACAGTCACCCCAAATGGGAAGAATCACGGCCATTATGTGGCATATTTATTTATGTTGGATGAAGACATCTGACAACTGAATAACATTGGCTTCTAAAGGGAAGAGAGTATTTCCAAGGCCACATTTACCTCCATCCAGTGTAATCTGGGCAAAATTTCATACTTAAGTCATTTATTTTTCTTCTAATCCATTATTTAAACCAAGTCTAAAATCACTGAGGGGGACTTGAATGAATCCACATCAGAGGACCTTAGCTCTTCCATGCCATTTAACAGCTTTTGCTTGGTAGCGCTCACGAAGCCAATGACTGCACACATTCAAGTGTGTCTTTTGAAGATATGCCTGAGGTTGATTTTGCCCAACTTCACTTAATTTTCACCCTCTTTAGTTACAGAAGTAATGGCTTTATCTCTGCTCTCCATGCAACTTTTCATCACCAAGGGGACCTAATTTGTGAAGCCACAAGTCAACGTCATGAAAGACTCAAGAGGGAGCTTCTGCCTTCGGCTGAATTTTGTTGCTCCTGCAGACACTGAAGATGCTGCACGCTAGAAGGAAATGTTTTCTTGAGATGCAACCACACACGATGGCAGAAAGGAAGAAGGGAGGGAAAATATACACCAATATACAGATTCTGAAGTTGTAGATGGCCCGTTATCACCCAACTATTCTGGTTTTTACCACAAAGGAACTCAACACAGCTCCTGCAGCTCCACAAAGCTGAGGATTAAGAATGGCTTGGCAATAAGGAAGGAGGATTTTGCCTTCTATCTCCATGACTACACAGAGGTACTAACAGACAAAGCCTGTCCTGTCCTTAAATGCTAAGCATAATCATTTCATGCCAGATGGTCTTCTCCTTGACTTCTCCTTCCAAAAGTTATCTCAATTTTCAGGCAAATGACACAAAACAAGGAAAGCAAATCATCTCAGTCCTATTTTTAAAGACCTCCTACAGCAGCCCAGTCCCCCATGGCTCTAACGAGAACAGACTAATAACTTAGACACTGGATTCAGCCCTATTCCTCAGCCATCTTATTTCTGGAAACCAAAGAAGGGTTATTTGTCAGCTTCCTTGCTCCACCTTCCATTAAAATCTTTGGATGGAGAACATCCTTCAATACAGACACAGGTACCTCCAGGGACACAGCGGCCAGTTTTCAGACAGCCACAGCTTTGCTTTTTCATATTTTCTGATGCCAGAAGAGCTCTAAGATTAAAGCCATCACTCATCTTTGCTGCCATCAGTCAAGTGACAACTTCTGCTGTTCAATAGCAAACACGGCTGTAAAATCATTCCTTTTATCCAGCATTACTACTAGAAATGAATAATAAAAAATAAGAAGAGAAAGTATGTATGTGACTGTTGGCATTTGGGTTCTGGATTGGAAAAGTGTGACTCAAAGCCAAGAGAAACCACCCGTGGTTGTGCCTGCAGACTTTGCCACTTTTCCACAGGATGGGACTGGGCAGAGATAGGAGCTGCTCAGCTTCCAGCCAGTTTCACTGACCAATGCTGCAATGTTCAGGCTGCAAACAGTCCAAAGTGAGTTTACGTTTAACCCTCAAAACCTGTTTTAATTAATTGTAACCGTAAAGGCATTTTAATGTACGTTTGCTATAAAATTTGACTGCAGCTTGCCTGAGCCAGCACACACGCAAGGGAGGACTAACACAAGCTTTCTGACTCTGATCTGCAAGGGATAAATCATCTTTACACATTTGCTCTACACCCCACTGTCTCATCTGGAAAAATTATCCCCAAAGCCACATCAATCCTAAAACACCCCCACTTTGGAAAAGCACGTACCTGAGAAGCTAAAAACATTTAGATGCGAGAAACAGCATTTGAGCATCCCCTTGAGAGATGAAACTGCCCTGGGCAGCTCAGTGGCGCAGGCGTCCCTGCGTTGAGGTACCCAACAAACCGGCTGAACCATTATGTCCTACCCTCTAAGGATGGGGTCACATCATGTTACCGATTATATTTGGAGAAACCCTGGAAAACAGAAACCCTGAAAGGACTGCAATGAAAGAAAAAATTCTATTTTGGATTAAGGGCTTCCCAGCTGCTAGGGATCTATTTAGAAACACACATGGAGTTGTGAAATTTAAGATCTTCCCGAAAGCATGAATTTCAAAACCTCATGAGAAAATGCCTGTGACTGGGTTTTGAATGTTTTCACAAGACTGGTGGATTTATCACTACCATCGTCTGCTCATGAGCAACCCAAGACAGATTTCATCCCAAGACACGGTTGCTCATTAGCAGCTCACCTTTAGCCATCTCTTCCTCAGGAACTGTATGGGAGGAAGGCTGGGAGAGTTATGGAGTGATGCTACTCTTTACCACGGCACATTACAGCAACGGTAGCATGGTGAACCAACATTTGCTTCAACAGTAATTCTCAGCAAAAAAACCCAGATTGGAGTCTCTACTGCATTAACAGAGCACTTGACATCCAAGAAGTGAAATGACGTATGAGATCATATTATTTGTCTTACAGAAGAAATGAGACCGGGAACACGGCTCAGACACTGGAAGAAAGCTGCTACAGCACTCGGCTGCGAGGAGCACGAAGAGGAATGAATGCAATGCTTCACCCCACGGTTGTTAGAAAAATAGCCGTACCTTCTGAGCACGAAGAGGAATGAATGCAATGCTTCACCCCACGGTTGTTAGAAAAATAGCCGTACCTTCTGTAATCGTAGGTCACATTTTACATACCAATGCCACAAACTTATTTTGAAGGAGGAATGAACAAAGTCTTAAAGAAAAAAAGAAACAAAGAAGAGAACAGAGCTTTAGAGGAAAGACACAGCCAGTTCTTCTTGGTTTTAATCTCTTCAACCAGATTTCAGGATAATTTTCTCGGAACAACCAAGCACAGTGCTGGCCTCAGTACTGTCGGGTTTGTTTATTGTACTGTCTCCACTACCAAGGCAAGTGGCAAACATAGCAAGCCACCTACAGTACAGCCCCTTGAGCAGAAAATCACAAGAGAATAGAGCAGATCAGTATGCGGCTGTTTGTACAAAGCATTTAGCCAGGCTAAAGGTTTGAGAGACTTGTGTTCAGGCCAAAAAAGTAATGTCTTTGCAAGGTCTACAGGCTTGGGCCACCCAGGGCAGGTCACAGGGGGACTCTAACCTCTCTTCCAAAACATTTCACTGATGAAAGAATCAAGGAACAGGAACCGTTAAGCCCTTTACAATGAACAAAGAATAAAGAGTTCAAACGCACACCAGAAAAAGAGACATCCACTGTAAATTAATTATACAGAACGGGGGAATCTCTTTTTGTATACCCTACACGGCTAGGCACACAGGGAGAGAGCCTTACACATATTGTGCAGTTCAAATGAACACAGCTGGCGACTTCATTCCTCAAAAACATCATTTTGAGGGCAAGGCTTTCTCTGAATTACACGACACCGCCAGAATCCATGACGGCAGACCTGCAGGACTGAGGTTACAGCAGCTCCTGCTGAGGGGAACCTGCACAATCTGCTTGCAGTTGCATCAGCCATGACCAAGACTTTGTATCTGGGGAACAGCCATCTCGGCACTCCTCAATGGAGGATGTAGGTCTCAAAGTCATCTTCCTTAGACAAACCCTTGGAAGACTATCTTAGAAAAGCCAAGCATCAGGACCTCTTGAGCCTTTACCCAGAGGCACATAATGACACCTTGAGGAGGCACAAGCAGAAGAACAAATCTCTGCGTGGACTCTGGAGAAGCTGGGAAGGGAATAAAGGTAAGACATGATGGGTAGGAATTAAGGCAAGAGGAACAGAGAGAAGATCCCAATTTCCATATTGAGCTTATACTTCACCCACACCATTCCCACACAGCCCTGCTTTGAAGCTGTTCCCCATTATAGGCGAAATTATCAAAGCTCATTCCCATCTGGGGAATTCCAGAGAGCTGCGGGGAGAGGGAGGAGTTATCCAAAATACATTGAAGTGGGTCAGATTAAATAAAAATTTCTACTCCTCTCCGTCATTCATTCCTCTGATGGAACAAAGATGAGCCTGGAGTCCTGTTACCACATAGAAACGAGTGGTCCCAGGGGCTGTGATGGTTTGCTGACAGGGCTGAGGAGCATTTGCATCCAGAGAGGCACTTATCACGGAAGCACCACTAGATCTTTTCAAGTAAAAGAAAAGGAAGCTCTTCAGAAGAAGTTATACGAGATGTGTGCCAAGAAATTTGGTCCCTGCCAATCCGTAGGACAGGTTTACAGAATCAAGTTACAGATCTACACAGGTTCCCAAACCCATAATCCAAGACGTACAGGGGAAGTCTCTTAGTAGATGTCAAGTTCTCAGCTCCATTAAAATACTAATACTAGGAAAAGTGGAATGTGGGCATCTCACCATTAGCTCATTCAAGCCATAAAGGCTGACAAGCACCAGTCGCTTGTGTCCACAATGGGCGGGGAAGGGAAGGGGGGTGGCAGAGCTGAGGAACTGTGTGCTCTTAAAATGGATCAAACAAAATGAGGAGTGGAAAGAGGCGTCTTCTCTTCCTAGAGTTGCAAAGGACTGTAAGGATAAGTAAATAAAAATCAGTGGGTATCCTGGTAACAAAGGAGAACACGGGAAGGTGTTGGAGATGGAGGCTATCAAAAATGGTGCAGCAGAAGTTGGAGAAAAGAGGGCAGGAAAGGCTGTGATGCCACTGTGGGGTTAGCAAAGTTTAGAAAGAAGACAGAAGAGAAGGAAAACAGAAAGAGAAATACTAAAGCTAAAATGCTAAAGGAGACAAGGTGATAGATTATAGGACAGATGAAAGCAGAATATAAGGCAAAAAATCAGGTGATGGTTAGAGAGAGCAGAAGCAAGCAAGAGCTCTCAGCTCAGGAGCAAAGTAAAAAGGCTGGAGAGTTCATTTCCCTCTGAGGTCATGCAGACTCCCAGGATTTGCTCAAGTCAGACTTGCAAAGACCACTTAGTAGTGTGCCGTAGCAGAGTTTAAATACTTCCCATCCAAAACCAAAAAGGGCACGGTTTTGGTAGCTAATTGATGGGGAGTCATGCGCATCTCCTCCATGCATATTTATATGCACTAATTCACCAGGCATCGCTCTCTTTGCCACTGCGAGTACTTTGCAACCTCTAAGAAAGGTCAGCGGAGGGAAATGAAGGCAGCACTAAATAAATTAATGATATGCCCAGGGGAATAAATTCAGGGTGAAATAAGGGAGGATAAATCTAAGTGTAGGAAGGTGGCACAGCCGTGGACCAGAGGCTCCCCCTTCCATGCCCTCTGTCACTCGGCGCTCCAATAATTCACCCTTCCCATTTCAGAAAGCACGTACGGCTGCACTTGGAAAGCAGCTCTGCTGTCAATACAAATCACCCCACTCCATTTTAACAGCAGTAAAATGCAAAGTTTTGTTTCCCAGTGAGAGCTGACTTTTGACAGGTGAAGAGGTGAGAAGGAAGCGATGTGCTCCTCTCATCCTCCAAGGGAATGGCACAGGTCACAGGAACCACAAGCAACAGGCACGTGTGGGCGAAGGACCAGACAAACAAAGGGTCTGCAAGCTCCCAGAGATGAGCTGAACTATATGCTTGTGAGGACATCACGATCTGCTTGCTCCTCACTGAAAAGGTGTTCTTTCAAGCCATCCATGCAGGCAGCTCGTGCAAACTGCTCAGCCTTCTATTTAGGACAGTCAAGGACCTTAATGGCACTTTCATCAACAGGTAACAGCTTTCTAAGCTGCCAAAATCCATGATCCAGTTCAGTTATGTGCCTGTACACTAACTACACCCGCACGCCCTCGAAGCTCAGCGCCCTCTGCCCAGAACCGCTGTTTTTCTTGCTGCTCAGCCCTGCTCCAGGTTGCAGTGTTCCAGGATGCAGCATCAGTGCATGACCCCGAGCCAGCACTATGGAGGAAAGGCAAGGGAAGGAGCTGTGTTTGCTCCTGACGCACCCAATAAAGCGTTACTGAGTGCTACGATGAGCTGAAATTTAGGCAAGAAAAGTCACCAGGAGGGAAAAGCGGGATGCTTAAAGAGTAGGAGTATCTGAGCATGCTGCAGGGAAGGAAAGCAGCCTTGCCATGGAGCACAGCATCCCCAGAGCGAGTGCAGCAGACATCTACGAGGCTTTGTCTCGGACCTCCCAGCAGCAGGAGACAGAGGAACAGCAATCCCAGCCCATGGTGAAGGAGCAGCGATATGGCAAGTGCCCCAGGGCATGGCAGGCACCCGAGCCAGCCCAGGGGGTAAGATAACCAGTTTTCTGAGCCAGACCTGGCTCCAAAACAAAGGCTGGCACCCCTTGGTTCGGAGGACACTACCTTCAGGCACTGCAAGGCAGGTGGCAAACCAACCCTGCTCTTCCATCAGCTTCATCGGCCACCCACACACCATCATTGACCGCTGTCACCCCAGCCTGCGAACTCCTACAGCTCTTAATATTGCAACATAAGGAGTTCCTACCAACTGTCCAAACCACAGCCATGGTCCTTTGACACCATCACAACCCAGGACACATGTGATGTAGCTCTGCCTGGCATCACGGGCTCATACAGGACCTCTCCCCGGCTGCCGCCACGGGTGAGGAGCTCACACGCACGCAGTTGCCACCAGCTCAGCCAGCACAGAACCACCACTGGCTGCACTGACGCAGCCCTACAAGCACTATGTCTCCGGAGGATCTGCAGCTTTAATTTCTTTTAAACAAATACCATTTTTTAACCATACATCCAAGTGGCACAGAGAGGCACCTGACTGAGCCGGTGAGCCACTAATATAATAAAAAGCTATCATGTATTGCACGACTTGAAGAATCACAGAATGGTTTAGGTCAAAAAAGACCCTTAAGATCAGCCAGTCCAACCATTAACCCAGCACTGCCAAGGCCACCACTGAACCATGTCCCCAGGCACCACAGCCACATGGTTTTTGAACACCCCCAGGGATGATGACACCCCCATCCCCGGGCAGCCTGTGCCAGCGCCTGCCAGCCCTCTCGGTGCAGAATGTTCCCTCACACCCAATCTCACCCTCCCCTGGCGCAACGTGAGGCCGTTTGCTCTCGTCCTGTCGCTGGTTCCTGGGGAGCAGAGACCGACCCCCCTGGCTACAGCCTCCTGCCAGGCCGTTGCAGAGCCACCGGGTCCCCCCCAGCCCCCTTCTCTCCCGGCTGACCCCCCCGCCCCCCCAGGCTGGTGCCCCAGCCCCTGCCCCAGCCCCTGCCCGGCTCTGGACACGCTCCAGCCCCTCAGTGTCTGTCTGGCCGTGAGGGGCCCAACGCTGAGCCCAGGGTTCGAGGTGCATGAAGAAATCAGCATCAGGGGCATGGAGATTTCTCTCCTGAGGTGATCTGCTAAACCCCTTCCTTCTGTCATTGCAACATCTCCTTTTCTCCCCCAAAATTCAAGTATTGCTGGTGCACTGTGACAGGATGGATACCAGCAAGCACACAGTGCAATATCCTAAATTCAGGAAGTTTGTCCTCAAACCCGCTCCGCTCACCTCTAGTGCCATGCACGCCAGTCCCCGCTGGGTTGCAGGTTGGAAGAACATCAGGCAGCCATCTGCACGGCACCAAGCCCACAGCCTGCGCTTGAGGGAGAGGACTGCTCTGGTGTGGTGGGCAAACCCCGGCATCTTACACAAATAATGGGATTTCCGTGTGGGAAAGTCCTCAAAGCCAGACAACGCAGCCAAGAAGGAGGTGGCAAACGACTGCACCGGGCCCTGTATCGGCACATTTTGGCACGCTCATGTGTCAGGCTGGAGGAATCCTCAAACTGCCAGAGACATCTGTGTTTCTTATTGACTGCCCCCAGGAGTGGGCTGACTGAAAATTGGGAGTTTAATGAAATTTTAAATATAATTTTTATGGTGCTCTTAATTTCTCATAAAGCAGCAGTTAAAAGACTTTAGAGATTATGGAACTGCTTATTTTATGATCTAAGTATTGTAAAAACAATCTGCCTCAACCACTGCTGGAACCAGTTACATAGATGGGAAACACTTCTGTAGGAGAGAGAGCAGCCCCCTTTTGTTTTCCTCTTTTGGTTGTAATCTCCAAATCTGGGTGTTACATTTGATTCCCACTAACTCTGAGGTACAAGAGAGAAAAAAGAATTATATACATACCAGCACCAGGAGGTCCAAAAAAGAGCAGAGCAGGGGACTGGGCTACAAGGCACACAGATATTACAAAAAGCACACTGCACACAGTTAAATCTTGGGTTACAGATGTACTCTGGATGACAGCAAGCCCATTTTAAAAAGCAAATGCCTACTCTGAAAAAAGCATCACCTCTTTCATTTACAGGTTCACAGGAATATTTGTGTTAGGTGGGGTTTTCTTTCCTCTCCAGTTGTTTTTTTTTTTCCTCTTTTCAAGTTGGCTTGTTGGGCTGGAGCCAGAACTCACTTCTAAATGGAGATATAATTAGACATGTCCTACTGTATCTTTCAATTCATTTAACCTCTATGCCTTATTTCACTTCAGTTTTAAAAAGGAGGTGAGGGAATCTCTCTTGACCACATAATAAAAGAGCTATGCAAAGCCAAGAAACAAGAAAGAGTTACAAGTAATACCTGGCCAACAACAGCATTTTAAAAATTACTTTTGCCCTTCACTGGACATCAGCTGTGCCATCCCTGCACACGCATCACTGTAAAGCTGCACCAAAAGATTTTCCAATCTCTAACACACACCTTAGGAAACAGGTTTTTGCTGAGCCGGGGGGGAGGATATCCACAGCATCACAGAATCCCAGACTGGTCAGAGTTGGAAGGGAGCTCTGGAGATCACCTAGTCCAACCTCCTGCTAAAGCAGGTTGCACAGTCACATCCAGGTGGGTTTGAATGTCTCCAGGGAAGGAGACCCCACAGCCTCTCTGGGCAGCCTGTGCCAGGGCTCTGCCACCCTCAGGGTAAAGAAGTTCTCCCTCACATTCAGATGGAACTGCCTGTGTCGCAGTTTGTGCCCCGTTGCCCCTTGTCCTGTCACTGGGCACCACTGGGAAGAGCCTGGCCCCGTCCTGACACTGGCCCTTAAGGCATTTGCAGACATGGATAAGATCCCCTCTCAGTCCTGTCTTCTCCAGGCTAAATGGGCCGGCTCTCAGCCTCTCCTCGTAAGGGAGATGCTCCAGTCCCCTCATCACCTTTGTAGCCTCCGCTGGAACCTCCACAGCAGTTCCCTGTCTCTGGAACTGGGGAGCCCAGCCCTGGACACAGCACTCCACCTCAACTAGTGCCTTACGTCTCCTCAAGGGCTTTGCCAAGCCGGAAGCTCCAGCACCACTGTCTCACCGGGGGGGATAACGTCCCAGGGAAAGAGCTCACACCTTCCCCAGGTTTTTTTAAATTTAAAAATCCAGCACATGATTTTTGCAACTTTGCAGCCCTGCTCTTCCTTGCCTCTTTCACATCAAAAATGCTGCTGATGTATATGGGACTATTCATAAGACAAAACATGCGAGATTTGGCTCATAACATCTATTTAACTTACTATTTCTCCCCAGTCCTCCAAAAGCTTTCTTTTTGAAGGTCATAAAACCAATAAACTGTACATTCAGTGCTTTGAATGTGCAAAACAAGCATGTTTCTGGGGAGGGGGATGTATAGTGTATGGCCTTGTGCTTCCCCCGAGCACCACCCGGGCTTGCAACTGCCTGGTGCCAAACCTCAGCCTGATGCAATGGTTCACACAGCCTTTGTATGCTGACAGGACAACAAATTATTTATAAATCAGGAAATATTTAACAAACACAGAAGTCTACAGAATTCATTTACCAGTGTCTTGTTTTAAGCCTAAGCCACCACGGTTTTCACCTCTATAGTTGTTATCTATTGCGTGTATAAACCCATTTTCTTGTAACACATATCTACTCTAATATGGAGCAAATTATCTGTACCACCTTCAAACCATGGTTAATACATGATTAAGTCCTTCATTAATTTGCCTCATCACTCTCTTAACCAGCTGATACCTTTGGCATTCACCAACAAACTTTAAAAAAAGCCTAATAAACTCTGGGATTGAGAATCTGAAGCCCCATTCCCACATCACAGAACTCTGGATGTGCTCCAAACAGCTATAAAATCCTATTTTAATATGATAAGTACACAATCAAGCTGCTAAACTAGGTAAGGCTTGGCCGTCTGGGGAGGGGAAGAGGGCTGGAGGCAGAGACATGAAGTCAAATATGCAACTGATATAATAAGGATGAGGAGATTTGCACCTGCGCTTTCCAAATCTAAAAAACAAAACAAACAAAATAAACCCCAAAAAACCAAACAAAACCCTTGCAAACTGAAATATGTTTTCTGAATATACCAGTTCACTCTTGGGATCGGCTTTTCCTAAAATTAAAATCCTGATGCATTGCTTCTCAAAAATAGAACTAAAATTATTCCCAGTGTCAGCAAAGTCAGCAGACAAACCGCAGGGATGAAGGAACACATTTTTGCTGCCGAAAAGGAAGAAAAGGACTTTGTCTGGGTTTACTGTTCTTGGGGCTGACAGTGATGGATAGGAAGGTTACAGCACCAGCATCTGTCTCCATTCCCCTGCCCGCACTGGCATCTCGGGCTGGGGCTCAGGGGAGTGGGTCACCTCTCCCGCTGCTCAGGTTGGCATCACCTGCTCTTCAGCTTCTGAGTGCTCCTGGTTTTGTCTCACCAAACAATCAGAATTTAAGGAATCATGCTTTTAAACTTGATATTAAACTTCATCCATTTTACTTAGCATCAGGGGCTTTTAGGGAAGAGCTGGTGCTTAGTGACCCACATTGCTGATGGGGCAGAAAACTGCAGGGTTACAAGTCTGTTTGCAGCCAAAAGAAAAAAGGAGGAAACTATTATTTATGACAAATGCTTCCTATTATTCTCAGCAACATCACCTGTCCCTCTGCAGACACCGATTGGGAACACAGCTGCTACCGGTGCAGCCCTGAAGTGCTGATGGGACACAAATTAGCAAGAATTTAGGGCTGAAGGCATTTCTGAAAGAAAAATAAGGCATTGCTTACATGATGACATATGCTATAGCTGCAAATTTAGGACAGGATTCATTAAACAGGGATCCTTCTCCCAGGCTTTCAACCAAGTGCTGGAAATTAGCAAAAGGACATTAAAAAATTAAAATACGCTCCCTACGAACACCAGAAATCTTACTGGGTGATGTTTCTCAGAAACGAATTTAATCTCACTATTGATGGGTACAGCTGAACTGAAACACAATCAGCAAAATGTTTTATAAAGCGCAGAAGAATATTTTTTTAAGTGCCAGATGATAATGAAATCAACACAACTGATTTCATTGAGTTATCAGAGACAGGACAAGCAAGCTCACTGCTATTTTGGCTCCAATAACATTCACATGGAGGCCAGGGAATATTTTGCTGTTGACATTATTGGAAGCCACATCGGGACAAAAAGCATTTCAGAAGACTCTGCAGTAAACAAGTTTATCAGTATCTAAACAAGATACATCCCAATCTCCACCTCAACCAAGAAAGCAAAAAAAGGTGGATATTTGGAAAATAACTTCCCCAAAATACTTTACCAAAGATTTCCTGAACTCTTTATCAACAATATCAAGCTTTGTGTTTTCCATAGCCACGGTCCCTAATCCGTCACAATATTAACTGCAATAATAAATCCATCCCACTCATAAGGGAGAGAGGTTCCTGTGCAGAAGTGTGTTCACCCTGATACAGCTTAATTATAAAAAGGGGGGGGGGGGGGGTGGCGCGGAGTTTTTTAACCCTTTAATTAAAGTAGGATAACAAGCAACTTGAGGGAAACCTTAGGATTTCAGAGCTATATCAGGTGAACCAAAATGAGCAGGTTTGAGAGCAAAGCCATGGTCCCGGCATCGCGATGCCCCACATACGTCTCTGAACAGATGTAGCCACTTTGTCACAAAACATCTCTTTTACTTAATAGTGATTTTGCAAGAAGGGCTCGCTTTGAGAAAAAGATCTCTGCAGCAGACAGGGAAGATGAGCAGCTGTGGTCAGGAGAGGACCAGAACTTCTTAAGAACATAAGCCGGTGACCATTTCCAGAAACAGCCATATGTAAACTGATTTCTCTTAGCCTCCTCTTTTATGCACTCTGATCTCTCCTATTTTTAAAATATTTCATCTCAAAAAGCTGGGATGGTCTAGAAAGCATCAAGGCAGCATTAAAGAGAAAAAGGAAGAATAAAACTTTGATTTCTTAGAATTTGCTGGGCTTCTTCTGTCCTAAAGATATTGCCAAGTACCCTCACGGACAGCAGCAGCAAGGTCTGCAGGTGCTCACTGCTCCCAAGTATTTGGCATCATTCAAAGCCCTGGCTTGGGTCCTGACACACAAAGAGGCAAAACGAGACATGGAAAATGAGATGATTTTGCATCTTACGTTCACACTCCTCCACGTCCAGGTTGAACTGCTGCAAGGCGCCCAGCGTCAGCTGCCGCACTTCGGCTTCCAGCAGCAGCTGCATCAGCGAGGTGGAGAGGTGTTTGCATGCCGACATGCAAGCCGTCTGTGCCACCTTCCCCTGCAAGAGAGAAGGGAGACTTATTAAAGCCATCAAGCACAAAATGCAAGAGGACCTCTTTAGACCAGCCTCTTTAATGTGCCCCACCTGCTATGGGACCTTCACATAGCGCTCAGTCTCACAACCACCATCAGAAAAGGGAATCGCCTTTCAGGATTCCCCATTGCTACTAGCAGGATTAGACCTTGTCAGGTGCAGAGTGCCTGGCAGCAGCTCAAATCCAGGAGAGCCCTGAGGTGTTTAGAGATCTAAGCATCTCTCATTATCACATCCTAACACGGGCAAGACAAAACACCATATTTTATTCCACATCTTACATATATTGCCTGAAGTAACCTCGTTGATAGGTCAAAGCAGTGCTGATGACAATTCAAAACTCCAGCCTACAACTAAACCAGCATCCATATATATTCTGAGACAGGAATTTCAAAATCCTTTTCCAACAGCAGAGGCTAATAGTTTAAGGTTCAGTCTTGGCTACCAGGGAGCAGAGAGCTGAGGCCATAACATCGATGCTCTCCAGCCCAATTACAGTGCTGTGCAGCACCTTCCAGGTGTCAACAGGGACTGAGGAGAAAGAAACATCAAGGCGAGAAGGTGACTGAAGAAGTCAGTTGTGTTTACATGGATCAGGTTGTTCCCCAGGGCTGGGTGGTGGGGAATAACCTCAAGCACCCAGATGCATCTTGCACCTGCTTGTAGCGTGGGGAATCTGGTTATCAATGCTTGCCTTCTCCCGAGCCATCCCTAATTTCTGGTGATTAAACAGGGGGGCTACAGAGAAGCAGCTATGGCCAAGGCTGCCATGTGGAGAGAAACTACTAACATCCCTTAAAATATTCATATTTATAACAAAAGTATAAGAAGTTGAGTTTCAGCTATTAAGGAATTTGAGAACATTGTTAGGAAATATTTATTCTGAACACATTTTCTCTAAGCCACCACAGTTATGTTTCACTTGTGAGGAACAACTGAGATCTCAAGCTATAAATCACATGAACAACTCGTGGCAAGAGGAGTTACCCTAGATAGACCTTCCATTTTCTGATTGAGAAACAACTGCAAGGCAAGAGAAGAGTAATCACAACAATTTAATTAGCATACTTAAATTTTTGAACTGTGGAATTTGAAACAGCTGATTTTCAAATTATGGGCAAAGCCCCTGCACTGACAAAACTGACCAGTCAGGTAGGAAGCTCGGGATGCCTCTGAGGAATTATGGATGTTCAGAGAAGAGCGGTACTAAGGAAAAGGATGATAGTGGGGGTACATATGGGCTGTGGAAAAGGAGGAAGGGAGATGGGTGCTCGGAAAGCTCCATCTCCTGGAAAAGGCCGTAAGCAGGTCACTGAGCTCAAGCACCCATGCCCTGACCTGGCTGTAGCATCAGCTACCAGGACAGTTGCCGGCAGGAGAGGGAAGCTGATGAGCACGGCCATGAAGAATTGAGATCCTCCATAAAGACCTACAGATTCTTGATGCTCTTGAGATGCCACGAGGGGACAGAGAAGACCTTTCCAACTGCAACAAGATGTCCCCAACCAGGTGCTGGCTGGCCCATCCTGCGGAGGAGTGATGCTCTGCCATGTAGGAGCCCAGTCCTCCCAAGGGTCAGGCTCAGGAGCAAGCAGGGAGCACACTCTGCATTTAGCACAGTGCTTCACAAAATCCAATTTGACTGACCAGAAGCATAAAAGCAAACCCAAAGCACCCATAAGGCCATTAAACAAACTCAGACCGTCTCATGCACACAACACTTAGAAAGCTGAAGCTTCTCCTATTCTTACTGAATTTATTTTGCATCACAGCAGCAAGTCTCAGAGCTTACAGGTACCAAGCTCTCAGTGAACTAAAACCAAGCGTCACTTCGGGGTGCTGAACACATGGGAGCATTTCTTTTTCAGCTTATCCGAATTTCTCCCTCATTTCCAAATGCTCAAAAGATTTTTCCCATTCCTCAAGTATTGCTGCCTGCCATACAAGATTTGGGGCAGGTAAGATTTGCCTGTGCCTACAACATGTATTAAACCCATAAAAATGGGGAAATCCTGTGACACGAGAGGACAGACTCGCACACAAACCCGCTGGCTGATGCTGCACAGAGCAATCCTGATGTCTGCATGTGCAACCCCATGGTAATATTTCTGCATAATGGTGCTACCCTGAAAACAGCTTCAGTAGGAGATTATGTTTTCAAATGCACACAAAAGACTTTAACATGCTTTCTTGAAAACAAGGAGTGGCTTACAAGATCTCACAGATTTTTACAAGCACTTTACAAATTGTATTTAAACTAGGATTAAAGAGAGGGGTTTACACGATGTTTCACGACAAGTATCACAAGTTTCATTCCGGTGGCACGGAACGATGAGCAAATGTTTGGCGCATGAGCTGCAAAGTGTTTTTACCAGCTTTGCAAAGTTGTTTTGGATCTTCAGGCTGCATTCATCTTCAGCAGGAGGAAAAGAAAATACTTTAAAAAAAAAAAGAAATAGAGCAAACCCATGCATTATGGGGCAGGGAACTCCATCTCCGCTGTTCCCTGCCATTCCCAGGCTCCAGGAGTGTTCATTACTCACCTCCAAACACCTTTACTAAAATTAACATGAAGCATGGCAACCATAAAGTTTAGCGGAGCCTTGGTTTTTTTGTTGTGTTGGTGGTTTTTTTTTGCTTTTCATCATTTACTTGTGCCTTTCTGACACATTCGGTTATTTAAAACATTGCTCTTGCCAATTCCTCATCCCTGACCACAGTGGGAAGCACACTGCTACCCATCTGTGATTTTTCTTCATTACTTCACACAGACACTTGAGTTTTTGCTATGACCGAGTAGTTTTGATCTGTTATTGAGCAGAAGACCCAGATGGAAGCAGAGGATGAGAAAGCAAAGCTCAGAGGCTATGTCCTGAGACTGCGACCCATGCTGGGCATGGGGGACAGGGCTCCCTACCCTTTTTGGAATCACATGACAAAATCCCAACAAGTAGCTAATACCTGCACATCAGCATGAGTTTGCTTAGAGGCTTGCAACCCTCGGAGAAGCCTTGGAGATGCTCACCCCCAAGTGAAGTCAAAAGGAAAAACCTCCAGGAAGGTTTTCTGCCCTGTTGACACAAATTTAAGAGGAGCAACCTTCTTGCATGCCAAGCAAGGGTCAGACCAGCATGCGTGGAGGTACCTAAAGGGTTACCTACGCCTGCAACAGCCACAACAAACATGCCTGCCACGGTGCGGTGCGCGCATTCCTCCGGCCAGCCAGGCTCAACAGAATAAAGAGTGAATGACAAGCGACACCAGGAGGGCGTGAAAAAAAGCAAATAATTGAGATGAAATGTCAAGTTAATAAGCCTAACGCAAGGAAGACGGGATGGAAAAAGTAATTTAATCATCAGAGCTTGACAGCACAACTCTGCTGAGTCTTCGCCACGAAAGCGGCGTGTAAGTGGTATTCTAGGACTTCTTTGGGAGTATTTTCTGCCACAGCTCATTGCAGAGATGGTAAAAGGGATCAAACTGACAAGCCCAGGAGCAGCTTCAGGCTTAGCTTTCCCTCCTCCTTCCTTTTTCACACAGGATCTGGCCTGGCCCAAAATTCTTTTTAGGTGCAAATGTGCACTGCGTCTTTGAAAACTCTGAAGCTGAAGCTCCTTGGGGCCAGCTGAGAACCTGACCTTTTATTTCCATTATTCTTAAGGTTTAAACACCAAAAAAACATTCTGCTTTAAAAAAGATGCAGTCTTTCATCTTAGATTTAAGAACATACAGATGCCTGACAGTTGAAATCCAATATTACTGGATGAAAGACAAGAGTATATACAGGTGGGGGTTTTTTCCGCCTTTTAAACATTAATCCACTTTTCCTTATATTTACTATTAAAGGGCTTGGAGATACCATAGGAGTTTAAATTATTGTGCTAAATGTCTGGTTAGAGAAAGGAAGGTATCACCAGGGATGACCAACACCTCACTCCCTGGGCACCAATATTTAAAACCCTTCTGGAATTTATCTTTTTCAATGTTATAAATAAGCCTGAACTGAGTCTTATAAATAAGACTCAACTTAATCCTTTTCTGCCTCACGCCTACACGCAGCGCAACAGATGCCCACTTACTCCTTGTAAGATCAGCAATGGCTTACGAACATCAATTTTAGACTATTTCCCTAGAAATAAAGTGCAGTATCTGCTTGATAAGCAGCTGCTGTTGACAGGAGAAAAACCAGCGCCAGGACACTGATATATCACTACTAATAAGCTGCTACTGCAAGTGAAGAAGGTTGTTTGTATTCCACTTGGGAAGGGAAGGTTTGGGCTGCACGCTGGCAGGCCTCAAGTACATCCTCATACCACAATGTGCTCATCTTGGTTCTCTGGCACTTATTTACGATTGAGGTTCACTTTGTAGTGTTATTTTTCCCTGCCTTGGTTCATTTTTCAGCTTTCCTGCAGTGCTGGGAGGAAGAATCCCGACTCGCCGCAGCACAGCGACGGACAGAGCTGAGCCCGTGATGGACGTGTTTTCCACCAGCCTCACCTCCCTCCCGAAATCATTAACTGCACCACCCATGGCAGCGGTGTCGGGACATGTGCCTTGGCATGGAGATCGAGCAAGATGTCTCAGAGATGTCAGCCTCAGACATTGCTGCTCCTAGAAAACGCCATGCTCAGCTGGAACGGCTCAGACCTCATGCTAATTACACTGATGATTTTTACGAGCGTGTGGCAGAACCGGTGGCACTCCCAAAGGCTCTCCCTGTGCCAGCGTCCTGCAAAATCGCAGAGTTACATCCTGATCCCGCTCCCTGGCATGGCTCCAAACCAGCTTGGTCCCTGCCTGTATTTCAGAAACACTTTACCTGCCTGAACGTTGTGGTTCCTCCACCTCAGGAACGATTTATCTAAAAGATGATCTCTGGAGAGGAAGGCAACGGAATAGGAATGCAACCATGACCTGAGCTGTCCACAGAGAAGGGGGAAAACAAACACTTTAAAGTCACCAGTAGCTCGTTTACCAACTTGACAGAAAATTGAAGAGCTTAACCTCTCATGAAGCAATTCCAGGAACACCTCTATAGTATCACTTATTTATTTAAGACCTTTGCAAACCTCATTAAAAATGAACTGTATTTGCATCAGAAAAGCACGAGTCATGGGTGGGAGCTGACAGAGCTCAACAGCCAAGCTGTCAGCCCAAGTGCCTGCCTGCCCCCTGCAAGCTCCACACTGGTTCAGTGAAATAAAGCAATTCTGAGCGGTATTATCAGAGCAAAGGCCATGGGATTTTGTTTTGAGGCTCAAATCAGTTTGCAACCTTATTTCTGGCAACAAATCCCTCTGTCCATGGCCTCTGATACAACCTCTTTGCAGTTGGGGTTTCCATGACACCTCTCAAGGCAAAACTGTCCTCCCTGTCCCACCAAAGCTTCCTCGGGGCACACAGGTAGATCATCTAGAGACATTCCTTGTGGCCATGCAACCAGTGAAAGGACAGAGCCAAAACTCTAAAGGTCTCCCAAAGACACAACCCAAGGGGCACCTACCAGAACATATTGCCATGGGCTACCCCCCATGGAACTGACCAAATTAATCACACTTTTCACCATGAAATCATCTCTTTTCATCTGTATTTCATCCTTGGGCAGCAGATGGAAGCCTCCAAGTTCCCAGGAGGACAGGCAGCTACCATGGGGAAGGTCAGCACGGAGGCTATGGAGCCAGCACCGCTCACGGTAGCATTTTTGTTTGAAAATAGCAAGTATGTTAACAATTAGGGAAAGGAAACGCTGAAAGGCTGCCTTGTTAATTAAGGAACTTGCTATCAAAGGACTCATTAAAAGCTACTGAAATGGAATGGTTGTTAAAATAAATACCCATTAATCTTAACGCGCAATCAGGAATATGCGGCCATTACCCACCTCGCGGCAGGGGGAGAGGGGGCTCCTCGGCACACACCTACCGCTGCGAGAGCCACAGGGGTGGCACAAGCTGGTGACGGCCACCAGCCAGAGGGTCCCAGAAGAGACCCGAGCAGGTGCCTCTTGCTTTTTTCCTTGCCCCAAATTAGGAGCCATGTGGTCACTGACATGCAAACAAAAGTCCTACTGTAGCACCGAGAACGCTTCCACCAACTTGCCAAAGAATTAATACAGCATTTTCCATAAAAAACAAAACCTGACAGGCTTCAAATGGTCTCAGGGTTTCCAATTATTTTGGGGTCTTTGATACCAACAGAATTTCTGTTTAATCTGTAAGAAGCATTGGGATTGATGTGATTAAGTATATTTAGACATGCAAATCCATGGACTTCATACAACTGAAAAGCGGGCCAAAAAATTGGAATTCCTCAATATTAATTGTCCACTTTTCTATAAACATCACAAGTTGTCCAATAATTTCAATGCTGAGTTTGCTGACTTTTCCAATCCATAATGCAATACCAGTGGAATATTTTGCAGAAGATGGAAATGTGATGCTGTAACAATAAGCAATTGTTTGGTGGCATAAAACTGGGAATAATCCCAGCAGACACTTTCTGTGCAGGCATGGATAGACTTCAGACCCTGCAGACCCCCAAGGCGTGATCTCCTCCTGCCCCAGACACCTCTGGACTGCCCTTGCTTGCCTGCAGCACTGGAGCCCCAAATCTCACTAAACTAGGGGCAAAATCAGCTATGCTAAATCCTGAGAGAGTCTCCCGGCTTGCTCATGCCATCCTGATTTGCCAGGTTCTTAACACCACCCTGATGCATTTTTTAATTGCATTTAAAAAAAAAAAAACAACCTGTTCTGCAGTCACTGAGGATGGCAAAAAAACCTCCAAACCATTACCCAGATACAATGACACTCCCCAAACAGTCAAAACAAAAACAGCAAAGTACTCATGTACATTTAAGAGGCTTACTTAAAAAACAAATACATCTGTCATTAATTGCCCAGAAATCCACTCTCATTTTTTACAGAAGTGGTTTTGTGGGGGTTTTTGGTTGAGGTGGGGTTTTTTTTATTATTTTGGGGGGGGGGGGGTGGGGTGTGGTTTTGGTTTGTTTGGAGGTTTTTCGTCTGTCTTAGTTTGGTTTAGGTTTGTTTTTTAAAAAAATAAAAATAAAAAAAAGCTGTGGATCTGCACTCAGTATCTTGCAAGTAAAAGTGAGTGTATCCATGACTAAGGTCCAGGAGTAACAGGTGAGAACTCTGAACAAAACAGATGGTCAAGAAGACCTCTCCGCATCGACCAAGCCTACAGACTAGTGCATCAACACTACCCCAAGCAGGGTGATCTCCAAGATGCCCCCCACTCTGAAGACAGGAGTCATATCAGCCTCTACAGGTGCATCTCTGATGGGCAGAGAGGCAATGGCACCGGGACCATGGTCCAAACCCAAACCTTGCACCTACGGACCCACAAGATCAGATCACACAGACCCAGTGGAGGGACAAGGGGCAGGAAAGTCCCGTAAATTGATGTCCCTTTTTCAGTGTCCTCAGAGCACTGAGGAGTTTGATGGAAAGGTAGAAAAAACATCTGCCCTGGTGTTTAAAAGAGAAAAGATGCTGATCTGGAGACCTGCAGAATACCACAGCTAAAGCAAGCCCAGATAAAGGCATGAAATGAGAAGCAACCATATGGAGTTAAAACACAACACCACAAGTGTCAAATCACTAAGAACAATACAGATCAGCAAAAAGAAAAGTTATTTTTTCTAGAAAGTTTTATGTTTAATACAGAAGGAGAATCAATGCAGTGTCTTTGTCCAGGAGATAATTAGACTCATTAAGTGCTACACAGTCAGACAACACCATGCGTCCCAGGAAATCAAATCCATCCCTAAGAGTATTAGCTTCAGAGTAGATATAGAGCGACTCTTTATTAACAAATTCTGTTTACCTGCCTTTGCAGCACCCTTATTAAGAAGAAGAAGAAATCACTTTTTCCTCCCAAAATTGTTTGTGTTATAGAAAGGGGATGACAGCAGATTTCTGGTTTCCAGCAGGGAATGGGCTGAAAGTCACTCTGCATCAGACGTGACCCGCGTGGGACATGAGAGGTGACTGACGTGTGAACATTAACACCCGCTTATTGATTTCAGTCACTTTCAAGCTCCATATTTGATGTCTGGTTCCACAAAATCATCCCAGGAGCTAAACACTGAAGCCAGCATGTTGACTTAGGGATCTGGAGAAAGGCAACTGGCACCAAACCACAAGCTGATGTTCACATGTTTTTGAAATTTGCCAAGGAAAAGAAGAAGAAGAAACCTTCCAGCCAACAAGAGAGGTGGGCAATAACCAACACTTGTGGGCCAGGGCTCCTGAGCACAGAGCAATACCTGCTGGGGAAAGGGACGATCCCCAGCCTTGGACCCCTGGGATGCTTCCCAGCCTCAGACCCCCATCAGATCTTTGTATTACTTGGCAATTACAAAGTTAAAGGTTTCCTGATGCCCAAACTTATGAAAGGAGAGGTAATGACATATGTTTCTTTGAGGAAGGCATTTCAAACTCAACGCACTGTGGGACCTACTGGAACAGTCAGCGACATCGCCTCCAGATAAACAGCCTCCCTTCCAACATCTACAAAATCCACCCTGCTACTCGCAGTGAACAGGACAGACATCTGTGTTCTCATCTAACTGGAATAAGAAGGGCCTTTTTCTCAACAGGATTGTCCACGCCAAAAGTGACTCGATGAATGACAGTTCCTGGTTTAGGAGGACCCATGTTCTGTGCAGGATGAGCTGCAGGTGTTGCTCCACTCCCCTCTACACCCGATTACTTGGGCTGAGAGCAGGGCAGGTTGTAGTCATCTACAGAAGAAGCTTTGGTGCCATTAGCAAATCACCAGATTTAAACACATTATCCCCATCAAGGTAATGTTGTAGCCTTTCCTGAGTGAAACTGGGATTTTGGTCTTCTGATGTCTTTGACCATCCCTATCACATGACAGCTTGGTTCAAGAGACAGCCTTCCACCAGTGAAATATCTCAAGTTCACCATAGCAAACCTCTGAAAAGCAACACCTTACAGCAGTGCCAAATAACACAATTCCAAGTGAAATTTGTCTCATGCAAAGACCCACTCACCTGGAAAGCTGAGAGCATCTGAAAAGTGAAAGAGCAGTTGCTCCAACCAACCAGGAAAGCCACAATCCTCTGGCTGGACCGGGATTGCTTTCAAACTCATGTGAAAGCTGAGCGCAAGCCCATGTTTAAGTGGCTGTCTTCCAGAGGTATTTAAAAAAAAAATCGATGGGGTGTCATTTTCAGAAGTAAACATTTACCACTTCTATTCTATTTTGAGCATTAAAGGGAAAACAGGCTGTCACAGATACGGCAGCAAGACAAACACATGGCAAAGCTGAACTTCCAACAGAAGCTTAGAGGCAACCAGACAAATAAAAAAGAAAAGGAGAGAAAAAAAGCAAATACAGCAATTATCCTCACCACACAAAAAATAAACCAGCCAGTCACACCAACCACTGCAGCTCGATATAAATCCCCTCACATTCCAATAAAAGAGGAAAAATCCTAACAGTTTGGCGGTGTCGAAGATGCCCAAGGTCAACAGCTGGAGGCTATTTTGGCTGAAGCCGGTGGGAGACTCAAGGCTCTCATACAGAGCAGCACAGTAGAAATCACATCAGGGGTGACTGTCACAACCAGCTCCCACAGACAGATCTGAAAGGGCTTGGCTTTTTTTAATAATGTTGTTTTATTCAGTTTGGGTTTTATTGGTCTTTAACCAAATGACATTTAATTTGTGGAATAACCAACTCTATGGCAAGGTTTTTCCTACATAAGCATCCAGGGGTCTTGGACTATGAACTGCATCTGCCTGCTTACCAGCAGGAACAAACATACCCAACAGCAAAAGTACAACTGATGGATTTTCTAACCACGTATAATCATGGGATCCAGGATCTAAAAGGATCCAGGACCAAAGCACGCATAGGAACACAAGATTCTTCCCTCACTTTGACTGCACTGTCAGAGTCAACAAGCAATATCTATTCCCCCCCCCCCCCCCCCTTTTTTTTTTTAATGGGGAAATAAATAGAAGGAAGGGCAGGGGGTAGAGAAGGGAAGTACCTCGGGATACAGCTGTTACAACTAAAGCCCGGAACAGTTCATTTGAAGCCTTACGGAGGCACACAAACACAACCAGGCAGAGGTCTTTTGTAGAAGCTCAGTAGTCTGTGGCAAAGCTGGGATGCTGCTGTTTTTTTCTCTTTCCTTTGCATATGCACACATGCAAAAAACCCCAGGGAAATAAGAGGATTCCATGATCTGCATCTTCTTCCTTGCACACCATCCAAAATGCATGGCAGGATATTTTTAATTAACCACTTTTTAGAAGTCTATAGCATGGAAACAGTTGTGTGCAGAGCCTGGCTCACCCAAAATGAGCAATGCCTGCGCTGGAGCATCCAGCTGCTGTCTAGTCTCTGAGATGCTTCAGAGATTTGTGCAAGGACCTTCACAGTGGACACAGGTTGGAAGGCACTCCTTCCAGTCCAGTTAGGTATACGACAGCATTATGCTTTGAGAAATGCTAGGAATTATATTCTTTATCCTTGTTAGCTTTGATTTAACTATGGACACTCTCATTAACCATGTAACCATCTGCTCCATCAGGCTGGAGGTTTAGCTCGTGGCATCAAACTCCCATTCTAAGTCTCCTGCCTTCTGCTTTCTTTACATGACCCTCTTTTTTTAAACAATAACAGATAAAAAAAAGTCACATTTACCTGCTCTGTAAATACTCCATGCTTGTTATGAGCTGCACCGCAAATGCCTGCGCCACCTTCCTGTGCTGGGTAACAGCATCATGAGCCTGGAAGGTGCAGGGGTCATCAGGGAAGCAGCTACCAAAACCCACGCAAAACCCTAATTATGTGGACAAAGCACATCACAACAGCTCAAACCACTTCTCCTTCCCCCAGAAGGTATCTCCACAGCATGGCTCAACATCCCAGGCCAAGCAGCAGGAGGGAACCCAAAACCAAACTGCACCATTGACTGAACCATACAAACCTGGGGCTTTTGACTCACCACGTTGGCAATTTGGCAGCCACCCCCCAGCACTTAATATTAATTTTTCAACATTTAAACGTGCTTCAGAGCAAACACCAGCAGCAGACCAAGAATGAGCAGTGCTGTAGATTCACTGAGACCTCAGGGAGAGGGTGGCAACCCACAGGCCTGCTGTGTGGGCTTGGACAAGGCACAGGCTCAGGTGCTCCTCCATCTTTTCCTCCCCCTGTGCCCACCACTGGGGTCTCCACAAAGATCATTCACCTCTGAAAAAGACCCCACGACAAGAGGTGTTGAGCAAAAAACTTGGTGCTCCAACAGCGGAGACATCTCAGCCTGCAGAGGAATTAAACCCATAAATAACCTGCATTTAATGAGTCTCCCTATGTACACATGAAGCGTGAAGTAGCCTTAATTCTTCTTGGTCCTATTTGTGCCCCTTAACGCGGAGCAAGGCTCTCTCCTGGTCCCCGTGTCCACGGGCTGAGACTTTCTGAGTTACTTGACGCAAACCAGAGCCATGGCCCGACCACGACTGGAGCGCACGGCTCCACAACTGGAATGAACGAGAAAATAAATAAATAAATTACATATTTCATCCTCCTCTTTTGTGGCTTGTATTTTCTTTTGTATTCACTTTGGGAATAACATTCTTTCCATTGGGAAGAGTCTGATTTTCCATTAAATACAAAGCAGCTGCCATTTTGGAAACAAAAAGTTGATTAAATACAGATTTATTTTTTTTATTTTCTCCCCTAGTGTACGAAGAGCTAGAACCACGCTTCCTTCTGCTGATTTATCAGGGCAAAGCATCTGCCAATTACGGCAGTAGGAAGACGTAAAGAGAGTGAACTGAATCGCTTCATCTTGGCGATATAATTTTATAATTTGAAGTAATTAATAAAAGGGGAAAGATCCTGAGGCTCACAGCACAGCACATTGCGCTTATCCTCACAGCAGAGCCCTCCAGCACACTGCCACCAAAGGTTTATCACCCTTTGCACACACAGGGATGCTCCAGATTCCCTGTTTACGCAGATTTCTGCTTGCCGAGATGCCGAAGGAAGGGTCAGCATGTTGCCGTGACGTACAGGCCGCCTGTTGGAAACGCAACTAATACATGACTTAAGGCCCAGATGTTGAACAGACTGGAAAAAATTATGAGCTCAAAATAACAAAAAAAAGTACCACCCACCCACTCCATTTCCACTCCATGAGCCATCAACACCCAGTTAGGGAGAATTTTTTTTTCCCCAAGCAGAGCTGATTGAGTGACCAACACAAGCAGCATATGAAACTTCACCTTGTTTTAAATTTTTCCAAAAACTAAATCATACGTTAAATTTCCATTTTCAATATTTAGATGTTATCTTAAAACAGAAGAAAAAGATGGATGGTCAAAGCTGCAGAAATTACTGTTGCCTTGTTTTTTTTTAATTAACCCATCAGGCTCTCCTTATTTGTTGCCTTTCATGAAACACAATGAAGAAGGACCATGGCGACCATAAGAAATCCATAAGGGCTTGTACTTTTAAATGCTTTTCCTGCTCTTTCTTGCTATTACATCTAACCTAGGTTGCAAGATCCAGAGAGAACTTATCTCCATGTAAAGGCACCCCCAAGATGGTCACAAAATGACATGTCCTTAATTGCAGCCACTTTGACCACACCAACAGCACTCAACTGCGCTCACATGGCTATTGGCTCTGAATGATGGGCATGAGCTCCCAACGCTCCTCCACGCAACCTCAACTCAAGTGCCCTCTGCACAGGGACCTCAAAGGATGTTGCACTTGAAGGCTGGGCTCCTCTAGGACAAGCAGGTCTCCTCCCATGGGTAGGTTAAGGAAGGTAGCTGGGGGCTTTGGCAGCAGTGGTGTTCATTGATACTCCTTAGCATGTTCACAATTTAAGAAGAGCTTTACAAGACTACAGGTTGCCAGGGGATGAAATAAGAGGAAAGCATGAAGCTGCAAAGTCTTTCACTAAAATTCATTAAAGGGGAAAAGAAACCCCATACTTGAACTTCTGATCGGTTTTTGAAAGGTATAGGCTGGGGCTCTGGTGCAGGAAGCAGCAAGCGTGTTTGGACTCCTTACGCTGAGGATGGATTTTCAGCTGCCAAATTCCCCACACCACACATTTGATTCTTTGTGTATGTAGGTGCATGCAAAAGTAAGCATAAAATAGCTTTATAAATCTAAGTTTGTAAAATGAAAATCAAAGCCAAACATGCCAAGGTGAGTACACAAAGGGAAGCAGTACCTAGGGAAGTATGCACACCCTGGTTTAAAGGATTTATGGGACTGGGCATTTTAGCTTCAATTAATTTTCTAAGTGCTGAAAGCAGACAAGAAACCATGTAATTACAAGATAACTTGGCTTACCCAGATTCGAGTTAACTAGTGCTCCTGGGTTAATCAGAGGTCAGCCCTCTCCCCAGCCAACAAAGCTAAAACCTCTGTATTTGAACGCTTTGCTCCCTGCTTTAAAGCAACCATTAGTTCTTGCTTCAACCCCTTCATTTTGGTGAGCATTTGGAATTTTGGAGACACTCGAGAAGCCCAAGAAAGCAACGCACAGCCACCAGCCCGCAGCAAGGCGGGCAGCATGGTGCCCCACAGTCATGCAAGCACTGCTCCAGCCACCAGCCCACCTTCTCCCCACCAAGGCACCCTCATTTTAGGAGCATTTTGACCAACCTTCGTGGCAAGCTGGTCCAAGTGCCCCCCCTCAAGAGACTCAGATCATCTCTGCAGAGCAAAGGGAGCCCCCTGAGGACCATACCAGGAGGATTTTGGATGCTGCTCATGCCCTGTTCATGTCTGCATCTCAGGCAACTCGGGTTTTTT
Organism: Falco rusticolus; assembly: GCF_015220075.1. Taxonomy (NCBI): domain Eukaryota; kingdom Metazoa; phylum Chordata; class Aves; order Falconiformes; family Falconidae; genus Falco; species Falco rusticolus. Next base: position 87,956,317 of record NC_051187.1, on the reverse strand, counting down.
TGTGTGCCCGTATCTACAACACCAAGAAACTCCCAGGATTAGCCACAACTACTTCCCACCGGACATTTTAAGCTCCGCTACAATTACTCCTTTGTCCTGCTGTTTTCTGCAATCAGATTTTTATTTTTCAATCTCTTTTGGACAGACAGATTAGTGATTTATTTCCACCAATTAATACAACTACCTAGAGAACAGAAAATTAGAAGGGTTAAAAGGAAAGTTAGAATCTGTTGCAGTTAAGAACAAAATGAGCAAAGAGCAGGCTAGCAAAGTCCCACCATATAAAGGGATTACTCCATCCCTGACCCTTTCCAGGGGACCTCCAGGTATTATTTTTCATTGATTTACCTTAATGAAACTAATGCACCCCTCTCCATAGGAAGCTGTCTCCATAGCTGTCTAGGCACTGGATTCAATTAAAGAAATAAATACATCTGGCTTCTAAATGGTTGAAAATCTTGAAAAGCCAGAGGCACTACCACTTTTTGCATCTGTCTCTCTTAGGGTACGCTCTAAGGACACCACGTCGGATGGTCGACATTCAACACCACTCCTGGAAACTCGTGGCTGCAAGGGGATGCCCGAAGCATCCCTGCCTGCTCCCCAGCAGCGCGGGCAGCTCCCGCAGCCCTGCCAGCAGCCAAGCCACAGCTTTGATGGAAGCTGGCCTCAAATTGCTTTAACAAGGCTCTTTCTTTCCAGAAGCTGGCGTTGATTTGAGACCTCAATGTTGACTTAGAAACCCCCAGGTGCCCAGAGCCTGCAAATACTCAAGGCTTAGCTATGCTCAGTTTCCAGGAAAAGGGGTACAAGCATCCAACCGTGGCATGAAATATCAATACTACCATGGCAGCTCAGCATTAAAATGACGAGCAGGGGTTAAAGGTGGAAAAGCAGAAGCTGGGGTAGAGGCTACACCTTCGCGCCGGCCGCATCTCACACCGCACAACCGCGTTGAGCAGGACCACACCAACAAAAGAAAGAAAAAAAACCAAACAAAACAAAAAAAAAAAAAAAGAGGCACGCTTTGTTCGCACGTGCCTTGCCTTGCAGACATGGGAATAGAGGAAACAAGGTAGCTCAAGAGCACTTTGTTTGCGATCTATCCATGGAAATGCCGCAGCTTTTTCTCTCGCACATGAAACAAGCAGAAATGACAACAATTAGAGGTATTGGTTGAACCAGAAGGTAGGTCTGAAAGGTCTCCTACGCTTTCTATGTGATAATTGCCCTAATCCAAATAGGGAGACAGCAAACATCAAGAACTCACACTATTTTCTGGATAAAATACTATTCCAACACTCCAGACAGAGGGAAGGCTTAGCAGTCCAAGCCCCGGGTCAGAGCACTTAGATCAGGAGTAACGCCAGGCTGAAATCCCCATGGGGGAATTGTCTGAACAAAATACAGGGAGGGAGGGAGGGAGTGAGGGGGGATTTTGCAGAGATCTTTTCTCTTTCAAGCAGAGGTTGAAGATCCCATCATGCTTTCCCTAATAACAGGCATTTCCCCTAATTCCCTGCACATTTAGGGATTCATGGGGGATAAAAGGAGCCAGTTAAATGTGACATGCTCTAAAAGCCACAACTTAGCAATGCAACTGCAACGGCATGCTTGTGGGCAACCTGTCTGGAAGGAAACCCTTTCCCTTGGTCTCTAATTTATCCTATTGATTTAAACCTCTACTCAATCTTTTCCCTTCCAAGACAAAGGACCTTTTCTGGTTCAACTCACCCTCTAACATTTGAGGTGCGAGCAGAGCAGACCAAATGCGCATGACACGCAGTCTTGTACTCACCGACATTGTAGAGTGGACATCTACATCCCCCTACAGAGGACAACACAGGGAGTTGAAAGTCAAATGCAGAAGAGAGCAAAGCAACAGCGAGAAAGGCAGAGAGGTACATATAGATCATCACCCACAGGTGCCTACAACCCACCAATGCTCCAACCAAGGCACCAGCTGCTCAGCAGTTGGCGAACTATTAAAAAAACAAAACATGGGTTCTTTGAACCTGGTCTACGGAGGATGAGGAGGAAATCAAAGTACCACAAGACCAGTGTTATTGCCATTAAGTATACTCTGGAAGTCAACACCCACATGCCTCAGCTTTCCCACCTGGAAGATGAAGGTAATGGATGTCAAACCCTAGTGAGTGACAGCAGGAATCAGCTCTTGCTCAGCTCTTTCCAGGGCAAAGGGACATTATCTAAGCACAGACAGGACTCGTGCAAATCTAAAGAAGGTGTCTTTGGTGCTCAGACGATGTTTTCATGACTGTTGTTTTCCACTTGGGTCCCTCCCAACGTGGTCAAAGCTGTGGCTGGTGCAAAGTTCAAGACATTTTACTTTCAGGCACAGTGTCTTGCTTTTTAAAATATTACAGAGGGATTTAGCTTTTTAAATAACATAGATAATCATTCTCTTTAAAAATAAATACTTCCAAAGCTCTTTCTACTAAAGCAAGAGCTGTCGGGGCTGGCGTATTCATTTGCAACCAGAAAGAGATGCCAATATGGTGAATAAGGCAAAAATGTTTCAGGCAGAGCAGGGACAGTGTTCACGCAGATCCAGCTGAAATCTGTGCCTGCCATCTGGCAAAAATAAGCACAAAAGGAAAAAGAAAAAAAGAGGGAAAAAAACCCTAACCCAAAACCCACTTTGCAGAGAGTTCACACTGAACTGCTCAAGCTGACAGAGGTTACAGTTTGTTCGATTGCTGAAAGATTGCTTCCCCTTCCCGGGTCAGCATCACCTCTTGACCTGCCCTGATTACCTTCCAAAGGAGGTTATCAAGATACAAGACCAACAGAGGATTAAAGGAAACTTAAAATAAAAACAAAACACCCCCCCCTTCCCTCCAACCCTGCTACCTTCCCCCAAGAAAACATCCTTGCTTTGTTAACCTGACAGTTCACTGTAGGTGTTGACACAACCCTCCATCTCTGAGAAGCTTAATGTCAACAAATCAGTGTGTTTGGAGTAGCCCTGTCAATGCGATTTACATTAACTTGTCTAACAAGAAATAAAAACAACAATCAGCCATCAAAGACAAAAGGCTTTTTCAGTCATTCTTTCAAAAGTATAATGCTGGAAATGTTAATTTTTTGAGGCCATAGCCCTTTACTTGCTGAAAACCAGAAACCACCTTTTTTTTTTCCCCTAGAACACTTTTTTCCCCCCCTTAAAGTATTTTTTTCTTAAAAAAAAGTATTTTCTTTTAAAGGAGCCCCGAGCATCCCATATTAATAAGCTCAGCAGCAGCAGTAACCAACTCTCCCTGGTTAATACAGGAAGAGGGCAGCCTTGAAGCCAAATGTTAATTATGCTTTGATTTCCACCAGCGTTTTATTTGCTTTGAGACATTTTGGGCACTTAGTGGAGCATTTTCGAATTGTGGCTCTAAACCACCACGAAAATTTCATGCAGCAGCGGTATGCACCAAACCCCTGCTAACTTCACCATGAACTTTTCCCCGCTGCCAGCACATGCTGTGCCCACCACCATGCCCTTCGCAGATGGGGGCTCAGCATCCTGAAGCAAAGCTGCAAAAAGTAAATCGATTCCAGATATTCCTAATATCAAGCGGTTTCCACCATCTCCCACAATGTCTACTCTGATACTCTGAAGGGAAAAATTAGGGATTGCAATTCCTGCTTGAACACTAGAGAAAGTGGAGACTCTTTATGCCGCTCCACAAGCCAGGACGAGCTTTGGTCTGGGTTAGTTTTCATGCTTGAGCAGGAAGGTTGGACGAGATTGACCCGGTTGCCCGGAGAGGTGGGAGATGCCCCATCCTTATAAATTAGGGTCAGGTTGGATGGGGCTCTGAGCAACCTGGTCTAGTTGAAGATGTCCCTACTGATGGCAGGGGCATTGGACTAGGTGGCCTTTAAAGGTTCCTTCCTACACAAACCATTCTATGGCCTCCAGAAGTCCCTTCCAACCTCAACCATTCTGGGATTCCCCCCAATAAATACAGGAAAAGTTCAGCCTCACACATCCAAAAAGGGAGAGACAAAACCTAATGCCCAAATCTTGGCTCAGTCACCTTTTAGCTCGCTCAGCATCTCTGCTTTCCTTCACTCCCTCTCCAAAACGTTGACTTGAGTTAACCGGACCTTTCAAGGCGGTTTGATCTGCCCTGCGGCACACTGGAGCCTTGACCCCAGCAAGGTTTCCTGCAGACAAGCAGCCCCAGCAGAGACAATGGGATTACTCACACCCGTCACGTTAAGGAGCCGCCTGCGTTTTTGCAGGCTCAGGACTTTCGGCTCCATTCTATTACAGGACAGCACTTTTTGCTGGTGTAATTTTAGCACGGTAACCACCAACATGCCCAGGCTGAGTTTCTTTGATCAGCAGGTGAAGGTTTTTCTGGGTCTAATTACTGTGTGACAAAAGGCAAGTGAGTAGCTCAGCTCCTGCACTTAGTCATCTCCCGAGACTGCCACACTTTTCTTCTAAAAAGCTGCTGCAAGTTCCAGTACTAGGAGAACACTTTTCACTTTTTTAAAATTGTGTAAATTCAACATGGAGGTACCCAACTATCACCTCTGGAAGACGGGGGCATTTCCAAACCAGCAAAGGACATGAGAATAGGAAGGGACAGTGTTGCACAGAGTCCACTTCTAGAAATGAGAAGATGCTCCCAGGATAGTGCACAGTAACTTGCTTTTCTTTGTGAGCTACTGGCAGGGTGGAAATCCTGTATTTTACAGCTGGACCAGGCTGCAAACTCATTTCAAACAGGGCAGCAACTCCTCTTGCATCTTAACGCTACAGTGCTAATGATTTGGGCTGGATTTGGAACAGCAGTACAGAAACAGCTCTGCCTTGCCACTAGCAATCCTGCAATACGTTCTTATAGTTCTAATTCACCCTTTTTGGAGATACTTCCTTTCCCCCTTGAACCCCTCTCACTCTTTCCTTTCACAAACGAAGCTCATCCCACATTTTTGGTGCTTTCACAAATCTCTCTGTCATTTTCCTGCATTGCTTTAGACAGATGTGGGCTTCTACACACCTTATCTCCCATGTTTCATTTAGCAAAGTCCAGAAACTTTAACGTGTTTCTAAGTAAGCCACTGGAAAGAGGCCCTTGAACCCTGTAAAGACAAACCAGCAGAGACACCGAAGGACCTGGGTGCCTTTTAGATGTACCCTGACTCTTCCTGACTTGCTCTCACCCACCATTGCTTGCAAGGGTATGCCAGGACCCGCCAGCAGTGGTCAGTGACAGCACCTTCACGGCACTCCTCTAAAGGAAGAAACTCCAATGTATATAAAAATATCCCAGACCTACATCTCCTACAAACCACTGAACCAGATCTACAGCTTCACAAATCAGATTGCAGCATCTGATGGACTTGCCTCCGCTGTCTCATGAGGCTGTCAGGAGGATCAGTGCCATGCAATGCTTTGAAGATAAGGTGCTGCACTGCAAATGCAAACAGCCCTCTCCTCAGCTGGGCCCTTTCTAGTCCAGTCCAGGAATAGAAAAAGGCTGCTTTGATCTGTCTCGGTCCTTTTTAGACCAATTAGCTGTCCTCCCGGTCTCCCAAACAATTCTGACTCACTCAAAGAGGAAACATTAATATTTGAGGAAGATAAATCACCCCAAGTCCATCTCATAAATCACTGTGGGCATCTCTCCTCATCCTCATCTCTCTCGCTAGCCATGCTTCATGCTCTGGTGCAAAGACTCACGAGTCAAATTCCATTACTTGTGTAAGTACTCCCAGTATGATTTGTGGAAGCAGTCTCCAGGTGATCTATCACCCCTGTGCAGCCACATCTTCCTTTTTTAAGGAGAAATGCAGCAGCTGAGGAATACAGCCACCTCCAAGCACCTCCTGAGGTGGTCCTCAGGACCCGTCCCGTGCCTGCTCTCATGGCCACCAGCCACACAGCTCAAGGCTGCCAACAGAGGTGGCATTTCAGCAATAAACCTGGCCTGAACAAGAAGACGGATGAAAGCCATTCCGACCTCTCTGCCCAGGAGTGAACACTTTTTTTAGCAGTTTGCTCCACTGCTAACAGAGCCAAGAAAACACCTTCTCCTCAACACCACCTCTAGGCACAGAGAACCATGAAAGCCACTTTCACTTCTCTTTTGGGGGCTTCTCCATCCACAGCAAATCAGTTCTCATCTCCATCCTGCTGTCAAACCTTCCTGCTGTGATAAAAAGGCCAAAGACATGAGCCATGCAGAAGGCTGCACAGTTTTGGGGCTGCAACACCTCCTAAAACAGCTCTGGATGGCTTGAACATCCTTCCAGCAGAGCAATCATAGTGGCATAAACAAGCAGAATGAAGGAAACTGCCATTGTGTATTATTAAATCTTTTCTTCCTGTTTATATCCAAGCTAATGAAAGATGCCTGGTGCTGGTGTACTATAAACCTGGGCATCCAGCAACAACAAATAAATAACAGTCCAGGAAAGAAGAAAGCTCTGAAATCACTTTTAGAACAAATACAGTGTTCAGTGGATTTGCTATTTCAAAATACCTGCTGATTGAAGATACTTGTAAGTATATACCCAGACAGCTCAGAACAAATCTTATTTAAAGGGGGGGGAAAAAAGCTGTTTGAGCAAAAAAGAAACTCCCTGATGATTCTATTTTTCCTATGCAATGGGACATTACTCCGCCAACTGCAAAAAACCAACATAAAATACATTTTCTTGATTGCAATAACAGCATAAACACAGGCATATTTTAGACAGCAGAGAAAAGAAAGAAACATATGCTGCCTTCCAACAGAGCAATATTTTGATGTAAGGCATTCAGTGACTTGACAAACATTTGGAAATGTATCTGCAGTTCAAATAATAGACACCCAGATACTGGCACCTCTTGAAAAAAATCTTGAACGTCCATTAAGCTGAAAGTTAACATATCTAAAATATAGGTGGCTATTGAATTATGATCCTGATTCTGCATGGCGGACTGTGATAGTTCCCTCGTTCACGTATACGCAGACTTGCAAATACTTGGGGAGGCGCATGAAATAGCTTCCTTTAAAAACAGATTTGTTATTTCATAAGAATGTGGCAGTCCAAGGCTCCATTTCCATCACACTCCATAAAGCTTGAGCAACCATTAGTTTCAACATTGGATGCCCGTGCATTCCCCAGACAGAAAAAGAAAGTAAATTGCTGGAGATGGCTTACCGGGAGGTGGGTGAACACAGCAAACGTGCTGCGTAGAAAGCCAATGAGATCTACAAGGTAGTCGCTGGCCTTGCTGCCTGGTTCCATGGCCATCCAGTCGTAGTCCGCCAGCTGCAAGAACTGGTCTATCTTCTGGTTTAGGTTAGTGTAAATCTCCTCCTCAGCAGCATGGCGGGCATCCTGGGAAACAAGATGTCACATGGGATGGAGTCTCCATACCACAACCTCTACACAAGTGACAGGATGGGAGACTGACCCAACCTTTAGCCCTTAAGGTAGCACAACACAAAGCACCTGTAGGCACCTACATGGTTGCTACAGCCTTGGGTTAGCTCAGACCGGTGGGACATGTGCCACCAGGTCAGTGGTAGGCCAGGTCAAGCTGATGTCTGCTTCTGACACAACCTGGGAACCAGGAAGACAAATCTAGCACAGGATGGAAGAGAGAGAGCTGGGAGAGGAATGTCCCATCTGGAAAAATGTGGAGACCCACTGATACGTGTGCAGGTATGGGGTGCAGGAGGGCCGCAGAGGAACCTCCTACCAGAATAACAATAGGAAAACTCACCCTTAGGCCAAACAGGCAGATGATGCCCTAAGAGACAACAAATGGACTTCCCTGGGGACATGGGGCCTTAGTCTCTTGCTGAGTTATCCCAAGGGCAAACCTCACCTAAGCAGTTCCCTGCTGTTGCTCAAGTCCTCAGTGCTGTTCCCATCTCCTGCTCTCCAGCCATGGGACACAATTCAGGCACACCATAGTTGATCCAGTTACGGCCTTCAGATTTTATATAAAGTATCTGGGTGGACACTCCTGAGTTATGATTTAAATACTGGGAAAGTCTAGCACTTTCTGCCAGCCCTGATTTTTAGGGGATAATGCTAAAAAGAAGTGGAAAGATACAGAAACATAAGTTCTGAAAATCTATTCTCCTCTTGGGTGAAAGAGGAGAGCTTGTGTTCATGGCCAGACATGTGTAACACTGTATGGCACTCAAACAGCAAAATGAAAATTCATTTTAAAAAAAAAAATATCAGGCTTTTGTTTAAAAGCTGCTTATTCCTTTAGATAAGTGCTGCAGTCGCAGCCTATAACTTAGGGATACAAAGGCTCATGATCTTGACAGAAGTAACGCTCCAGAAGACAAACCCAACAGCTAGCCTGATGGCGTCAGCTTGCCAGGATATGCCACAGTGACCTTTCAGCTCAGCTCAGCTCCCTGCACGCATGCATCCACACACGCGCTCCGAAAGCAGATACTCTCCAACCACCCTGGAGATGGAGCCACCAGCCTTCTCACCTTGAAGGTTGTGGTCCCGTAGAGTTTCGTAGTGTGGACAGTTTCTGGAAGTACATTAGTGATATTGGTTATGAATTCCTCTAGGAACTTGCAGGATTTCTCCAAATGGGTCGTATTTATAATAATCTGTACAAGCTGCAAAGGCAAAAAAGTTATTCAGCCATGGTGCTCCTGAAGCCAGGGACGTGCCAGGTTAGTGGATGCCAATTTATAAGAACTTCTGGTACAAAAAGCTGACGCTGTACAAACATACTAAGCTCTGCTACATGCTCAAAGGCTCTCCTCCTTTAACAACATCAGAAACTTAAATAAAAGATAATTTTGGGGGAAAAGCATTTCCCATGACAGCCACTAATACCACAAAAGATTATTTTTTTTAATGACTTTCCTACATTCAGCTGTCAGTCAGTGCTCATTTCAGCACAGTCCAAATACAACAGGCTTACCAAAAAACCACCACGTCAAATCACAAGTATTCTGTCTGCTAACAAACCCGAAATAATCCGTATCTTGAGTGACACCAAACAACACCGTACTAAGGCATTTAACAAAGAATCCACAAGGTTTAACTTTTCTGAGGGTGGTGTGGGTGAACAGCAGATCTAACCCTGGTATCTTTTTGGTTATCATACCCACCATTATCTGCAATTTTCTTAACACTGTCTCCACAGCTGCCTTCACATGGCACTATTTTGGGACATTAAAGGCAACTACAGAGTAAAAGCCTCTGCTGAAGTCAATCAACACAAACATTCACAATCCAGAGCAAAACAATCCGGGCTTCCACTTTAGGATCACTGGCTTGGAAGCATCATTAATTCCTTAAGCAGATACCTTTTTTTCTGAGCAGACTGCCGTATTTTCAAGGTGCAACATAAGCTATAACAAAACCTTTCCAAATAATGTCTAGCTCAATATCATGCCAAAACAGTCGTCTTGCAGACACGGAAGGTATTCTAATGCTCCAGAATGATATAATTTAATTGCTGGAGTACGGTGTGGCAGTCCGCAGTCACCTCCCCTAAAGAAAAGATTTTGAAACACTCACAAATCTTCTGAATGAGATGGATTCAACAGTGACTTGAGTGTTGCAGGCACAGAAATATTGAAGTTACACCACAAATGTTATAGTGCCCAACTCTTGCTAGAGCCAGATGACATGAGAAAGGGCAACGGTCACAGTTTGGGAGGTTCAGACTGGATATTAGGAAGGAAAAGAATCATTAGGAAGGGTAGTGCAGAACTGGAACAGCGTGCCCAGAGAAGCTGTGGAACCTCTGCTCAGCAGAAATTAAAAGTCGGGTAGAGAAAGTCAGGGTTGGCACGATCCAAGTGAGCAATGATCTCGTTGCCAGTGGGAGGTCAGGCTAGATACTTCCAGAGGTCCCTTCCAGCCAACACTTCTTTCATTCCAGTCCAACTTTTGTTTTTAAAACAAATAATGATTTATTTGAACTCCTCGTATTGTACTTGGTCCATGAAATGTATGACATGGGTAACTAGGAGGGTTTCTCATTTCTGAATTCCTTGGATTAATTTTGTTCTTGATTTTTGCCTTCAGACAAGCACTCATTTGTGCTTCCCTGTGTCAGATAACTTTGACATCATGATCATGATATTCCAGCTGTGTGAAATTCCTCCTAAATCTCTTCTCTGATCATCACAACTTACTGGTCCAGATCAGCTATCACACTTGAAGGACCTATAACTTTGATTCTCTTCCACCACTTGCTAAGAGCTTTTCTGCTCCCTCTCTGGCTCCTTCAAGTTATGATCTTCTCTTGAATTTGAAGGCATAAGACCTTCTTGTTGGGGTACTCAAATGAAAAAAGATAGCAGCATCTTTTCCTTCTCTTTCATTGAGGGATGTCAGGGTTATTCAAAACACCGGGATTATTTTTACAAACTTCAACATCCACTGCTAAGAGGTAGCCCCAAAAAACAGCAAAGAAAAATAAATTAAAGAGGATACAGACGGGGAAGGTTGGTACACAACCTTGCATTACCTTGTCTGCTGCTTGGAAAGTGACACTGGAGAGCCCAGAATGGATGCTGTTGCTTTGTGCATAAATCAAATCTGGGAAGTGATAGTTATACAAGGTACTTAAATATCTTCTGCAATCACTTTTGACACCAGGACTATGCTTGCATATGATCTAGGACCCTTCAACATACCCTTTAATTCCTGTGCTGCACAGTCATATCAACGTCTTTCTTAAGAGGGAAGGTCTGAGAAACACATCAGAAAAATGCCACATGCTTCCATTTGGACAAACAGGTCAATGGTTACACAAAGAAATGAGGCAGGAGGCAACAAAGATGCTCAAACAGTTTTTCTTCAATCAAATTAGAAAAAAAACTATGGTAGAGATAACCCCAGGAAAGAGCTAGTTGTACCTTGGTAAGTGGTAAGGAGCAAGAGGGTGAAAACATGAGAAGATACTCAGAGGAACACCAGTCTCTGGACATACTACACCTTTATTTTAAACTCAGGTTGTGCTACATAGGCTTTACTCGCAAAAATCCTCTTCAGCTCTAAAGCACATGAAGTAGTCACTCTCAGCCCAAAGAAAGGCATCACCTCCACTCAGCGTGGAAGATGCCAAGGAGCATCTACACCATCTAAACCGGGCACAAGCGGCTGAGGGGACAGCCACACCCAGCTTGCCCTTCCTACACTCCATCACACTGTGTGAATGTTTGCAACAGCAGCAAAAAAGATCGTTTGGGGGATGGATAGTGCAGGGATAGTGTTGCATTCCTCTGTGGAGGGAGTCTTGGGAGGAGCAGGAGGGAAGAGGAATTTGCCCCCGGGGAGCAGAGAGATTCCAGACTGTGAGATAAAGGGCTGAGGAAGAATCGTGTGTAAATACATACCCGCTGTAAATGCACTAAACACTCCAAAACTCACCTCCACAGGGTATTTACAGCGTCCAGAGAACAAGACACATTTCTACCATACAGTCAATTAAACAACTGCAGCTGTATTAATACCTACTCATTTAATAGCAGCATGCAGAGGCCCCACTAAGGAATCCAAACTGCCCTGGGTACCACACGACCCCAAACAGCCATGATCTGCACATTAAACTCTTCAAAAATCTGACTTTGTGCACAAAGAAGTATTGATCACAAAAAAGAAAATGCCAATATAGAGTTTGTACTGTAGCAACGTACTGAAACTGCTTGAAGCATCACCAACAGATGGGGACCGCTCCCTCATCTTCTCATAGCTCACATTTGGCTCTTCTCCTGTCCTCCTTGAAGTCCTCTTACTTTAATTCAGATATATAATGCTCTGCAAATTCCAAAGAGGAGTAATGCTAACAGCAACAGCAAACAATCTTCCTCTTTCCCACAATATAAAGTGTTTCTTGCTTTGTACAGCAACACTGTGTGGTTCCATTATCATTTTCCAGCCAATTTTTTTATAATAAATGCTCCAAACCAACATCTCTAAAAGTGCTGTATGAAATTCCAGGGGGCCAAACTCCCTTCCTGTCACCCTGCCCTGGGAATGGGTCTCCTCAAAGCCGTGTCCCACCTCCGTCAGCCCGACGTTTTTCCTCTTGATGACATTCTGTAAACAGTTGCTCAGTGTTCGGGTCAGCAGCAGGTTTGTAGATTTTCTAATCATATCATCAACTTCAGTGGAGCTGAAAAGTAAAATTAAAAGAGAGATGTGCAAAATGCTCTATGGGAAGAAAATCACTTGGAGCCCTCATCACCCAGTCTTCTTCCCAGCCCTCTTCTGACTCAGGTGTGATCACCCATGCACTGCTTACAGGGGCTGACACATCAGTATTTACCAAAATACCAACATTTTAGGCCTTTTTGTGCATATGTCGGTAATGAACAGGGACTAACGCATGCTAAACCTACACCCCTGAGCCTCTCCTCTTAGTGGGGCTGGTCCAGCATGGGTAAGAGCAACAGCACTAACCTGTGCAGCCCACCCAAAGCCCTGCACACATTGCTGGATTTCTGCAGGTTCAGTACGCAAGGGGAAAGGGATCAAAGACCTGCAATGAGGGCAAAATACAAAATCAACCCCCGAATACTCCCCTAACCTCCTCACGGCTTTTTCTTTAACTAAATCAGACTGGATCCTCTCGCAACATGTTCGTGGCCTTTGCTAGACGGCTGCATTGCTGAAGTTTGGGGGTCTGGCTTTCTGCTGAAGTGCTGCTGCCCCTCCAAGGTGCACACCAGCGAGGTGCAACCTCTCCTTTCCACGGGAGGTTTTGGAATCCCACCCTGACACAGGCTCCTTTGATCTGTCCTTGGCCCTGCATTAGCCCTGACACCACGGGGCTTTTTCTCTGGCAGCACAGTGACAGGCAGCAGTTAAGGCAAAGAAAATTTCCAACTGGAAGGCCGAGAAGCATTAATAACTTTATGGCTCCCAGTAAATCAAGCCCCTGACCTTTTGCTCCTTCTCCTGTTTTACCTGACAAATGGGCCAGATTACAAAGCAGGGGTTGACATGAGAAAAGAAAGCAAACCTTGCATTACCCCACCGCTGGCGTGCAAGTTGGGGGATGCTGGGGTGCTGCTACCGGGGTGCCTGCTGGCACAGGGGTGGGCGCTGCCAGCCCTTGGCCAGCCCACACTTCCCAGATTTCTATGCCTGTTTAACATTAGAGCAGATGCACTGAGCCAACCCCTGGTGCAGCAGTGCCTGAGGCTCAGGAAAGCAAGACTGAGCATTCTCCAACAGCAACCCTGTGGTCACAGCAGCCCCCTGGGCCCGCTCACCCTCCCCAAGTGCCGCGCGTCCTTCAATCTACTCAATTTTTGAAGTTATTCGGGACCATCCTTGTGCTGCTGCATGAGAATTTCACTGGAATCCCCCAAATTCCCAGGAGAAGTGGCAAATGCTGCTCCCTGCTCGCGTCTCTGAGCAAAGGCACGCTTGTGTTTCCGCGAGACCAAGAAAGCCGTGTCTTGCTGCAGCTTTCCCAAGAAAAGCCCAGCTGCACAACTCCCCGTACGCCCAGCAGCTGCTCGCCACACTGCGCTCCCCAACAGGTTTCTCTAATATTTCCTTTTCCCTGATGTTTAGAAGTCTGTTTTTCTGAGCTACACGCCTGCCAAGGGTTGACCACTGTCTCTTCCCAGTTGGACGCAAGCAGAGCAGGGCCAGCAGCTCAGCAAGACCCAGCTCCTGATAATTTAAATTCAACGTCATCAGCCAAAGTCTTAGTGTGGGTCTCTTCTAGATCACCACCACTGATCCCTGTGAGTTTATTTTCCTTCTGGTTAGCGGGGAAGCGCATCCTGTGCCAGCAATGATCAGAGTTAGCCCACTTCATGTCCCAGATGGACCCCTTGGCTCCTTCTCGCAGGGTTTTGATGTGCAGTCCAAGGTGATGCATTTGGATTTTTTAAAGTGGAACAGAAACCAATATGTGGAGGGAAAAGAAACCAGCCAATGAATTCTTCTGGTCTTTATACTATGGGTAGGGATCTCAAATAAGGTTTTACTTAAAGATAAACAAAAAAAACCCAAATCCCAAAACCCACCATGCACATACTCCCCAGGCCCTCCATCATCCCCCAGGAAGAACTGGATTGTCCCAGTCCCCTCCACCAGACAATAGCATGGTTAAATACAGCAAGCACAATAAAATCTAACCCTGTGATGATCTACAGATGGTAAAAAAAGACACCCGAGGAGATATAAAGCAAAGGGGTGGTACAAAAGGACCCTGTGACACCAGGGGCGGCTGCCTGCTGCTGCCGGAGCAGCATGGGAACCAGGGAAGGGGGCCAGGGAGCCAAAAGGGCTAGATCCACGCTCAGAGAGGGTAAAAAAAAAATATGTAGGGAGCAAAAATACACAAAGCTGTATCTTTGTACAAACACTGTGGCCCTTTCGGGATTTTCCCTGGGAAATGCTGAAATGCAATATATAGGGATTCACAGAGCAAGTCCCCAAGGATGCTGTAGGTGCAGAACGGGTGAGGCTGGAAGCGGAGCTGGTGGCTGGAGCTTCCAGCATCTAGTGGAACCAAGAAAGCAGAGATGAAAAACACAGGGGTTTGGACATGATGTCAGCTTTTCTCACTAAACCAACATGGCAATCAAATAGGTCGCACTGGAAAAGCTTGTGCTTTTTAATTCAAACGTCAACCTGTCATCAGGGCGTCGAAATTAAACAAGCCAGTTACTGTCTGGCTGCGTGTACGCCCCGAGACAGTCACGCTCTTGGCAGGAACAGGATGCTGCTGGCCTCTGCCTGACGCCACAGCCAGCACTGACGGCACGAGGTTGCCATATCACCAAATGGCTTTGGAAATTGAGGATTTGCTTTAATCGCTCACTTCAGCTGCAGGAACACCTCAACCACGATAGCCTCCAGGGCATAAACAAGTAGTGCTTAGTAATACCACTTAGCACTTCCGTGCTGCTTTTACTTCTTCAAAGCACTTCTAATCAAGCCTTCTCTGCAGACACACCATTTCCAAAGGTTTCCTACTCTGATTTCATTTGTTGGCTGCACAAGCTAGAAAATCAGGTTGTAACTTTAGTTACATGGTGGGCCAGGCAGTCTGGTAACCTCTGTGGTCGGGTTCCACCAGAGCAACAGGATCTAGAACATGTCCCATGAGGTCTACGCCCTGAGTAAGGAAAAAAAAAAGTAAGCATTCCTTGGGGGTAAAAAAAAAAAAAAAAAGAAAAAAAAGGAAAAAAAAAAAGAAAAAGAGCAGGATTTGAGCAGGTGCTGGACTGCAATCTTCCAAGCCTTCCCTGGTTCGACAGAAGAGGAAAGTGAGGGTGGAAACAGGAATGATGAGTGTTAGCCACTGCCTTGCCCAGCACTCTCCTGGGTGAAATGATGAACCAAGTGGTAGTTCACACCAACCACGCAGAGCCAGTGCCCAGACCAGTGGGACCCGTTAGCAGAGAGTAATGGTACCAGTCAGCTGCATGGTGCTAACTCTCGCCTGTGAAGCAGAGGTTGGGTCTTGCGTCAGCAGATGGGTCGGATCTCCATTCTCAATACACAAGAGAACAAAACCCCCATATGAACAATATTGTTCGTGGGGGCTGCTTGCTCCGTATGTCTGATGGCAATTGGATCTATCAGCTTCACATCAGTAGAAGTTGGTCGTGGTGTGATTGTTACTAAGGCTATGCACCTACTCCGTGATCACAGACCAGTAGGAGCACAGGAGCAGTAATGCAAGCTATTAAAGAAACTACATTATCTCCTCTCTCCTAAAGCTGGCTTCCAAAGGACCTACCTGATGTAGTTTTCCAAGCCCCTGATATTTTATTTTATTTCAATAACCTTATGTACTTAGATTATTTTCAGCACTTTAAAAATTGTATCATGAGTTCTTTCAGGATTGATGCTTTGTTTGGAAAAAAAAACCCAAAAACCAACCAAAACCAAACAATCAAGTCCTGGTAGATTAGAGCTGACATCTCATCCTTCCACCCACTATTTTCCAAAGATATTCGCTATCTTTCAAATGGGAAATTCCACTGGATCGGGTGGAAGTCTTCTGGTGAGTAGATACTTTCAAAGCCATCTCATCGATGAACTCAAACACATGCTTTTTAACAAAGGCAGGACTGCTGAAAATATAAAGGAGGTTTTCTTTCTCCTAATGAAATTAATAGAGCCAAACCAAAAAATTACAACCCTTATAAATGCACACCAAGCTCCAAATTTTCTTCAAATACTTGAAAAGCAAAATAACTTTAACAAGCATATCAACATAAAGGAGAACACTCCTGTCCAACAAATACAAGAAGCTAGTTTAAAAAAATAATTAGAAAAAAAAATACAAGCTGCATTTTCTGCCATAGGCTCTGGTCTTCAGGAAAAGACCGCAGAGTATTTAAGCGAACCGTCTGGGTTAATGACAGCTGATGTCCTGTATCCCATAGCAGTAGTCATGACCTTCAGGCCTCCCGTGACTGACGGGCTGACCCCAATCACTCCAGGGTGCAAGGTAAATGACAACCAAAGAAGAAAAAGAAAGAGAAGAGAAAGAAAACTTGCTGCTGGCTTTGTAGCCAAGCTTCCTAATAAAACCTAATTCAAGCTGTCAGGGTGAAATGAAGAAAGTGTCAACAGGGGTTTTCAGAAAAATATTCCAAATTTTTGGCTCGAAAAGCCAAGAGCTGGGATCCCTTCCCCCAGCCCCCACACCACTCCTCAAAAAAGGCTGGAAAATCCAATGTCGAAAGGAATTTTAATAACATGTCCAGGGGGACCCCTGAGGAGGGACCCAAGGGGACACTTTTCTTCCCTTCCCTGACAAACCCAATCACCTCTGTAATGGTGAAGAGCACAAAAGTCATGAGGGAAGTGCCAACAGAGGGGTTTGGTGAAACCAGCATCCGTGTGAAACAGGACCATTCAGTCGGCTTTAGAAATCGAGATGTTTAATGGTGACCCACAGGTTAAGGGCCCTGGGAGCCACCAAAGAGAACAACCTGCCACCAGTGAAAGGCTGAGATCAAACGTGGGGTGAGAAACATCCTGTGCTTCCACATCAACCAACGAGCTACCGCGACCTCTAGCAGAAGATGGAGAGAAGGTGCCTCTCCGAATTACTATCCCTCGTACAAAGGAAGAAAATTAAAACCCTGAAGAGCTTTGTGTATGCACTGAAACATCTGACAAGTCCCCAGAATGCTGCCCTAGCTTCACACCAGCACCGGGGCAATGCCCAGTGTGTCAGGCCATGGCCCAGACGCGAAGCTGCCAGGGGAGGTGAAACCCCACACACATTCCAACCTCTCGCTAGTACGGTGCTGCAAGGGGAAGAAGGATTCCTCTCTTCCAGTAAAAATCTTGTTATTCATTTATATACCTCTAACCAAGCTGAAGGTATTATTGGGTGCAAAAAGAAAGCACAGCTTGCAGTTTCTGGTGAATATAGTTGTTTTCCAATCTCACATACATACGCACGGGGCAAAACCAGTATCAAGGCACCTTGGGATGGAGAAGGGAGGGTAAACACGTGGAGTATTTTGGAGGCTTTAAGAAAAAAAAATCAAATCAGATTATTTGTATATAAACTCCCATGGGAAAGAAGAAAAACAAAAACCTTAAACCAGCAGCCAAAACTCATTAACTCACAGGGTAAATCAAAACCTCAGGAGTTTTGCTGACAACACGCTCCTTGAGGGACAGTCCGGGGAGGCCATGCAGAGGCTGCAGATGTTACATCAGGCACTGACCCAATGACAAGTGGACACTGCTATCTTTCTCAAGACAACCACATTCATCGTTTAGCACAAGTGACTCAGAAACACCTTGGAGGAAACAGCCTCACCACCTTTTATACAGCTAGCGTGGTCCTGGGCTATCTTTCCCTGCGTGATGCAGCTATTTTTGAAGACTTGGCCAGTCCTTTGAACATGAAGGATGCTACCGCTCCAAGGTAACCACCAGCCATCTCCAGCCTGGACAGGGTATATTCCAAGCAGTTGAGCAGCATGAAGGGTTGAGGAAGAGAACTCATATTTTAAACCTGTTGAGATCTTTCAGTGCAGACAACACCTCCATATTACAACCGTTAAGCACAGCCATCTCCTACCTCAGATGAAGGTCTTCTGAAAACTTCAGACAGGCGTAGATGAATTCCTTAATCTGATTGTAAACTTTAGGCACAAACTCAGAAAAGGGGAACTTCTTTGGAAACGGTTGCTGTAAAATACAGGAGAGAATTCAAGTCAAAGAGCAGATATTCAACAGGAGTGACGACTGCTTTCCAGCAACGTGTTCCATGCAGTCAAATTAATTCTCGTATTTAGCTAAGTCCAGCAATGAAACAACAAGCTAGCATTTATTGTATATTATATAAACATTTCAGCCAAGTGAAAGACCAGATAATCACTTACAAATGGCACATGGGTGCATAAGGGATTTGGAGCCTGAAACAGGCTGGAAGGAAACTTGCAGCTCGGAGGGAGTCGGCAGCACAACAGGACCCTCATTCTCCCTCCTAACTCACTAACTCATATGAAAAAATCCTGTTTTAGAACTCCCTGGCTTTTATCTTCCACCAGGCACAAGGTGTTTTGCTTGGTCACCTCCCACAGTTGCTGCCCAAGGTGAACACTTGCTTACAACACCAAAAGCCAAGAGGAAACAGATGTACTACACCAAATTTTTCCAACCAGCTTTTACTCATAGCGCACACATGGCTGGGAGGTACAGAGTGTAATAGTAAGAAGCTGGACCCCATGATACAGTTTTGGGGGAAGGACATAGGCTTTCTGAAATCTAAACACTTGACTTGGATCAAAAACCCTCCCAGTTCTAATTAAGTTCACCAGGCTTGGAGCTCGCTGGCTGCCAGATGTGGAGCAGAAGGCCAAGCAGGCTTTTAAGGGACACTGGCTAGGTCAAATTTGGCTACATTTAGGTTTTGCAAGCACACACTTTTACAAAAGCCAAGATACACCACCTCATTGGGCTTTTTTCTTTTAAATATGAGATTAAAACAAATAAAGGTCAATAACACGCTTCATAAAATGGGAAAAAAATAGCAATGGAAGCAGAGATTTCTAGTCTCTTGTCTACTGCAAGCGCTGTTCAGCTGCGATAGTACACTGTGATCTGAAAACAAAATTGATGAGGTACTGCTATACACACTTTCCTCACCCACAGCAGGAGAAATGCATCACACGGAAAGCATATTTATTCTTTTCCCCTGGTTTTTTTGGGGGGAGGGGGAGGGGAGGGAGTGGTTTTGTTGCTTATCTAGGCTGGGGGTTTAGGTTTGGGGTTTTTTTTACTCTCTCATTTGCAGTTCTCAATGCCACTAACAAGGGTGCGGAATTTTCCTGCACCAGTGGACACACTGTGCCACTTTCCTCATTTCAGGATTACCTTTTCGAGTTCTGCATCTTGGAATGGGAACTGTCCAACTATTTTCTTATAAACTTCTTCATTTGTCACTGGGATGGGACTGTAGTTATCCGAATCAAGTATATTTCTAAGAAAAGAAAAGAAAAGTTAGTAAGACAGTTAGTTCTGTGATGACAGATCAACCACAACTTTGCAGATTCACTGCTGGGTCGGGAAGCTCTTAAGAAGTAGTGCCAGGCTATGATGTGATGCCATGGGCCTAAACTTCTCCCCAGGTTTGTGACTTTTGAAATCATCTTTGCTGCAGCTGGACTCAGTGATCTCTCCCAGCTCCCTGCCTTCAGCCTGCACAAAGCCACAGCCAGAACTTAACGGTGATTTTAATCCAGACTTGAGCTTCAGCAGCAGCCCCAGTAAAGCCCAGGTGAGCTTCAGTCGGGCCTACCTCAAGGAAGATGGATGCTGAGCTACCAGGGCATTGACCATCCTCCAGCATCTCTTCCCAATGCCCCATGCTTAGAGACAACTCAGTCCTCCTGGGAGGTGCAGGGAGGACCATCACAGAATGAGCTGGTGGCTCCAGAGCACAGCATGGGATCCTGGATAATACACCATGCCCTACCTGTGGGCAACTGCTCAGCTCACGGATGTGCCTACAGCAGCAGCACAGCGACACAGGGACACACCACGGATGTCCCGAGACACCCAGGACTCAGTGCTGGACCAACGGCACAGTAACGCTGCTGCCACACCAGACTTTTGCGTCCTTCCATCTATTGACTGTCAATGTGAGCTTCATAATGAAACCATAACCTTATCCCTCTGGGACATAAAACATCTGGTCTACACCAATTTATTGCACAGACCTCACCACACACAGAATCCTCACAACTGTATTTAAATTGGCCCTCCCTGGGTACAAGGAGAGCCCAAGGCCAAAAGCTTACTGTTGCCCAAAATTTAAACTTTTGATCTGAAAACATTTTATTTATGGGCTAAAACTACTCCGCAGGGTACATCTCATACGTTTGCTTAAGAGCTTCTTACCTGAAAACTCCTGACCATTTCTTCAGCAGGGTTTCACTATACTGGTCTTGGATCTCCAACAGCATGTCAAAGAGCTGGTTTACCGGGAAGCCGTATCCCTGCAGCAAGGTGGGGGAAGAGAGCAACTTCAGGTAAGAAAAAGTCACCAGCAGGCAGCTGAAGATTATTTTCTCAATGTAATAGGGAGCACGTGGGCAAATTCTCCCCTACCACCACCACAGAAATGAACGGTGCTGGTGGAGGGGTTTAGGTGGTGATTTATCAAGGTGGAGAACCGAGGGGTATTAAAAGCTGGGCTGGGTGCAGGCAGGGGCACAAAAGCTTGGCAAAGTGGCCAAGGTTCAGTTGCTGCCCACAGGCCAGCCACACCGCACACGGAGGGAACCAGGCTGTCCACTGGGCCCAATTCATGCGCCACAATGCCAAAAAAAGAAGCTGAGTCACTACAGCAAGCCCACATGAGCCATTTCACCCCACTGACTGACACCACCTGTGAGCAACACAACCATTGAGCAAGATAAAGAGCGGTCATCAACACCCGTGTACCTGGAGCGTATCTGCAAAGAGGACGATGAGGTTCTTCAGGTCTAACACCAGGCTCGGGTCTGAGCAGTAGGACTGCAAACAAGGGGAGAAATTACAACATGGTTTTAACTGCAGCACACGTGAAAAATATTACCCTCAGCCTTCCTGCATTATCACTTGAGCGATAATAAATACACAGGCACGCCGTACAGTCTTATGATCAGCAGCTTTTATCCTACAGCCCATGCCCTAACGCTGCACAGGGCAAAGGAAGGCATGCTGATAAGGGTATCTCTCCTCGTAACACACTGCTCTTGAGGCTCTCCATGATGAATAAGGATTTCAGTTGCTGTAGATATACCTGAAGTGTCTCTAAGATTACCCAGGAGCTGCTGGGGAAGCGAGAGGAGATGAAGCAAATCAGCGCGCTGTCATACCAGGATGACAGCAGCGCCTCTCATTTAATATTTAGTGTGTTGTGTCTGATGGTAATGAAGCATCGCAGCAAGGCATCCCCGAGCCCTGCATGAAGGCTGCATCGCTAAGTGGTTCAGGCTGAGAAAAAAAAATGCTGCATGCCTATATTTCAGCAACATTAATGGTCAGAGCTACAATGCAAGTATTTATTGCGGGTTGGGACACTGCTCGAAACCCTGAAGACACAACTCAGCGTAGTGACAGCACTGATCGTCCCTCCAGAGACACCCCACGTCACCCACAGGCTTCGTGCGCTCTCTGGACACAGCAGACAACCTCCCTATGCTGAAAATATGTAAAGTTTCAGACAAAGTCTTACCAAATATAGAACCAGTGATCATAAGCTGGAAAGAGAAACAGATTTAAAGCTCTCTGGAAACTCAAAGAGGAATGACTCCATTAATCAATGCGAAAGACTGGAAGAGACACATTTTCCATTTCACTGTCCAAAAAAGAAAGTCAGAAAGAAAGATAATGCCCTAAAGCTATCAGAAGCGATAAAAGATGTCCCTGTCTGCAGCAAGGAAGAAAACACAGGGATAACTTTGGCTGAAAGGGAAGAACTGAAACAGCCTCACCAACGTGAGAATGCTCCACCAAGTCTCAGAGGCGATACGGGATGGAGGGCGCTGGTCTACACGGGAGCTGCAGGCTGAGCAGCGCTTAGAGGGAACGGCAATGACCACAACGCTAGCGTTGAGAAATCATGCAACTTTCATGATTACTGAAAAAAGCTTCTCCTGGCAGCCACTTCATGCATGAAGTTTGGCATCACAACAATTTGTCATGGCAACAAAGTTGGTAAAATTGAAAAATATCGTGTTTGTACCTGGCTTACCATCACAGCTTCCTCAGAGAAAACCCCACTCAAAAAGAAAATGAACACAGGCTTACAACCTGGTGGGGTGTACATCGCTGTGTTTATCCCCTTTCAAAACACAGAAGCTTAAGTGGAAGGAGGCAGCTTTCCAGTCAACACAACAGCCATGCCAGACGGAGCCAGAGCACCCCGTGAAGCCTCTGCCCTCCCTCATCCCACCTAGCTCCAGGTCCATCACCAGGATTATCCCCACCTGCACAGATAAAGCCAAACAGCTCACCAGCAACACCGCCCGTGGGTGACCACACTAAGCTAAAGTCACGGGCACCTAAACGCAGACCTCAGCATGGTTCGCAGTGAGCAGCGTATTGTGTCTCCATGCAGAAATGTTAGGGTTTTCACAGCAAAGAGCAACGACATCATTATCACTTGGGTGCCACCACATGCACGTTACACCACGTTAGATGCAGCCCCGCAGCACACGATCCTGCAGCATCCTTGTGCTCTCAGACGGAACTGCCATCCCTGAGCAGCAGTGATTTAACACTTTTGGTTTTTCCTGGAGAAAATGGCCCAGCAGTTTGAAAACGCACTTGTGGAAAGACATCAATGCTTTTCCTTTTAAGGACAAATGTAATTTTTTCATCCCATTAACCAACAGGGTTTTCAGAAAACTCCAGTGCTCCCAGCTGAACCAGTACACCATTATATACCAGATCATACCAAACCAGGGAAAAACTCATTTTTTGCAATTTGCTTTGGTTTTTTTGCTCAAGCAGAGAAATACTGAAGCGATAAGCCATTTTTCCAAACTTCTTTCAGTATGAAATAAGAAAAGAAATCTATTCAGTGTCATTCTACACACCAATGATCTGCAGTTTGATAGCAACTCATTCACTGCCATGAACTTTAAGGGAATATCAAACAAGGTCATACTTCAGTGTACCAAATAAACGCCTTTTTGCCCAGTTTTCTGGGACAAACTGACTCCCTCTGCTGGTGCTTTTCAAAAGTGATCAGCGATGTATTTTATCCCGTTACCAAACCACTGTCGTCTTCTTTCCATTCACCCCAAATATTGAGAGTTTGGTACAGGGAAATGCAGTGCATCAAGAGGCAAAAAAGGCTGGAGAAAGCTTTTGGGGAAATAGCAGCGTATCTTCATGCTACTGCTTTAAACAGGGTCATTGGAAAAGAGGCAAAACAAAGAATACTACTGTAAAAGCCAGTATTTCCAGCATGTCAAGTCATACTCAAGCAACAGCTGAGCAACCCTGGGCTTTTACTTACTGAATGTGTTCTTAGTGCTGCAATAGTTTTTGATAACGCCATCTCCCACAGCTCATCAATATAGGCTCTATTTACCAAGCCCTGCGTTGTATGCAAGATGTGATCTTCAACTACAAAAAACCTAAGGGAGAGGAAAAAACGGCACCGTTATCAGAAGTTACAGGTTTCGAGACATCAAGAGCTCTGCAAACACCACATGCGAGGGGCACACAGCAGCTGCACATCCACAAATCTCCAGAGCAAGCTCAGATTTGCAGTAGTATTTGTATCAAACATAGCCAACGCCAAACACCTTATTCACCTATTTTTAACATCACAGTATTTTATATGCTGTTTCACTGTATTACAGAAGTGAGCTAAAACACAGTTGCTCCTAGTAATGCCACTCTGCGTAATACGCAAAGGCAGAATTTCCCCGGTCTTAAGTTCTCCACCCCATTATTTCAACAAGAACCACTGACTGAACTCTGCCCCAGCCAGCAGCAATCACCTTACAATTGGTTAACTGCAGGGAAAATAATGCCTCGCACCCGGATACACCACACGCTCAGTTCACTCCAATCTCCAGTTATCAAACATGCTGGCCAAAAAGAAACTGTATTTTTCAGGGAGCAAGCATGGCACCAGACATTCTAAACAGCAACACACAAAATCTCAGCTGTGTTTTGACAGGGAAATTCATCCCAGGAGCACAGAGAAGGTGAGCAGCGCACGTTGCATTTGTACTGGTCGTGATTAAGTGTTGAAATTATTATTGTTAGCTGTAGAAATTTCAACATAATCCCCTATCTTTGCTAGATTGGCAGTCTTACGTTGTCTCCTCTTAGAGCTTGGGTGGTTTTGGAAGACTCTTGTCAAATCTGAGTGCAATAAGAAGCTCATAGGAATAGAGGCTTGAAAATCACCTCCTTTACCAGGAAAATAATCAAAGAATAATTATCAAATATTAAAGAATAATTAAGGCAGAGGGCCTATTCATCTCATTAGTGGGGCAAGTAGATGCACATAGTCCACAGAGATTATTTACCCTCAAACTCCCAGAAACGCACTTGCTGGTACAAGAGCTGGCAGGTTCCTCCATGCACCCACTAGTGACACAGCAAAGTTCGTGGGAGCTATAAAATACACTCTAAAATGCTTTAAAAGCCCAAACCACCTTTCCCCCCCAGCCCCCTTGCTGTTTCAGCTCTCTTTAAAGGACCCTCAAAAAGATCAACATTCCTTCCTCCTCCTCTTTTAGCTCCTCAACAACAAAGCACACACATATTTAGTGAGGATGTATATAAAAAGAATACCTACCCTACAATTTGATTAAAATACTTCCTATAGCCATCTAAAGTTTCATGCTGCAACAAAGAAAAAGTGAGCAAAGATTAAAACAAAGGTGGCCACGAGCAATTGGAAATAAATCAGAGACAACCCATCGGCAATTGCACGCCCAGCAAGAACCCTCCGCTCCTTTTTTCAGCAGAGCAAGTGTGGGCACTGCAAGCAGGGGACCCGCATACCATGTTTGAAGGAGGCTGCAGGACCAATCTGGCTTGTTTTCTTCTCTGCTTCCTATAGTAACTCTCAAAGGTTTCTCGGGCACCCTGGAATACAGAGAAGATTAATTCAAGTAATTATAAAGGTTGGCATTAACAGATAACTTGCGATACTGAGCATTTAAGATGCGGATCTCATATTCCTCCAGAATTACCTATGCAACGCTCTCCTGCAAAATGCAAATCCAAATGTCAGAAAAGAGTTTTACTCAAAACACCAAGTCAAAACCCCAGCTGTTCAGGTATAAGAGTATCTGATGAACTCTTGTGTACCCGTTTTCCAGTCTCGCTGTGCAGATGTGGCATACAGAAGTGTGCAACCAGTTCCTTACTGGACCGTGATACAAACAAACATCCAACTTACTTAACCATAGGGGCAGTGAAACAACTGATACCTAGTGTTAGCAAGAAGAAAGAGGGGACAAACAATGCCAGAAATTCTTTCACTGATTCATGGGTGAAGAGTGATGCAAATCCACAAAAGTTACGGAATTTCAGAAAAAAGTGCTTGTGTGGGTTATAGCAATTTATAGGACCGGTCTCTATAGCTGGGAAAAATGATCAAGACAGAGTTTTGGGCTCACATTCTCCCAACTTTACTGGGGGTCTGAGCCTCCAGAGGAGAGCTGGTTAGTCCTGAAAGCCAAACCCAGGCATCGCCACCCACACCAGGCACTGTGGCAGGGACCTGAACCGCTCTTTTGGGGGCTTCATCTGTAGGTGGCTTGTTTTACCAAGCCAGGCTACATCTGAGCATCCCCACCCAGACAACAAACCCATGAGGATCCTCAAATGCCATCGACCTGCTGAAGCATTCAGATGTCCGCCTACTGCCCTGGTCCCCTAGGCTATGTAAAAGCTTGCTGTTTTATCCCTGCTTGTTCCTCCCTCCTCCACGCCCGCACTGTTTTATGTCTGAAATTGGATTATAAACACTTCAGAGAAGGGACAAGGTCTTGCTTTGAACTGTTCCGAGCCCCCCAATAAATAAATAAATAAATAAAATTTAGAAAATCTCATTTGGAATTCACAAAACAAACAACACACAACAACAAATATCACCTGAGCAAGGCACCAGACATCAATCTTCTCTACTACAAAAAATAAATTCACTAAAAGAAAAACCTGACGTGAATTTAACGATTATCCAGTTACTACGGCATTATACAACCAGGCTGCCTTAGGATGCCCTCAGCTAAAGGGGTCTTATGAAATGTCTGCAATAACTCCTTGAGGAGCTATAGCCTGACTTGCTCCTTGTCTCCTACAAGCTGGAGCTCAAGGCTTAAGGAAAAATTCAGCCTTGCTGATGTGCCCAGCAGCTCTCCCACCTAGCACTGCCCTTCCCAAATTCTAAATTTCATCCAAAAAAACCTTCTTGCCACCATGCACATGCACTGCAAAGACTATGCAGATTTATACCATCAATTCTTTCTCTGAATTATACTTTTTACCCTAGCCGAATATCAAGGGTGCACATGGTGGCCACATCCATCCAACCATCAGTGGTGCCAACAGCCTGGCAAGGAGCAAACTTGGGTCAGGTATAAATCTGAGCCTTTGTCCTGCAATCAAGTTAAGCATCAGCTTGGACCTACAAGTAATCTGACATTTTAAGAAAGCTTTTTAGAAACAGAAACTACCTGGGAACCAGCAATTCCATGCCATATTTCTTCTTAATGCTCTCAAAAGCTGTTTCCCCCTTGAAAGATAAGTGTCATGAGCCAGAAACCAGTATCTACAGGTTAGACCCAGAGCAGGGTGGGATTATTACCTACAAGCAGGGAGCTCTGACCTCCCTTTGAGCTCCTCTCCTGGGCCTGAGAGCCAGTGCTTCCCAGGATGCTGGTGTTACCCACCTCCTCTCAGTATTGGCAGCGCCACAGGAGAACCAAGACAGAAGGGCTGTCCCACTCCCACCCCACCACTGATGGGACTGGATTTAAAGTATTTATTAAATCCTGTCATGCTCCATCTCTCAAAACCTACACAAGTGGCACAAAACCCCCTGACCATTTCCATCTTGACCATGAGAGCAACTCATCTCTGGTAGCATCACTGAGATCTTTGAGTGAAGCTACTCACTAACCTAGCACAGCCCACTGCTACCAATGAGTTTGTGGTGCAAATTCAAAACTGAAGGTGTTCTTTCCCTATTTCTTTAATAAATTAATGTATAGCATCACCGAAGGCAAGAGCACACCAAGGTTCAGCCACAATCCTCAGTGCAGCCACCACAGCAGTCACTCACACCAGCCACTGTGTTTCGCCTTATGCACCATCATATAGAAGTCAGCAAGACATCAATTCCCCATTACTCAACATGCATAAGCTGCCGCTTCCCCAAGCTACACAGGTGAGATTTTTGTGGTGACCTCGAAGGCTCACTGGAAACTTGGAAAGCAGCTCATCAGGAGTGCGAGGCTGGTGTGAAAGCAATTAGCCCTTTTAAGATCAGATTTTGAAGATTTCTGCTCAGACTATGCCAAAGCAATTCAGTTCAGCTGAAAACACTTTCTCTTATCCCTCCAACTGAGCTCCAAGAAGAGATCCTCCCTGATCACCCCACCCTCACCATGCATTTCTTCAAGACAGACAGACCAAGAAGCCATCCCCCAATGCGGCTCTGCTCCCAGCACAGCTCTGCCCGTCCTCCCATTGCCCTGCCACACCACAGACCCTATCCCGTAGCTGTTCACCTCATTAAAAAGCTTCTTCATTTGATGTGTCCACTTTCCCACCAGCTGCTCAGGAGCACACATGGGATGGTGAAGGTCACCAGGTGCTGCGAGAAACAGGTGCCACCAGGTCCCAGGGGACAGGGCAGAGGGCATGTGTCTCCATGGCAAAGAACCGAAACCCCCGACCCCATCATTCAGCTCCTTCAGCACTGGGAATAAACCCCACACCAGGTTTCTATCCTTATTTTACTGATGGCTTTGAGGAAGATGAAGCACCTGGACCAACTTCATAATATTTTCTGAAAATTAAACTATTTTGGATTGCGCTTCCAGAGGAAAAACTATGTTTTCCACAAACACAAGTAGCAAGAGTAATCTGAGCTGGGCTGGAGACACTGCACAAGGAGTCACAATAAACCTGCCCCTCAGCCTTGGAGGGAAGCCCCTTCAGCCTCACAGGGTGCTCAAGGCTTTGGATGCCAGTCCTCCTCGTTCCCACCCAACAAACAGCTTTAACTGTAGCAGAAGAGAAGGAACAGCAAAAACCTTTGAAACCATTCCCAAAAAAAGTAGACCACATTCACATCTTAACAGTTTCCCTAAAGCTCACAGCCTACAGACCTGCCGACGTGACCAAAACCATCTCCCTCCCAATGCACTGTTCCCTGTATTTTCTTTCTTGAGCCTTTTTTGAGTGCCCCAAGAATTGGGGACTCTCTCATGAGAGGGCACTCCAACAAAAAACTCCTATCCAAACAATCTCCCTGCACACTATCCACGTTTTTCTCACATACAACTTCATCCTTTTCCCTCAAGCACATTCCTCCATCATCCCCCCAGATCTTTTCACTGCTCACATATTACACTCTTCCAAAACTGGGAAGTCACCCCACTTTCAGCGGGGGTTTTTTTGGCAGTTTTAGCTTAGACCACCCAGCTTCCCACATTTTCCCTATTTAAGACTATTACACCTATCAGGTCTTCAAATAATACTACTCCTCTTTATTTCTTAATATTGTTCTCCCCTGAGTGTAAAAAAAAAAAAAAAAAAAAAAAAGAGCAAAAGGCAAACAAACAGAAATAAACCACACCAAAAAATTAGCCAGAATACACCACGAGACCCCGTGTTAAGACTCTTCACCTGAAACACCACACAGTATTTATACTTCGATCCCATTCTCCTCTCACAGCCCCATGCCTGGTGGTTTTTCACATTTAACCAATCACCTCTTTACCTACAGTTTACAAACACAGTATTCTGGGACGTAAATGCTGTACACAAGGTATTGTGAGAAGTGATTTTTGAGAGCATCACTAAGCCAACTTGGGTTGTTCAGGCTCAGCCTCTCGTAGCAGCCAACAGAGGTGCAGGCAGGTATGCCCACATCTGCTTAGGCAGGCAATCTGCTGAATAAAAGATCTGTTCCAGAATATCCGGAGTGGTTCAGCACAGGATGGCACCCAAGCTGAACAACACCTTCACCAAACTTCAACAAAAATACTAGACTGGAGCTCAGCTGCAAGTCAGAACGTAAGCTCAGAGCAGAGCTGTATGTGCATGTGCCCTAATCCCACTCTCCATGTCCCCTTGGTGGGAAACAGCCCAACTTTTTTCTTTCTTTTCCTTCCTCCTAAAAGCAGCTATTTTATTCTGTAAATACACGTTGCACCTGCAATGTTTTTCAACAAAACCCTCGAGGTGCACGTTGATCTCAAGCAGCACATGGCAGGTCTGAGAACAAACACCACTTGGGAAAGACTATGGATGGCACAGCTCCCAGCCCTGCCTCTCGTGGGATCCAGATCCACCATCGACCTTCTGCAGAAGCAAGACACTGCTAACACATGTTGTTACAGCATCAGCATCCTTGCTCCCCCTGGGTTTCTTGTGAGCTCAACCCCTCACTCAGGGAAATCACATACTCTTGGTGGGGAGAGGAGAAGTGGGTCCCTCTCCTATTCATCTATTCTGTCTTAATGAGAAGAGGTTTCACCCAGCTCTCAGTCTCTTTAAGTGAGCAGGAAGAATCAAAAGCTACGCTTCCAAACTACACATTTCTTGTAATCACTGGTCCAGGAAAAACCCTCAATAATGCCTCATATTTTTAAAATTACCGGGCAGAACCTTCCTTCTCAAATTAGCTTCAGTGTTCACAGAGTTGGCAATGACAGGCAGATAATTAAGATCGTAGATGAACACCACATAAGGGAAAACAGAATATAATCACAAGAATGCAAAAACAACAGCTGAAAAAACCCAAAGTAGTTTCATAATTCAGGAGCAGCAGACAGCTGAAAGCAAATTGTGCTGTGAATTACACAGGGGAAAATGTGCTGGAAGTTGTATTCTGCTGTTGTCCTCAGCAAATAGTTAAAATGCCCAGTAAGATGGGACTTCTTGGATTCAGAACACATAGATGACAATGTTTGGATTACTAAATTTCTGCTTAGCTGGAAGCAGAAATGCACCCTGTGTACTTCATGTAACGATAATTTACTAGCTGCATACAACTGGGTAACACATGCCATCAATAACCCCTCGCTCCCCTGGGGTTATTACTGGCTGAGCCATCTCAAACACCTCGTACTTGCAACATCGTTAGTTCATTCCCTAAAAATGAGTGGATCTTCTAAGTTCTGGCATGAAAATATCATTGCAGTGACAGTAAGTAAGGTGATGTGCTACAATAATATATGCTGACCAGATTCCTCCTTTGATAAAACCAAATTGCACTTAGCTTAGTGTATATATGTGGATACCAGTTAATCATGTATGCAGAACCAACAGAAATAGCCCCAATTTACTTGTAACAGCCTAGTTTAAAATCCACTGGAGATCTGGTAGCACCTGATCCACAGACCATGCCATTTGCATCACTGCAGCTCTAGTTTAAGCAAAGAGTGATGAATTCAGCTGACTTTCTTGTGAGCAGGAATCTTAAACCCACCACCCATCTGGATTTATTAATGTATTAGCACTAGCTACTGCATGACCTAGGCTTCTTTTAAATTTATCTCTGGCCCTTCATCCTCCTTTGATTTTGGTCTGCAAAAATTCTCAGGCACATGTTTTGGGAATTCTCCCAACTTTAGGAGAGATTTACACAGCATCTCACCAAAGCACAGCTCCGCTCCTATACAGCCCGTCTCAATGACTTGCACAACTGTTTCCCGAGAAGCAGATCAGTATTCACCTATCTATGAAAGCCTGCCCTCAGGCTCCTTCTTCACAAGGGAGAATTCACTGAGGAGCTCCTAAAATCCAAAACATTGTACCTAAGTGTATGATTGATGAGCTCGATGGGTACCTGGTCAGTACACATCCATACCTCTGGATTCAGAGGGCTGTGGGTTAACAGGTCATGCTCCACATGGAGGCCCACAACAAGGAGAGAATGACAGCAGGGACCTGCCTCGCTTAATGTCTTCATCAAAGACCTGGAGGAGGCAATGGACTTTGCATTTGCAAAAATATCATCCACTTTGCAGATGCCCCCAAATTAGGGAAAAGTCAATACACTCAAAGGTAGGGCCACAATCCAGAGGGGTCTTGGCAGGCTGAAGGAACAGGCCAACATGAACATGATGAAATTCAGTAAGGACAAATGCCATATATCATATGTGAAAAGGAAGAACCCCTGAACCCCCTGCAACAACACAGTCTGAGGACCACTGCTTTGGGAGCACCTCTGTGGATAAAGACTTGTACGTTTTGGTAGACAGCAAGCTTAAAGGTGAATCAGCAGGGCATCCTTGCAGCAAAAAGCAGCCAAAAACATCTGGGGATCTAACCCTAATACCTACCACGAGGTCACTGTGAAGATGGAGTCAGGCCATCTTCGCAGTGGTGCATGGCAGGAGGAGAGGTGATGGGTGCAAATGAAACAGAGACATTTTGACTGGTTGTAATGAAAAACTTTTTCACAACAAGAACAGTCAGACAGCAGAAAGAGTTCCCCAAAGGTGTTTTACAGTCTCCATCCTTGGAACCTTTCAAGACCAGAGTGGATAAAGCCCTGAGCCTGGTTTGATCTCACAGGTGACTTGCTCTGAGCAGGAGGTTGGACTAGAGACCTCCTGAGGTCCCTTCCCACCCAGATGACCCTATCCTGTGAGAAGCACGCTTTACAAACATACTATACAGAGTTTTCAAAGCCCCCAGGTATTTCACATGTGGTTTATTTCCCAGCCTGGCCTGCAAATGTCCTGAACACCAGCCATTTCCCATGTGTCACGTTCTGCAAGGAGGAAGGGCCAGAACTGGGGCCAGGAGTCCCATTTCAGGGGTTAGAGTCACAGTTTAGCTGACCTCAGTCTCATTTCAACAAGAAACAGTATATTCCTTTTCCCCCATGTCAATGAGCAAGACTGCTGTGATGTGTCACCCCTCACCTGGCCGTAACGGCCCCTACAGATAGCGTTTCATTTTCATTTGCCTACAAATGCCGAACAACGCCTGGCATCGTATCCATGCCAAAGGGATGCTCGGTCAGACCTGTATCCCACTGCTACTACCCTCTTGTAACCCCAGAGTTTCGCAGGCATACCCAAAACCAGACCCACACGTACAACCCCTGTCCCGATGGCTCAACAGCTCAGAGCAGTGGTCTGGAGGGGACCTACCTTGCCAAAAGCAGCACAAGTATTAAAACCCTGCAAATAACCACTTTGCACCCCAAGATTACCCTAAAAGAGGCCGTTTGTTTTAAGAAGAGATGACTGTCCAGCACTTCAAGAAACCAACAGGAGCTTGTACACTACTTCGAAACAAGTTGCAAGAAAACAAGCTTAGAAAATAAGCTTAACATGCCCTGAAGATCTCTCCAGGGAACACCACTAATGAAACAGAAAGAAGTCAGACTGTTAAGTAGATGTGTAATTTTAAAAATGTAAATATTCCCAAACAGTATCACGGAGGCACACGGGTACGCATGCAGGTGCTCAGCACTGAGCATGTAAGCACTTTGCTGAATCAGGATCAAAAAGGAGGCTCCTGCTCAGCCCCGTGGAACCACTTGTTGACTGTAAACACCACCTCGATACTGAAAGCAAAAAGATAAAGCTAACCAGAAAATTGCGTGGGGGGAAGAGAGAGCGGCAACACGGCAAGTGCCGCTTTTGAGGTGAGCCTCTCCCTCCGAGGTTTGCAGAGCTGTGCATGCTCGCAAGCAGCCACGTTCATCTCCACGTGTCCTGCATAGCTGAAAGAGCACACGTGAGAGGAGAACAGTCACAGCCCCACCTTGTCCTGGCCAGGAACACCTCCGCTATCCTGGCTAAACCAATTTTCTGTGTTGCTTTGCTGGCTATCAGGAACTCACTGTCTCCTACAAATAAAAGGGCCATGGGCACATGCACGGAGGCATCTCCTTCTTACCAGCTTAGCCCATGCTAGGCAGGATTGGATCTCTGCTCCACCCAACCCTGACACCAACCTGTGCCCCAGACAGAAGACCATAACCTGTTTCTTTTCAAGTTGTTAAATCCCAAGTTTCAAAGTGAATTTCACATTTCAGATGCTTCAGGGCTTGTATCGAACAACAGTGCACTGATAGTAACTGCCTGACTTAATGGACTCGTACTCAAAAGCACTTCAAAAAACAAAAACCAACAAACTGAGACCTAGCAAAGTGCAAGAAGACCAAAGAGCATGACCAAAGGCTATCCCAAAGGAAAG
Organism: Falco rusticolus; assembly: GCF_015220075.1. Classification (NCBI taxonomy): domain Eukaryota; kingdom Metazoa; phylum Chordata; class Aves; order Falconiformes; family Falconidae; genus Falco; species Falco rusticolus. The sequence goes on along the minus strand of NC_051187.1, from coordinate 87,922,939 downwards.
GAGTGCTCCAGAAATTGTGTAGTACCAAGGTCATGAGCTAGTCAGTTGAAAGAAACTAACTGAGAACTAGCAAGAGCCACAAGAGCAGAAAGCCAATCCAGAAGGGTCCACAGGAGCTCTGGTGCAACCCTCCTTCCCTCCGATCGTTGGTTTGGGAAGCTCACTTAGAGCAAAGTTTGAAAGCAACAAAAATTCACAAAGCAAAAGCAAGAGGAAAACAAAGCTTGACATCTGAGTCAAACTGATAGTTACTCCATCCCGGTCCACCAACTAGCCCAATATGGCTAGCAGATGCTGGCACTGCTACCTAGGCCACCTCCACCAGAAGAGATGGAGAAGATGGGAGAGAAATACCCTCCTGATCCCTCTGGGCAGGGCACCAGCAGCCCAGGTCAGCTCCCAGCCAGCCCCAGTCCATCAAACAAGGAACATACGGGCACCAATGCACCTGAGAATTGGTTTTAAAGCCAGTTTTCTACGGGATGAAGATGCACGTGGCTTTCCTTTAGCTCTGAAGCACAGTGACACAAGAGCTGCTGCTTGTCCTATGGAAAACCTGGGGTCCTGCAGCAGGTCCTGGCACAGCTTCTCACTGCTTCCCAGCGGCTTGGCTAGGAAATAGTTAACTATAGAGGAAAATAGGTAAGATTTCCCCCTTTTTCCCCCTTCCTCCAAGGTAGACACCCAACACCTCCTTTCTCACAGGAGCCAGGCTCCTTCCTCCCAGCAAATAAGGCCATTACCCCCCCTGTCCCACTGCTGGAGCTGGCGGCGCAGCATTGTTCCCCGGCCCTGTCTATAGGAAGCAATATCTATTTTCCATTTAGACGAGGGTAAAGCCTTTAATTTCACCCTCCTGGCTGCAGCTGGAGTTCCCTTTTAACTGCTTGGCCACAGGAGTGAAGACAGTTTTATATGGAAGAAAATGCTGAAAAGGCCACTTTAATATGCCTGCATGTGAAAAGGGGAGAGCTTTTCATACTGCACAGTAATGAGGGTCAGCGGGATATTACACTTCACCATATGGCTAATTTGCACAGCAGGTCAAATGCTCTATTTGCTTTTTAAAGACGGCCCTATAGATTAAGCTGCACTAAAACAAAACACATCCAAAAAAAAAATTAAATAAATAAAGAAGAGTGAGGAGGAGATGCCCTCTAATGTTCAAGCCTGGCAGCACATCCAGCAAGGCACACAGGGGGCTTTGCTAAAAAAAATAATCAAATCCGAAGATCAAGTGGGGTAGGGATGAGACAAAGCGCAGTGTTTCGGGGAACCCCGCCGCTTCGGCATCACCCCCTGTCTGCCACGGGTTACCTGCGCAAAGGACCATCCCTGCTTAACGAGGGACTCTGGTGATGAGCGCGATGGCCCTCATAACCCATGTTTGTCTTGGCGAGTCCTTGGTGTGGTGGCCCAGGCATGACCCGTGGAGCTGCTTCCCGTCCCAGGCCGGCAGCTGCCCGCACACCTCCCAACAAATCTGGTGGGGAAAGATTAGGGAGCCGCACGGCTGGGATGTTTGAAGAGGGTAAACACGCTGATTAACGAGCCTGGCTTTTGTAATCACCTCCCGCCCTCCCCGCCACAGCAGAGCGTTAATTTATTAAAAACCTTAACAAAGGGCCTTTATTAGTGGCCTTAGCTTGGCGGCTCCTTTCAGAGCATTGCTAATTTCATCTAATAAAGCTTTAATTGACTATTGCTTTTCACAGCCTCTGACCCGGGTTGACAAAGGGTGGGGCCACGCGAGCCAAAGGAGGAGTTTCCATCCCAAAAAAGAAGCCTGGCAGCTCGCAGGGATGCAATGCGCTCAGCTGAACCTGACAGATGAGAATTCTGGAGATGAGCATCACCTCGCTCTGCCTGGACCAGAAGCCAGCTTCTTCCCACATCAGCCCCTTTCATAGATGCTCCAGTTTTCCCAAGAGAAAGAAATCACAGTTTGATGAAAAATGTGAAAATTTTATGGCTTGTGTGACACAGAGGGGAGCAAACCACTCTCTTCTCCATTTAAGACCAAGGAATTCAGAAACAGACAACCAGACCGTGGTGCTCACCAGCTTCCCAGCCCATGGTCCCACAGTAAACTGGTGCTGTAGAGGAAAGAAAAAAACCCAGCATTTTCTCCTTCCTCTCCAAGGGATCAACACAAAAGCAACTGCAGGAAGGTCGGGACCAGAAGCAGAAAGTCAAATACCTTTTAGCTTTGGCCACGACGAGGGGTTCCCATCTTCTTGCAGTGGGAAGCCATCAACAAAGAGACAGCCAACTGCCACTGGCAACGTGATGGAAAATTGAAGAACTGAAGACTTAAAGGTAAAAAAGAAAGCCCAGAACAACTAAAATTGCCAGCACAAAACTGCTTCTTCAGCTTGATGAGAGGCTCAGGTGGCTCACTTCTCAACGTTTCCTTCAGAATCACAAGCCAGTTCTGGTGCTAGCTCTGCTCTCAGGATCCTAGCCCAGGACTCACTTGTTTTGTGTCAACCACAGAAGCAGGAATCAAAGATTGCTGCATAGCTAAGCCTTCACTGATGATAAATAAATAGGAATTTCTAATCCTTGTAACTGCAGGGGAAAAAAGCATGACAATGAGAATAAAGTGCCCTTCAATTGCTCAGCCTAGGAAAGAAATACTTTTTGAAATGCCGCAAGTTCTTTCACCTGTTATACATCACTACAACCGGGAAAATCAGACATTCCCAGGTTTAAAAAAGCAGTAGCCTCTGTTCTGCAAAGCAGCTAGAAGTATTTTAACCTCATTCAAATTAAAAAAAAAATTTAAAAAATAAATCAGAAAATGTAATGTCTTTCAAACCCTAGGCAAAACTGGAGCAGTGAGGTCTTCCACCACACAGTCAGTCACACAGCAGTGCCCAAGAGCTGACAGAAGACACTCCCTGTCCTGCCTGCACAGGGCTCAGGCCGGTGTTAGAGATAACTAAATAAAACCTGAATTTAACCAGCAGGAGCAACCAGCTTTCCTAACACAGGCGTGCAAACGCTACGTGGCGGCAGAGCAGGCAGAGCCCGGGAACGGCGCCCTGCCTCCTACGCTGGCCAGCACTAGACCTGGTGTTACTGAAAAATAACACAAGAACAGGGCAAACACTTAATCCAACTTTTCCAGCACAGTTTCTCAGCCTCCAGCAACTCACAGTACAGGGACGCCCAGAGCCACAAGCCAGGTCTTATTATTTAATAGCCCTTGATGGACTTTTTTCCATAAATTTGCCCAACAGCTTCTCTTGCCCATGTAAACTTCTAGTGTCCATAAGACTTTGTGTCAAAGTTTCACAGAAAACAGAGGTTAGAGATCAGAAAAGACTGCAAGTCTTTAAAAAATAGGGAAATATATCCAACTGTACCTTGGGCTGCATTAAAAGCAGCATGGCCAGCAGGGCGAGGGAGGGGGCTCTGACCCTCTGGTGAGACACCCCCCTGCAGTGCTGCCCCCACCACAACATAAGGCAGCTATGGATTTGTTGGAGCAGGTCCAGAGGAGGCCACAAAGATGGTCAGAAGCTGGAGCAGCTCTGCTGTAGGGACAGGCTGGGAGAGTTGCGGGGGTCCAGCCTGGAGAAGGGAAGGCTGCGGGGAGACCTTAGCGCACCTCCCAGTACCTGAAGGGGATGCAAGAAAGCTGGAGGGGGGGCTTTTCACAAGGGCGTGTAGCGATGGGACGAGGGGCAATGGCTTTACACTGAAAGAGGGGAGATTTAGATTGGATATAAGGTCAAAATTCTTCCCTGTGAGGGTGGCGAGGCGCTGGCACAGGCTGCCCAGAGCAGCTGTGGATGCCCCATCCCTGGCAGTGTCCCAGGCCAGGCTGGACGGGGCTTGGAGCAACCTGGGCTGGTGGGAGGTGTCCCTGCCCGTGGCAGGGGGCTGGAACTAGGTGATCCTTAAGGTCCCTTCCAATTCAAACCACTCTATGAGTCTATGGTGATGAAAACAGTGCTTATAATTTCATATTCTCTATTAAAAAAATTCAGCTTGCATGACAAAATTGTAAGAAGTGACTCCTTGTGCTATTGTGGCTCAGAGGAGGTAAAAGCCACCAAAAACCTGCAACCAAGCCCCAAAACCAGGGGCCACCACGGCAGCACAGGCTATGAACACACCCGAAGCCTTCCCCATACCATGGCCACCCATAGAGAATTGGGACTCAGATGCTCTTATCTTCAAAGCGCTCAATGGGCTGGATGGAGCACACTGAAAACATCTCCTAAAAACTATGGAACAAAGGCGGCATCAACAACTCGGCTCTCTCTGCGCAACGGATCTCCCTCTCCCACCAATAAAGTTTATTTCTGCAGCCAGCAAAGCCTTTGCAGGGGTCTGTCAGGCTGCACAGTGCAGTTCTGGAAGGAATTACACCCACCCGAAACCTCATCCTTTCCCAAACACAAGCAGAGAAGACCAGGTGAAGAACTGATGCTCCATGCTCAAACCCTGCAGTAAGTCCACTGAAGAAGAAAGACCAAATATCTATGCACAAAACAGATGGATGCTTTCTTCCAAGTAAAATCACAAGCAGCATGCCTGATTTCAAGCACATTCATGTTGAGAACTTCCCTTCACAACCCATTTCACTTTTCCAATAACAACGTAAGTTTAAGGGGGCTTTCGCAAGAGGAGAAGGGACAGCAATCTCCTCCTTCAATGTTATTCCCCTATTAATTTCACCTCTACGAAAGTTAAGGAGGACCTCCCAGGAAAAAGGGCATGTTTCACATCTATGTTCATCACTAACTCTGAAAGCAGAAAAGACAGCAGCCAGGGGAGAGCAGGGAGAGGAGTGGTAGACCAAGACCTGCCCCTCTTCTGAGGCTTGATCAAAGTTTCAAATCAGAAACTTGAGATTTGAAATACAGCGACAGATTCTGTGACCCTGTGGTTTCCTGAGACAAAACAGTTTGTTGGGCAAGAACGAGGACAGAAGCCCCCCAAGGAAATGCAAAACTCTTTGGCCCACCAAAACGCTGCTGATGGGTCAGCCAGAAATGCTCCTCACCCTTATGGGTGCAAGGACCACACCGCAACAGGAGGACTCTGCTGACCAGAGTCCACCCAGACTCAACATCCCTTTCATCTCAAATCCTCAAATGTACTTACCAGTTGACTACATTAATTCTAGCCCTACACAGTTAAATAAGTGCTCTTATTTAACGTTCGCTAAGTCAAGTCACTCATCACGCTGGCTGAGCTTCTTCCATGGTGCAGGTGAAGGCATCTCAGCTGCAAGGAAAGCATCTGCAAGCGTAAGCTAAATACGGGGATTTTAGTGAACGGTAGGGATTCTCAGGGTAAAGCGAGTTCTCCTAACGTGACAGACAAGTAGCCATAGTAAATCTTTCAAGTAACCCAAGATGCAAATCCCACTTGAATTGCATTTTAATAGGTTTAAATGTTAACCAGAAATGCGCTTTCTTTTCCATTAAATATTGGTAGGAAAATGTACTGCTCAGTCATTGGTTTAGAGCTGCTGGGTTCATTTAGCAAGAGCAAGGGAGTGCAAGTTTTTCAGTCTCTACTACCCAAGCATCATTTGTTTTGTTACTCTGCTTAGCCAGGACTGGGTACCACAGATTTTCCTTCAACTAGACCAAGTAAAAGACTCTTACCACAGTCCAACATGAGATTTAACATCACATCATTCTCATTAAAGAGAGTTGGTTTGCTTGTATAAACACTGAACACATGGCCAACCTTTTAAAACAGTATTTTTGTATTTATCAAATCAATTCTTGATATTAAAAAGAGATATGTTCATCCAGAAGGAACATAAAGACAGACTCAAATACTTCAAAACATTTCCCTTGGGGGCCTTTGCTGATCTTAAAAATCTTACTTTTTAATAGCTAGAAAGAAGTAGTACTCCAAATCTGGAGTTGCTGTGCCTGACAAATGAAGTGAAGCGCAGAGCACATGGAGCTGTAAAAGGCGAGAAGGACATTAAACTTTTCTGAGATGACAGCTCGAGCTTTCACAGTTCCTCAGAGTTAATGCTGCTGCAAAGGAGTAGAAAGTAACATGCACAAATTAAGATTTGTCGAAGAGTCTAATCTTCTCCCATGATTAATAATCAAAAGTTTATCTCTGACTGGTAGCAGCACAACAGAAGATCCAGTGCATGTTCATACCCCAAAGACCAGTGACACTGATAAGTAGTCAAACACAAACCATTTTTTCCTATTTTTAATAGCTTTGGTTTTGTTTTCAGATGACAAAATACATCAAGTAACAGTGTACATTTCTAAAAGTTATGCCAATGACCAGCACCATACACAAACCCAGCCCTTTGGCCTTCCCGGTGTCTAATGGAACATTTCCTGTAACTGCTCCAAGGACAGATATGTAAGAGACCTTCTCCTACCATGAAAAGGCTTTTCTGTATCAACCTCAACCTCAATTCTGCTTATAGACTTCCCAGCCACCTGCATATATGTCCTGAGCATCTGATCCACCTGCTCACACACTGATCAACTCAATCTTCTCTCCAGTATCCCCATGGACACAAACCAACTTGAGGCAAGGGCGATGAGTTCATGGGGTTTTTTTTGCTAAGACTGAATCTTTTAGATGGTACCACAAGGCACAGAAGAAAAGCTTGTCCCCTGAGTTGTCCAAGATTAACTTACTTACAATTAGTAGCCTCGCATCCCAGAAGCCGACAGACTCCTGAGCAAAAGGATACAGATTTCCGAACAAGATCCTAAAAAGGATTAAACATTCCATTGGCACTTTGCAGCCTTCCTATCGTCCATAAAACCAGTCACAGAGTATGTATCTGTCCACATTGCTTCTCACCCTTAGAAATCTGAAAATACACCCAAAATGTGTTTTGCTGTTTCAGATTGACAGCCACCTTGCAGAGAAATTCCACCAAAGCACCACCACTCAGCTGCGAAGCAGAAGAGCACAAGACCCAGCAAGTGTCAGAGCAGGGCTCTCCTTCCATAGAATCATTTATGTTAGAAAAGACCTTTAAGACCATTGAGTCCAACCGTTAACCCAGCACTGCCAAGGCCACCACTGAACCATGTCCCCAGGCACCACAGCTACCTGTCTTTTAAACACTCCCAGGCACGGTGACTCCCCCCAGTCCCCGGGCAGCCTGTTCCAGTGCTTGACAGCCCTTTCGGTGCAGACATGTTTCCTAACATCTAATCTAAACCTCCCCACATCAGACTTGCATGGGGACACGTACATTTATCTCAGCTACAACCAGCCCTGTCTCTGAAATGTGAGTAATAGGTTCCTTACCCCACAGATATGATTTGTAGTTGAGTATTTTCTAGGGGAAACCATAAAAGAATATGTAGTAACTCAAAGTGACACAGGGCTAAGATACACTAATATTAAGGAACTTCTCTCATCTCAGCATCCCCCAAATAAACCTTTACTCTGCAGCACAGGATGCAATGCGTACATACGAAGCATCCTTTCAAGCATTTCTGAGAGCCCCAAGTGAGCTCATATTTTAATAGCTAAAGTGGAAACTTCACACATTTTGCACCGAGCTTTTCTTTCTGTGCAATCCCTCCTCCTATGGAGTCAAGCCCTTGGGTCTGGAGCACCCAGCCCCACGCCAGCTGACAGGCTCCAAGCTGGAGGAAAGCAATCGCCAAACCCCACACCGGGTAACGCTCTGAAGAAATCACTGCACGCTCAAACAATGGGATATTTGTCAAAGTACAGCTTGATCACCAGCAATCATCTGTTTTTCATAACTACATTTGACCTAAACTGAATTGACTGAACAAGTAGCCTGTGTTTCTCATTCTGGAAAATACTGCGGCGCAGCTTCCTCTCCAACCCCCCCTTCTCCTTTTTAAGTCATACTTTTGAAAAGTTACAAAGCGATGATGTAGACAGATATTTCCTCATTATAAACAGCAGCAGCTAAACATTTTCAGGTTGCATTTTTGGCGATCTCCTCCCGTTCCAGGTGACCTGCAAGGTTAAGCACATGGGGACATGCCTTTCTCCTCCACTTGCTTTCAATCCACCCTCTCTGCAGAGAAAAGCACAACCCAACACTTCCCAGCGTAAAAATGAGCAGAGATGGTGTCTCACCACGTGCTCTTTTCATAATATATTTAAAATTCATTAAAACTTTATAATGAATGAGCTGCCAGGGAAAAAAATATATTCAGGACAAGCCCACAGAGTCTTCCATGCAAGGCCACCGTGCATAAAACCTCTGGGAGGCAACTGTCTGCTCGTAGGAGAAAGCTTGCTCTCCAGTCTCGAGGAAGAAAGGAAGCAGTGGAAATCAGTCACAAGATTTGCAAGGAAGGATGCATCCCCAACAGCTAATCAGTTCTTGTCAGGGCTTCCATCAATTAAGGAAAAAAATTTTAAAAACTTAATTTAAGAGGAGTGCAGAATGAGTTCTTGAGGAAGATGAAGGACAGGTCCAGAGGGAGGCAAAGGAGCCAAGGGAAGAGGAAGGTGGAAGGATAGGAGGCAAAACAGACTGAGAAGAATGCAGTCTGCAACAAATCTCACCCATTTTTCACAGCCTGCTTAATATTGTGCAGCTTAAGCCGTATGTCTCCTACCAGAGAGCTAATTATCACTGGCAGGCAGGGGCTGCGTTCATCGTAGCCACACGGGGTGGGGGGAAAGCCCCTAAATGGGGATACTGCCATGAGGAGAAGGTGCTGTACTGCCATGATGTGAGCTTAAAGCTCTTCATTCCTCCTCTCCCTGAATCCAAGCACGTACTCGGAAGGAGCAGGAAAGCACCCATCCCACACACCACGTTCCAGTACAAAAACGCAGCTCGCTCCTACGGCTCTGCTATAAAATGTTTGCATTGGGAAATTCTATGTGTGTATTTGGTTTTTTAGTTCTGCCATCGCAGAATGCGGGGCAATGGTCAGGGAGCAGGAAGAAATAAACACAAGAAACTAACGAACAGACTTGCTGTTCCAAGCACTGCCGAGGAGCAGCACATCCAGTATTAGCTATAAACTCTGTATCAGGAACAAGTCATGTCCTAGCAGCCCACTTCCATGTTTGACAACTGGAAGGTTTGCCCCTCTTTAAGGCCACGATTGATATAAACCGAATTCAAACAGGCACACAGGATGCTGTACAGCCTACTCCCAACCAGAAGCGGACCAGCAGGACCTCTGGTTTGACCAGCTCTCAGCTCTGCCCACCTCAGCCAACGCATATGAAATAATTATGGGTTTATAGGAAACTTAAGTCAAGAAGCCAAATGACCAGGCAGTGAAATAGCTCTGTTACACAAGGAGACGTAAGCACAAGAACCAGCACTTGGCTCGTTTGAGCAGAACGAGTTCTCCTTCCCCCTACACATCACCCATGGAGCTCTGCTGGGTGAAAGCTGCCTTTGATCCCTCTACTCCCTCAAAATGCAGATGCCAAAACTGGCAGAAGCAACTGACAGACCAGAGGGGCATCCCACCATTCAGAGGGTCCTGGGCAGGCTGGAGAAGTGGCCCAACAGGGGCCTCATGAAGGTCAACAAACACCAAGTCCAGCCCCTGGGGGAGGAACAGCCCCAGGCACCAGCACATCTGGGGTGACCAGCTCAGAAGCAGCTTGGCAGGTAAGGACCTAGGGCAGGGGTCCTCAAACTATGGCCCGCAGGCCAGATATGGCCCCCCAGGGTCCTCAATCCAGCCCCTGGTATTTACAGAACCCCCCAGCCGGGGGTTGGGGGGGGAAACCAAGCAGCCGCAGATGACTGCCTGCCACTGCATCCGCGCGCCGGCCCCCTGGTTAAGAAGTTTGAGGACCCCTGACCTAGGGGTTCTGGTGGACACCAAGTTGACCATGAGCCAGCATTGTGCCACTGGAGAGAAGGAGGCCAAGAGACTCCTGGGATGTGTTTGGCAGAGCGTTGCCAGCAGGTCGAGGGAAGTGATCCTTCACCTCTGCTCCATGCTGGCAAGACACAGCTGTGTCCAGGTCTGGGCTCCCCAGCACAACAGACAGACAACACTGGAGCAAGCCCAGTGAGGGACCATAAAGATACTGAGGGACGGGAGCACGTGACATGCAGCAAGAGACCCGAGACTGCTCAGCCTGGAGAACAGAAAGCTCAGAGGGACCTTCTCAACGTGTATAAGCACCCAGTGGGGGAAGTAAAGAAGGCAAAACCAGGGTCTTCTCACTGGTGCCCAGTTGTCACAAATACAAAGATTTCCACTGAATGCAGAAAAACATCTTTTTACTGTGAGGGTGACCAAACACTGGATCAGGCTGCCCAGAGAAGCTGTGGAGCTTCCACCTCAGCTGGACATGGTCCTGAGCCACCCCACTCTAGCTGACCCTGTTTCTGTGGGCAGCTGGACAAGGTGATCTCCAGAGGTCCCCTCCAACCTCTGCCTGCGATGCTGTGAAGGTGAATACAACCGCAGCTTCCCTCAAGAGAAATAACGTATATATGGTGGACACCCGTACAAGTCAACGTACAGGTTTTAGGGTCTATATACAAAAATATCACGAGGCTTCCTATATAGCAGCAGCTGCAGAAAGCATGTTCTGTGGCATACCCAAGCTACGGCTACAATAAAGAGTTTGCTATATTGTTCCATGCATGTCCTTTGGTTAATGTTTGAAACAATCACAAGAGGGAACAGGAACAACTTTTTGGACTGTTATTCCCAAAAAGTTTTTTTATCCAGAAGGATTCCAAGGCGTTTTGACACTGTATGACACCATGGCTGAGGCAAGACAAGCTGGAGGTAGTAAAGCCAGGAGAAAAGATTTAAAGGCAAGAGACAAATCCCTGCTCTCATAACAGCTCTTGTGGGTTGTTCAGTGTCTGTAAGTAGATGATTACGTCTCCACAAAGCACAGAAACTAGAAGATCATAAGTCACCCAGACCTCCAGGTACCAGCTTCAAATGATAAAAGAGATGAGACACCTTTCTCAGAAGCCAAACCTCTCATTTGGAGGGGTTCAGGAGAGCAGAGCCAAGGAAAACCTCTCTGAGGGCAACCCTCACCTTCTGAACACGTTGCACATATCCCAGCTTTTGTGTACAGCAATTATCAACTCCCTGAATTGGAGCTTTTCCATCACCCTTCATAAAATAAGACCCAAGCTGCCTGCTGATCTCTGAGCTGAAGCAATTTTTTGTGTTGGGATGGCGGTCTGCGTGCTTCTCATCTTCCCACTGCCAGACCACTGCTGCCCCGCAGCAAGCAGCTCCCGCACCACGCTCCTGGAATGCAGAGGCGGTGTTTGTTCATTGTACAACAACTGCCTTGTTTCCACATTTTCCTGAACAAAGGACTGAAATAGGGGGTATATGCGTCATAAGCCCGTCCTGAACATTGCTCACCCTTTCCTGCACAAATATTTGTAAACAGATTGAGAATTAATGTCCAGCCAACTCAAGACCCTTCATAAAAATAGGGTTTTATTGAAAACAGGATGGCAATCATTTCCCAGATACAGTGCATATAGACCTTTAAGATGAGAAACAACATACATAGCAGGAAAACAGCAACCGCAGCTGTGCATCAAGCCATTTTCCAAGACGCATAAAACATGGTGGCTTATTATTTTACAGCCCCCTCCTCCCCCACAAACACACTCTTCTCTTAAAAAAAAAAAAAAAAAAAAAAAGTTGTTGTTTCTGGTCAGCACATGATAATTCCCTCCGGGGTTAATTTATGCACAAAATACACAGCTTCACTAACACGCATAGCTCAACAGTCCTTCTGCAGAAGGATCTTCCTAATGCCTCTTTTTCTAGCAGTCTTAAAGAGTCCACATCTTACACATACTCTGTCGAGGACCAGTTACAAAGGCCAGGGTAACTAAAATACTCAACAGCACAAGGTAAGGCAGGGACAGCATATTCTCACAGCCTTGCTTCCATGCATATCTTGTTGCTCTTGTTTTTCAGTGATCTGCACACATGGAGTCCAGAGGCAATGCTGCCAAGGGCAGCCCACAGGCAGGACCCTTCACTTCTAGGAGGGGTTCCTCATCCTCTGCTCTCCTTCCAGTTTTGGGGATAGCCAAGAAAATCTGGAACTGATCCACCAGGGTCACATTTAGGTGTAGTGTTATGTTGCAGTACCTCTCACATGTCACTACAAACTGGCACTGAGTGCCATTTCCTTATTTTTAGGAACAAAAATAAATCCTAAATACTGACTATCAGCATCAGCCCAGTGAAACAATGTCACTTGTGATCCAGTTGCAATAAAAAAGGGCTCTAAAAGTGTTATGCAAAAGAGCAGCTGTAGAGATATTGGTGTACTACACACTGAAGCAAGGCCAGCAGTGGCCACCGAGGTAACTGAAGGAGCTGGAGCACACAAGATATGAGGGAAGGTTAGGAAGAAGAAGGGTAAGGAAGCATATCTAATTCAGGATTTACAAGGTAGGTGGAGCCAGGCTCCCCTTGGAAATGCACAGCAAAAGGAGTGGCAAGAGACAAAATTCAAAGAAATAAATTCAAATTAATTTAATGGGGGGGAATACAGTAAGGGCGGTCAAACACTGGGACCGGGACCCAGAGAGGCTGGGCAGCCACCACCCTTGGAGATCCTCAAAACTCAGCTGGATGTGGCTCTGAGACCCCTGACATAAAGTCCAATTCAGCTCCGAGTGGAGGGTTGCACAAAAGTCCTCCGTGAGTCTCTTCCAGTCTAAACAATTATGAGTCTATAACCAGAGGATGAGAAAAGAGTGGGAACACTTGATAAAGATTTCCCTTTCTGTTAAGCTGGGGTTTACCTTAGAAAACTCAACGCTCTTGAGGGAAATTCTTTGCAAATCAGCATCCTTCCGTCTCTATCACTTGTTGTTTTTGAGATATCACCACTTCTGGACACCACCACAAAGTTCTCTGGGGTAGCTGAGGCATTTTCCAAATATTCCTGGGACCCTCCTGAGTCCCAATGCCTGGAAGCAAAGCAAAGCTTAGGAAGAGCCTTCCCCTTCCCACACTTACACAATACAAATAGTGGTGTTGGTCTTTAGCATTTTTCAGATGTCCTGCGTTCTGCACCACTCCAGGTTAACATCTCATAACAAATGCTCCTTTGAACAAAAGGCCCTGAAATAGTTAAAATACTATAAAAAAATAACACAGTTCCAACAAGTGGGAAAAGGCAAATGTTACAATGAAGGCTGCAAAGGTGATCTGAGGAACTACAGCACAATGAACGTCACTTTGGTCCCTGAGGATGTCATGGGCTGAGTCCTCCTGGGACACATTTCCAGGAATATGAAGGAGAAGGGGACTGGGGAAAACCAGCACATATTTAACAGGGAGGAGTCATTCCGATGATCCAACTGCCTTCTATGATAGAGTGATAGGATTTATGGATGAAGGGAAAGCAGTGGGTGCCATTGTCTTCAGCAAGGCTTTTGACATGCTTTTCCATAATATTCCTGTACCTAAATTCAGATGTCTCAGTCTGGATGAGTGATGAGCTGGATGGGCAAATAACTAGTGGGGCAGTCAGGTTCAGAGGACCATGATTAATGAACTGTACCCTACATGGGAGCTGGTAACAAGTGAGGAACTAAAAAGGGTCTGCTCTGGGACATTCCCTGCTTAACATCTTTATCGGTGACTTGGGAGAAGCAACACAGCATGCTCTCCTGTACTTTGCAGAGGACACCAAACTGGGAGGAACAGTCAATACACCTAAGAGCAGAGTCACCAGCCAGAGAGTCCCAACATGCTGGAAGAATGGGCTGACAGGAACCTGATGAAAATAAGGCAGGAGAAATGCCAAGTCCTGCACCTGGGAAGGAAGAGCCTCCTGCAACAACACAGACTGGGTACTGACTGCCTGGGGAGCAGCTCCATGGATAAGGACCAAGAGCCTTGGCAGACAGCAAGCTGAACACGGGCCAGCTGTCTGCCCTGGCAGCAGAGGTGGCCAACAGCCTCCTGGGCTGTATTAACAGGAGCAAAGCCAGTAGATTGAGGTAAGCGATTATCCCCCTCTATGCAGCACTCGTTAAGGCTGTATCTGTACCCTGCATCCAGTTTTGGGCCTCCCAAATACAGGAAAGACACCGATAAACTAGAACGAGTTCACTGGAGGCCACCAAGATGGCTGGGGCTGGAGCACTTGCCCCACAGGAGAGGTTAATGGAGCTTGTTCAGTCTGGAGGAGTGACTGCTTCAGGGGGACCTAACAACCACCTTCAATACCTACAGGTAGGGCATGGAGCAGAACAGGTTGCCCTGAGAGATTTTACAGTGTTGGTCCTTGGAGGTTTTCAAGACCAGGACAGATAAAGCCCTGAGCAAGCTGGTCTGATCTCCGAGCTGCCCACACTTTCAGCGAGAGGTTGCACCAGAGACCTCCTGGGGTCCCATCCATCTGGAATGATTCAATGAAATCAGGTGAACAGAAGCTATATATTTCCCCCGGCCAGGACTAACAGAGTTAGCCACTAAGAGTAGAATGGGATTGAGTGAATCAGGATGAAATCAGCATTAAATGTAAAGTATCAGCATGTTTTCAGGGACTGCGCAGAACTTTGCAAAGCCCTGGGAAAGCACAGCTGCTGATCCTAACCTCAGGTGACAAGAAGTCTGCATCAGGCTATTGTAGTAAACCTCTCTTTCCCCCCCCCCTCCCCCCTCTAACATGTCTGTTTTCCAAGCTGAATATTTTAAGAATCAAGACTGCCTGTGATCATATCTAGCCAGCTTAGAATGAACACTGATTTCTTTGCTGCTTCTTTGATCGAAGCCAAGTGGTTTTCTCATGGGTAATAAGGTCACAGGGTTAAAAGAGCAATATGACAATTACAAAAGTTAAATCTATTGCCACTACAGACAGACACACTACCCAGGGTCCATTAGCACGTAGTACAGAATGGTTATCACAGGTCACTGACACCAGTTCACTCTAATGGCTTTTCCTGTGTCCTTATCAATCCAGTGCACAAAGTGTCTCACCCTCAGCCTTTCCCTATGATCTCAGTGCTGTGTTTATAGCTATCTAACTCCACCAGGCACCAGTGGGTCAGCCAAGTCAGCAGACAGTGAGATATGCCAGGACACAACGATGGGACAATCTGCAAAGTGTCTGAGATGAACAAGGAGTTACCAGAGACTTCGAGAAGGAAATTTTTTCCACTGCCCCCCCACCCAACTCCCTCCCCGCCCCCGCAAAAAAAAAAAGTTTTAAAGTTCCCAAGGACACGGAGGGAAAAACTTTACAACACTCATCTCAAAAACAGAAGTAAACCACAGACTTTCCATGGTAGGGTTTGTGTTTCAGTATCAAATAAAAGAAACAACTAGCGTTACAAAGAGAAAAAAGAGACATTTTCATATGAAAGAGAGGGTTGGGTAGCCCTTATTATTTGAATTGTGGTTCCTATAAGAGGCTTTCTCATCCCTTGAAAGAAGAACTTCAATTGTTTTCCCCCGTTACGAGAGAACAAACATTTTGGTGGGGACGCTGGAGCTCCCCCCCGAGAGGTGGGAAGCGGGCAGGAACAACCGGCTGTGTCACTGCCACCACGGGCAAGCTGATGAGCAACCAGCCTGCCAATTTACTAGCCCACAAAGGCAGAAAAAGGAGGATTAATGCAGGCAGCACAATTGCTAGCACACTTCTAAGAGAAATAAAAACATACAATTATTTAAGTGGAGGGCTGGGAGGAGACCAACAATCCACCATCGGATTTGAAGCATCTCCCACTTCAAATGAAATCTGCTTGGCTTGGAGATCCAAACTGGTGTCTCCCATCCTCAGCCAAACAGTTCCCCCTTGAGACCCTGAGCCCATGAGTCCCCACACAACTTCTGTGACCAAAACACAGCAATTCTAGCAGTAAGCAAAAATAAATGCATGTTTCTCCCTCCCAAGGCCACTGGCTCCACACAGCTAAGAGATATTAAACATCATATTCTTCACTGAAATAGGTGAGCAAAAATGTACCAAGTGGGTACAGTTTATGCACAATGCTTGCATTTTAATACAGGCATTTAAAGACATTTCTACACTGATTATTTTTAGTAAAGTGGATGGGTTTTTTTAATTATTTGTTCTACATTTTTTTACCTTTCTTAATGTATTTCATGCATCAAAGCAGGTTTAGGGTTAGAGAGGCTTGGGGCAGAAGCAATGCAGCAGATAAAAATGTCAATGGCGAGATACGACAAATTTATAGTAAATAGCTGTCAACCGCTATTTATCTAAATTATGCAGCTCTGGGATTCTCCAGAAATACTTCATCAACTAGTAGGCAGCTACAGTTTTAAGCCTGTATTTACATCAGAATCTGCTCTCTTTTTCTTTTTTTTTTTTTTTTTTGGACACTTGTTCTTTACCCTAAAATGACCCCTTTGTAGCTCAGATCAAAGAGCTGGGAGTGTCAATACCAGTGTCTTCATGAACATGTTAAGAACCTCAAAGTAATTCGTAACCAATTAGCATAAAGCTAAAAAAACCCACCTAGCTAAGGCAAACCCGAAATGAGTACTAACAGGCAACAGCACTGGCTGAAGCAGAAGGCTTAAGCGACTTAAATCACCGTCAGCTGCCTATGAGACAACTTCTTGGGAGCACCCTCTGTGCAAACCGCTCTGACTTTTTTGGGTTTGTTGTTTTGGGTTTTTTTTAATTCCTTTCTAGTCTTCATTCACTCTTTGCTTTCTGCCTTGCTACAGCTTACGGGAAACATGAAACAAAAATTGCTTTTCATTTTCTGTTATGTAAAGCAAAGTAATTCCATGTCTTGGCCTTGAAATACAAGGCACCCAACAGCTGTTCAGATGCTCCAGCAGATAAACCATCTGGCCCAAACCTCACCTTTCCTAATTTATTTTGGATATCGATCAAAGCAACCGGAGCATTACATAGACTTTGGTCAAAGACAACATAAAAGATAAAAAAGTCAATAGCAAAATCACTTCACTGAAATATTCTTGTTTCTTCTTTATATAATAATATTACCATTTTCAACAAACTTCTCTATTAACTCAAGGAAAAGATATACCTGATACCAACAGCCTAGCAGGCTAACCACGCTGCAGATGAATGTCCTTAAATAGCACATTGCTGCTGAAGAGAAACTAAGTGGGGTTTAGCATTTACCATCAGCTAAAACTAGACACGGCCGTCGGCCAACTGACCAACGAGACCAGGACAGATCCCAGGACTCACGTCACCTGGCTCTGCTGCCAGCTCCCCACCTTAACCCCTTTACATGATGCTCTTGCCACCTGAAGAACCACTATATCCACTGTTCCAGCTAGCCTTTTTTCAGTTTTCCTAGGAAAAGGACAGTACACATTTGTCTAATACTATCAGGATTCCCACCAAGACACCAAGGTTGTTCAGCGGTTACCAATTCATATCGATTTAAAACAAGACCTGTCACCCGAGAAGCCTTTTCCCACGCAATTCAGGGGATATTTGCTGCATGCAGAAACCACAGAGAGGGCAAGGACTTGTTGTTCAAGGCACTGTTTAGATACATAAACCCATATCCTGAAATCAAAGGGTTATTTGAGCAGAGAAGAGTTATCCGTGTGTGCAACTCCCAGTATAATACACAAATACCCTCCTGTGATGTTTTGCTCGATATCTGTAGATATTCAAAATCTCCCCTACGCCCATTTCTTCCTCAAGACACTGTCAGCCAGCCCGTTTCTCACAAGAAAAGGAATCGCCAATGAATAGTCCCATAAAGCATCCCACCAGGGCCTGTCCTCCCGGAGCCACCACCACGCCAAGGTCCAACTCTCAATTAACCCCCGCCTGACCTTCCTTCACTTTCTTTCCCCCTCCTCTGCCCTTCCTGAGAAAGTTCAGCGTTTCCTGGAAAAGTCTCCTTGCCTGTTTGATATTGTACTTCACCTTGGTTGCTGAAGGAAGGATTTACAGGTGCCTGGCCCCCTCTGTAAGACCATGACCGAAGGCTGACCTCCCGTTACAATATGTGAACTTCTGCCCTGCTGATAAGGCTGGCAGATATGAGTAGGATTTTTCAAATAATCCTTTGGGAATTTATAAGCAGCACAGCCATAAAACCGAGGTGACTGGAAGGTCGATTTCACTAAAAATAATAAATATCTCAATGTTTATTCAACGTGGGCCTTTTTAACTGCAGGCCAAGCATTTAGATAACGCTATTGTAAATGACAAATATTAGGATTTTTTGGTAACTATTACATTATGATCCTTCCGTCTGACACTGATGTGACTATTTCCTTCGATGCTTGCTGGATCTCTGACATTGTTCAGCCCAAGTTGGGCCTCGAAAGCCAGGGCAGGATTCAATCACAGGTCAGGAAAAGGGCAATCTTCTTTTCAGGAGCCTTTACTACGGCTGGTTACCTTTTTCTCTTGCTCCCATCTTACCAACACACCTTCTTTAGAGCTCTGCTGTATTTTATTTTTTCCTCATTACTAGGGCTTTTGGCTGAAATAGAGAAGGAGTAGGGGAAGAAGGACCGCATAAGCTCAGCTCAGGCTGGGGACAGAGGATGCTCACCCCTGCACTGGGTTGAACCTCCCCGCCACAGAGACCCCTGCACTATCCCCAGCTCCAGCAGAAGGCAATCCCCTCCAGATCCAGCACAGAGCACCAGCCACGAGACCTGTCTTCGAGCAGCAGCATTTCCCTACCACAGTCTGGAGGACCAACTGCTATTTCAGATTAAAAAGTAAAGCAACAAGAAAACAACAAAGCCCCAATAAAAAAACAAGACCATTTCAAATGCGCAAAACTGTTATATCCCCCGGCAAAAGCTCTTCATCCTCTTCATAACAGCTTTATGTATAAATACACAATTAAATAAATACCCCTGCATTAAACAAATGCATATAAGCTACACAAATAGGATTCCTAATCCTGTTTTCATTACACGTATTCTTCACTGAAGTTTCTCCAAATAAAGTGACACTTTGAAATCCACAAAGTGTTTTAGACCAGTTGTAATCTTCAATTAGCACACTCCCTGAACCGGGCTCCCAAAACCGGGTTTGAAGAGGAGGTTTTTGTCCAAGATAAACAGAGTAACACATTTTGGGTAGGTTAACTTTTTCATTCCAATAAAATATCATGGCAATGTAGCCAAATTACATAATTATTAACAGATGAGGGCACAAAAAGATTTTATATAAATGTTCTTATGACAATTCTTTTCCTTTCACAAATTCGTTTGTATGTATTGCTGGAGAAACTGGCTTTAGAAGTGCCTTAAAAACAATTCTCTCTCAAGCTTGGCTCCACCGTGGCAAGGGAGGAAAGCTGTGAACAGAGTGCTCCTTTCATCTGCTGCCTGGGCTTCAGATTGCTCAACCACAGGAGAAGAGCCCTCTGCAAGCTGCCTCCCTCCAAAGGATGTTAAAGAATGGATGCAAACACAGGTTCTTCGGGCCTGCAGATACAAGGCTCATACGCTGCTGGAGGCATCTTAGAAATTAGAAAGTTGAAGGGCAAGCTACAAAGGGCATCTTATACACCCTCGTTATAAATAAATAAGAAAATCAATGCCTTACATACTCATACTGCCTAGGAGAAAACACAGCTCATCCAGCAGCCTACATCCGCAGGGATGGGAGCTCTTCTAAGAAGCTCTCAAGAACACAATGTTGCTCAGAGTACACTTTTCAGACAATAACCAAACACCGACACATCACAGTTTCAGTTTGGCTGTGTGTTTCAGCGCACGCAAAGCCTATTGGGAAGCTGGGAGTGATAAAGCCAAACGGTGGATTTGGTGGGACGGCAGCAGACCTGCTCCTGCCAAACAGTATTTGAAGAGCGGCAAAGTTCTAAGCGCAGCAAACAATACCTTCAAAAACAACTGCTCCCCCACAACTTCTCCATTTGTGCTGAATAATGAAGCTACTGTGGTCAAAGAAGAATTCTTGGAGAAAAACTGCATGACCAAGAAATATGTATATTATAAACCCAGGGTCTGCATATAATTGGAGAAAATATCCCTTTATATTTCTGTGGCCTGCATGAAGTAACTGTGAGGTTTTTACTCAAATCCATCCACCACTGGCCTATTTTCTACCACAGGTAACGCACTTCCTAGCTAGGTGAACATTAATAAATGTTTTCCAACCTCCTCCTTCCAGCAGCAGCAATGGAAGGAGCGGCAACACATAGTCTTCTTTAAACCATAGTCCAGCGTCAGCACTGGTTTCACGGGCGGCAGTTACTCACCAGGACAGAGTATATGTGCAGGCAACGGTACACCGGTGAGAAGTCCACCAGGTCCTGGGCCCCAGGCACCTAAAAGACAGCAGGAGATTGGTGTGAAATAGGCAGAAGACATCTAGGCAAGTGCAACTCTAAAATACCACGTACAGGTAAGTGCAACTCCAATGCATGCAGGCTCAAAAGAGCAACACCAGGATTTCAGGTATGTAATAATTAGATTGATAATTGATATCTATCTACCTATATCTGAATTATAGGATGTATTTAATATATCCTAGATTTAAAAATTTTAAAGATACTCAAAGCAGGAAAATTTCATTTAATATTGGTCTCGCTCTATTTACACTCCCCTAGGGAATCACATTGTAGCACTTGGACCTCTGTTAGCCAGCTCAGCAGAGATTTAATTTTGACCATAGGCTTAAATACAAGTTCAAGCATTCTGGCACAAGCTATTGCAATTTATGCAATGTCAGGGGGTGGGGGGGACACACGACACATGACCTTATTCTCTAGATTTCTAATTTGATTTCTTTAAAAGCACAAATTCTTTTTTTTTTTTTCCCCTTAAAAAACATGCGCCACACAGACTCCACCACCTTTCAACAACACAGTGAGTCTTGCACAGGGACAAGGAAGCGCATTTCTGAAGGGTGGGATGGAGGGAGGGAGGGCGAGAGGAAAGATCAGAGGAGAAATTTGCATACAAGAAGCTTGTGTCCTTTGGATATGTTCAAGCCAACAGAGTATTAAGCTTGTTGGCCAAGACATAAAGCTAAGCAACCACCCTTCTCCCCCAAAATCCAGAGAGGAGGGGAGTGTTCTGTTGACATGTGGTGGAAAAAAGGGGAGAAAGATGAAAGGGACCAATGGACAGGCCTGGGAAACATGTTTATTTGATATATTTTTAATTACACTTAAGAGGCATTTCTGCTAAAAAGGAGGTAGGATGAAGAAGAGGGAAGTTTCTAGCTGGATGAGGGTATGAAAGCCTCATCCAACCGTGCCCAAAGTGCCTGGGGTGAGTGGTCCTCCTTGTCTAAAGCAATGGCTCCAAGCAGGGGAGTGCAGAAATGATGGGCTGGAAAGGGAATATGGGAGGTTTTGCTATTTCAAAAAACTACATAGCCTCCTGTATAATGCAGAACCGGAGCTGTTAAAAGATCTCCTCCATGCAGAGAAACTCAGTCCTCAGCGCTGCACAGGTTCTTGGTTAGAGCTGAAGCAATGGCAAAACTACGGAGCAGCAACACATGGCATGGGAGCATCCCATCCCGTGCCAGCAGCATCGCTCGAGACCCCCAAAAACTTGACATTCCCAACCTGACGGTGCGGGGAAGGGAAGCAGCCAGCTCATTGGGAACAGACAGATAAGAGTATTACTGGGGTATAGCATGAGCCGGCTCATCCATCCCACTGGGCTTTCCTTCTCACCCTGGCAGCAAGCACTCCGACATGCCATCTGAGTGGGTCTTACAGACAGGCAAGGTTGGCTCACCAGGAAGGAGGAAGGTTTCCAAGCGAGATACTGGGCTGGAATCGCCCGTGTGACCCTTTCCATGTCAAACCTGGCTGTTCAACATGCCCCAGCTGAAGGGTTGCAGCTGAACCTAGAGCAAGCAGCTGTGAAACAGAGCTCACCAGTCTCACTAACATTCTTGCTTTTAGCTTTTATAAGACTATATTTGACAACTGCAAACGACGGGCAGCAGTTTTATTGTGTTAATGCCAATTTTATCATGCCTTCCTTGCCATTTATTTTCCATTTGCAGCCTCCCAGGTCTTCTGTGCTCCTTAAATAGCTCCCAAAGCCATATTTCAGCTGGTTTGTGGACTCTTCGGGATACAGATTTTGCCTTGCTGTAGTCCTCCGGCATAAAGCGCAATTGGTCTCCAGTTGGTAGAACAGTAAAACGCTTCTGGCTCAGAAATCCCTGATTGCGAAACTGCTGGAGATCAGTAAAGCAGACAGAGAAGTATCGGTACTTGCTCGACCCAGCCATTCTCCGGCGACCACCATCAGCGTGGGGAAGCTGGACTGCATGGACCTGAGTCCACCCTGTGTTTTTCTAAGGGAGGAGAAATCTGTCATCCCTTCACAACATCATCAAAGCAGGCAATGTTTTCCTATGAATTTGAATTCAGGATCAAACGGTTTTGCTCCTCTTGGATTTGGGGCACTAGTTGAACATGGTCCATGGAGAAATATTCCTGATAAAGATTTGTGAAATCAGGACATTGCCAAAAACGGAGTTTACTCCCCCAGAGAAATTCTTTCAAAGCAGACTGCAACATTTTCACAGTCTCTGATCTTCTGTAAAAACTTTTAAGCCCACACACACACTCACAAAAAAAGATGCTGGACTATCCTGCAGAATTAACATCTCTGAGACATTAACAGCTTTAAAACTGTTAATCTGGATAGAACACTATCAGATGTGGAAGTGCAATTCCTGGACCACAAGAAAGCTTTCTGCAAACAGAAAGACAGGCACCCAAAAACTGTGCTAGGATTTTATGCAGGTTACAAACCTACAATATATTTCAAGGAAAAAACCTGACCACCTCTTCCACACACAGCCATAGCCCTACAACAAAAGACATAATAATCCTGTCCTCTGAAATCCTTCCAGAGTAACCAATCCAGGGACCTGAATATACAGAATACATGAAGCTATCTCTGTGGCTAGTTTAACACATTGCACAATTTAAACATATCTAATATTTAACATATTCGGGTATTTAGCTGATATGTAGATATTTAGACATATCTAAAAATTCAAGCTTAGCACATGCCCTTTAGGAGGGACTTGATTTTCTTAGCCAAAGCTGCACTACCAGTGTTCAAAAAAATAAACAGATCTTTGATTTCTGAACCTCAATGATGAAATGTGAACTAGAGCCACCTCAACAACAGGACTGATTACTCCCCTGACATCTCCCCTTCAGCCTGATCTTTTTTTTTTTCCTTTTGATTTACAGAACAAAGAATTTATTCATCTTGTTCAAAATTTTCCCAGTCAAACCTCATTCCCAAATCCTGCACCCGGCACGTTCCTGGTGCTGGGAGCAGAGGCAGACCTGCCACTCTCTGTAAAGAGCCAAACACTCTTTTTGCAAGAACATTGTCAGTTGAGTTAAAGACTGACTGTAGCAACTGTAACCCATGGAAGCCAAGTTTCCAATGGAAACGTTCAACTGTAGCTGCCATCAACACAAGGCTGGCCCATAGTTCAGGTATGCTCCAGTCTGGCTTTAGATAAATTGTGATAGAACACCCTGAATCTGTGATCCTTGTTATTTTTTGATGTGAAGACATGGCACAAGCACAGATACATTCACACCTCTCCCACTGAGGTGGGTGTGGGGGGTGTGTGGGGGAGGGGAGGGTGGGGTGCACGCGCGTATGTGTCTCTGTGTAACCTCCAGGCTTAAGGCTTAAACACCAGGCATTCAAGAGAGGTGTTTTATGAACCATCTCACGGGTCCACTGATTGGCATACATGGATGAGCTGGCGCAGAGGACCACGAGCGCACACAACACCACATCATAAAGGCTCAGGTCCCATGGAGGATGCTGAGCAGGCTGGGTCTCTTCCTGTGATGCATACACTGCAGAAAGCATCCGTTCACCTTGCAGAGTAAAAACTCTACTGCTGAAGGTAGCATTGGTTCTTCACTGCATCCAGCTCAGAGGAGACATAGACCTGTTGGAGTGAGTCCAAAGGAGGCCACGAAGATGGTCACAGAGGTTGGAGCTGCTCTGCTGTTGGGGGCAGGCTGGGAGAGCTGGGGCTGTTCAGCCTGGAGAAGTCTCTGGGGAGACCTTATTGTGGCATTTCAGTACTTAAAAGGAGACTTGTAAGAAGATGAGGACAAACTTTAATAGGGCCTAGAGCAATAGGACAAGGGAGAATGGTTTTAAACTAAAAAAGGGTAGATTCAGACTATAATGAAGGATTTTTTTATGATGAGGGTAGTAAGGCACTGGCATAGGCTGCCCAGAGAGGTGGGAGATGCCCCATCCCTGGAAACATTCCAGGCCAGGTTGGACAGGGCTGTGAGCAACCTGGTCTGGTTGAAGATGTCCCTGCCCACAGCAGGGGGGTTGGACTAGGTGGCCTTTAAAGATCTAAAAAACCCAAACCACTCCATGATTCAACAAATCACATCTAATCTCTTTGGGTACCAGCAGCTGGGAAGCACTTGATCCCATGCTGAATGGAAGTAAAGAATAAACTCTGCTGTAGATATACTACATCTTGTATGGTCTTGGCATCCTTTGACTGTCCCACTGTGTGTCCCATGGCTAAACCTCGGGGGGGGGTGGGGTGAATGAATGTATTCCTACGGTCAAGAGGATGTTCAGGATACTGTAATATTGGAAGTGGCCAGATGGTCCTGCAGACTAACTGATCTCAGTCTGGCTCATGTTATAGACAACAGGCAGACAGCTTTGTCTGGAAATAGAGAGGTTTGTCTCAGTGTCCAAAATATGGCTTGCATAATTACTAGTGGAAGCAAACAAAAGGTGAAGGCTGATGGCATCTAACAAAGCCGTTTATCAGGGAAAGCCAAGAGAGGTCCCTGGGGTCCCTGCTCCAGCTCCCAAAACTTTGTAACAGAGATCTATTACACTCACTTAGAGAATTACAACTTATTCCTACAGCCAGGTCAACCTGAAGGAACGCCAGAAGCATGATGAATTTTGGCTACACCTCACACCTGCTGATGTCGAGTGCCAAACTCAGTCTCCAAATAGAAAACTGTCTGGGATTTTTTAATTTATTCTTCATAGACAGTTGAGTGGCTGTTTTTTTCTGAAGTGTGATGTCCTTCCTTAGAACTTCCCTTCTTTCACAAGGGAGCACCAGGGAGTCCAACTCAACCCAACCCAACCACTTCACAGACACCTGACCAGTCTGTTTTGGGGACAAGAAGAAACGAGGCACAAGACAAGCGAGTTTGTCCTGTGGTATTCAACAAGATCGCAAAAGAAAAGTCACTGAAAATGAGAAGAATCTGGATGAGCTTTGTAGTCTTCTGGATGCTCTTTACTACAAAGGAAACAGCTGGCACAAACTGAACAGACTGTGGAGCTACTCGCTGTGAAATGCAAATTCTCCTTCTGCAACTTGACATTCATAAAAACGGAATTTAAGCCTTCTCCCAGCTGACTTTACAGCAGTGCCCGTTCCCTCACTCCGATTATAGTGGGAGCTTCCACCTCCGCAAGGCATCTGTACCTAAGTGGGACAAGTCTAGACCATAATGTCTCCCAACTGGAGAACATGAAATGGAGTGCAGTCTTGTATTTGTCCTCTTGAATGCAGCTAGCAGAACTCTCTTATGCTTCTCACTCCAAGGGAGAGAATGGTCTACACAGGAATACAAGCAACAGTGTAAGCAAAACCCTTCTGCTCTTTCTTCCCTTTCAAAGCTTTTCCTGTAGATTTTGTGGCAGGGATGAAGGGATTGCTCCATATGGGTAAGGAATCACAGGATTTCCAGAACAGTTCATCCTGCCTAGGTGGAGAACTCCGTAACACAGCCTGCTGAAGCACCTCAGATTTTTTTTTCCTCTAGGAAATATTTAGCCCACTGTGCACCAGGATCAGGAAGCTCTCCTGCCTCAACTTAATCAGAAACACCTAGGACCATCCTGTTCACAATTCTGGGCAGGAGTGGGTGCAAGGCACCCCTCATTCTTCCCTTTCTGTATTCAACTAGTCTTCACTGGCCATCTTCCAAATAGAAACCTGCAGTTACTGGTTGGCTTTACTGCCTGTGACAGGTCAAGAGCAATATCTACCAGTACAGACTTCAAATGCTTTAGGATAATTCCTTTACTTGTCTACTGACTTTATGCTACAAGGGGACACCTTTTCTTTCTCAAGGTTTTTCTGATAGTCATCTTCTGTATTTCCTTGAGAAGCATGAGGTTTAGCAATCTCAGTGATGGGCAAAGCACAGCAAACAACACATGCCCACTTGTTGCAGTACTGCCCCTCTAAGCCCAGAAAGCCTTCTCCATCACTCCAGAACGTGGGGCTGTGCAGAAAGCGAGATGCAGTTCACTTGCACTCAGGACACTTAATTTTAAGCAACAAGGATTAACTTCAGAGACTCAGATTCCGAATTAATAGTATTCCTGCATAGATCAGACAACCATAAGAAGAAAGAGTCACAACAGAAAATGAGAAGCTAGGAATGAATCCATCAACCATGAAAAAATAATTCTGCAGTTAGCCTGTAACTTTTGAGAACCCTTTACCAAAGAACTGCTCATTAAGATTTTACAGACTGTACTGGGCTGACCTGGAGTTCATTTTCTTCATTACAGCCCACATGGTACTGTGGTTTAGATGTGTGACCAAACCAGCACTGATAACACGCCAGTGTTTTAGCTGTTGTTAAACTGTGCTTACATGGCATCAAGACTGTCTCTATTTCTTACTCTGCCCCCTAGCAAGTAGGCTGGGGCTGGGCAGGAGGGTGGGAGCAGACACTGCTGGGACAGCTGACCCAAGACGACCGAAGGGTTATTCCATGCCATGTAATGCCAGGGTCAGCAATAAAACTGTGGGGGTGGCAGGAGGGGACAGGGTTTTGGATTTTTCAGAAGTAGCCATTGCTCGGACACTGTCTGCCCATGGTGCTGAGCATCAGGCTTACTGGTGTGAGGTGCTGCGTGACTGCCTTTGCAGCACTTGATGGGTTTTTTCCCCTTTACTTGTTAAACTGTCTTTACCTGGGCCCATGAGTTTCCTCCCTTTTGCCCTTCACATTGTCCCCACAATTATTCTGGGTGGCAGGGGGTGAGCGAGTAACTGGGGTGGGGCGGGGGTAGCCACTGGCCAGGGTCAACCTGTTACACACAAACCACTCCTTCAGGTTCAGAATCACAGAATCATTTAGGTTGGAAAAGATGCTAAAGATCAGCCAGTCCAACTGTTAACCCAGCACTGCCAAGGCCACCACTGAACCATGTCCCCAAGCACCACAGCCACATGGTTTTTGAACACCCCCAGGCATGATGACACCCCCGTCCCCGGGCAGCCTGTGCCAGCGCCTGCCAGCCCTCTCGGTGCAGAATGTTCCCTCACACCCAATCTCACCCTCCCCTGGCGCAACGTGAGGCCGTTTGCTCTCGTCCTGTCGCTGGTTCCTGGGGAGCAGAGACCGACCCCCCTGGCTACAGCCTCCTGCCAGGCCATTGCAGAGCCACCGGGTCCCCCCCAGCCCCCTTCTCTCCAGGCTGACCCCCCCAGGCCCGCAGCCGCCCCCCATCAGGCAGGTGCCCCAGCCCCCCACCCTGCCCGATGGCGGGGGGCGCAGGGCTGACGCCAGGCGGCGGGGGGGCTCCGCGCGAGGCCCCGCAGCCCGGCCGGGCGCTCCCCCCGCGCTGTTTCATCACCACGGACAGCGCCGCTCCCGCCGCGCCCATCCCCGCCCGGGCCCCGCCCGCCCCGCGGGCACCTCCCGCCGGGCAGCGGAGTGGGGAGGGTGCCCGAGTCTCCGGTGGGGGCGGGCCGGGAGAGCTGGGGGGGTTCAGCCTGGAGAAGGGAAGGCTGCGGGGAGACCTTAGCGCACCTCCCAGTACCTGAAGGGGATGCAAGAAAGCTGGAGAGGGGCTTTTCACAAGGGTGTGTAGCGATGGGACGAGGGGCAATGGCTTTACACTGAAAGAGGGGAGATTTAGATTGGATACAAGGTCGAAATTCTTCCCTGTGAGGGTGGTGAGGCGCTGGCACAGGCTGCCCAGAGCAGCTGTGGATGCCTCATCCCTGGCAGTGTCCAAGGCCAGGCTGGATGGGGCTTGGAGCAACCTGGGCTGGTGGGAGGGGTCCCTGCCCACGGCAGGGGTGGGACTGGGTGGGCTTTAAGGTCCCTTCCAACCCAAACTACTCTGTGATTTCACCCAACCGTGCTATACCAATTATTGTCTTTAAATTCTTCCCCCCTTAATGTTTTCCTTATGCTTTCCCTTATACCTCTCAATTCTAATAGAAACTCAATTCTAATTCCTAATTCAAATCGACTTTGGACACCCCACCAGCACCACCACGTTTCACACTGCTGCAAGAACCCACTCCACAGTAAGTGAGGGATTTTTTAGATTGAGAAGAAACAGGAACTATCAAAGGACTGTCTTTTAATTTTTAACAGGGAAACACCAAAACAGATCTATTCAAATCAATGTTTGTTTTCAAAAAAACATGTCCGTCCCACTCATTCTTCTTTTGTTTAACTTCTGCTCTACTTGCATTTTAATGTAGGAGTCAATAGCCCACCCAGATGGTTTCAATGCAGTGTGAGCACTCCGGGTCGTACCCTACAGTTTGGTTCCTGTGCAGAAAGTGGTGATCTCCTCAGTCTGCTTTGGAAGTGCAGCACAGATGAAGAGGAGAGGATTGAACTGCAAAGAAAACGGCAGAACACAAGCACAGAACCACTGGAGCAACCCACACTATTTTAAACTTCAGAAACTTGTTCTTAAACCTCTTCTCTGGCTGGTCACGGACTGTCAGGTTCAGGACAACAAGCACTACCCGTTTCAGTTACAGGTTGCAGCTGAAAATATCATTCTTCTGACATAAGATAGGCTTCAGCAATAAGAGAAAAAGCATCCAGCGTGGCGGATAAAGCTTGCCGAAAGGTCCAACACAAGACCGCATTACAAGAAATGAAAAACACATCAAAAAACTCAACACTTCATGACCTGCACTCCAAACACCTATCTCCAAGCCGCCTTTCCTGAAACACAGAGGGACAGGGCACCCTGGCATGCTCAGCACCACAAATCCAAGATGACCCACCGCATGCACTATCCTCCAGCGCAGCGAGGAAAGAACCAACACCAGCAGCAGCGAGGTTATGCTTTGCAGTTCCCAGAAAGGTCTGAGGAAGCAGCAGAACCATCAAGGAATTAAAATTGCTTTAAAAAAATACTGTCCCCACACAACCCTATTCAACACAAAGTATGCCTCTGCCACCAAGACACAGGTCCCACAGAAAAGAACAAGTATCTTGTGTGCTACACAGTGATTTGTTTTTTTTAAAACGAAGCACAGCTACCAAACTGCCTTCCCAAGTAAGCACAGAGGTGCAGCCCTTGACCCAGGGGAGAGAAGACACAGGCTGTTGGCTCTCATACAATCCTGGGCCCCTCTGCTGAGCCTGCTAATGTGAACAGGGGCAAGAGTGCAAAATAATGCAACACTGAATCACACCCCATGTTCTGCACGGCAACATCAAAGACTGAGCAAGGCGCAAACATCGTTTCAGACACTACCGATCACCCCCAAACTGTCCAGTCTCCTGGGTTTGATGTTATACAGTTACCTCTTCATCCTCATCCTCATCTTCAACATCCAGGATACCCGAATCTTGCTCAGACATGGGGCTAGTGTTTTTTACCTCCAGATCTGAACTTGCGCAGACTTCTTTCTTGGACTTCTTCCCCCTGCTTATCCTGGGATGCTGTGATACAATACTGTCCAGGTTTCTTTGTTGCTGTGCCTAGAAAAAAAGCAGATTTCACCTTTTACAATAGCATCCTCCGATTTTTAAATTTTTTTTTAGCCAAAAGATGTGATCAGTCATGAAATATGACAAATGAGACAAATAAAACACACAACTTAATGGAACTTAAAAACGTTACGTTTTTCCTAACCCAGATATTCCAAAGAAACAGAAGATTTGTTTCAAAACCATTCCAGGGATTACGCAACAATACAAACAATATTCTGACTCTTCACAAATCAAGATGCCAAACCCATCATACTGCCATATTGATCTATTTACAGCACAGATGCAGAAATATTAGCCCATAGGCCATGTGGTGACTGTCACAGGCTAAATTAAAGGACATACTTAACAGTTGGATTTGTTCCTCTTTTCAACCCATGTCAGCACAAAACATTCCACATCTGGACCCCAGAGGTTCCTGAAAGCATTTTTGTGGTACCCCAGGAGAGCTTAATTGTACATTGCTGATGTACAGAATGAGCTGTAAAAGGTATTGAGCAAAAATTCACTCTCAGAGAAGCGCCACAATTCAGGGAGCGAAACACACAGATTCAGTAGAGCTCCCTGGAACTGCTGTTGGTATCTGTTCCTGGGGGTTTGGAGTTTGTTTGCAGCCGAGGTCAACGCGTGTGCTCTGCTGCAAAAACTCCTTTGGTTTCCTCATTGTTACCAAGCACAATATTAGACAGGACAAACGGTTTAGCTCCAATTGTTCAAGAGAGTTGACCAAGAAATTCAAAATGAAAAGGCAGGGTAAGGAGGGGGAACAGCACTAACACACAAGTGGCCACAAGTGCCAAATCATGGCCAAAGAAGTGGAAAAAGGCCAAGCCAATGGATGCAGTGGCTCTGCACATGTGGGCTGATGCTCTGGTGTAACTAGAGACTAAACACTCTGAAAGCCTGAATTTTATATGCATATATACACATAGATTTATAGGACCTCTCCCATATTTTTCTATGAAATTTTAGTATGTAAGAAGAAAGGTGTATGGAAACCATCCAGATGTCTTTCTGAAAGTGATATTCTAGATGGTAGGTTTCTTTTTAAAAAATAATGAGTTTTTTATATATATATATATATATATATTTCAGTTATTAATATAAGCTCTCTTTCTAGCAAGTACCTGTACAACCAGAATCAAACCTGCACCCATGTATTTTATTGCTCCCCTACAACAAGAGACAAATGAGGTGGTGAAACGGGACCAGCCCCTGCCCCAAGCTAATGTGACAGCTTGGCTTTAGAAGGAAGAAGGAATACTAGAAACCATACTGTAGATATGGTTGTCAGTGAAACCAACTGTGCTAGCAAAACAATGGAGAATTAAAACAAGTGGTACCTATTAAAAAAAAATAAATAATTACTTTTGCTCCCTGAACTGCAGAAAGTAGAAAGCTCTACCTAGAGTGCAAACCTCCAAAATTATTTCCCTTTAAACTCTTAAAAGAATTAATATCACACAAAAATAATTTATGAGCAATTTTTATTTTGACAGCCTCTCTCAGCTCAACTCCCTTTTGAATCCCTCCTTGGGAAGAAAGACCCCATCAGAGACCCATCACTTGTGTAGTTTCTAGATCTGAAGAATATTAAAACTAATGCAGGGCATGGATATCCCAACTCTTGCAAAATCCAGCCAGGCTCTACCATCATGTAAGGCAAAGCACCCTCCACACCATGCACATACAATTGGCTTTGTCTTAATTAATGACTATAGCAATTATTAATAAAATTAAATACTAGACACTAGACGAGGTTGCACCAGGAATTGGAACTAAACTCTACATGATGAGCAGCCCTGTGCTATGCCATAGCACAATCTTGACCTCTAGTGGTTGGAAAGCAGTAGTATCCTTGTTATTAACTACAAGTGCTCCTACAAGAGAAGTACCGGCTGAGCAAGGGGACTGCTAACCAAGCTTAACGAAAAGATCTCTTAAGGGATGAGTCAACAATAGGGGTTTTTGCAACAAAGCCACAGGAAAAGGTCTGTGTGAACACTGCTGAACACAATTTTTTCTAGCAACATCAATACTTGAAGCAATTGGGGGAAAAGTGGTATTTTTTGCATTAGAAATCTCAAACATCAGAGGCACAACTCTATAGAAAGACATTGCAACATCGTATAAAAAGAATTAGGACTTCAAAAAGGGGAGTGAGCGTTTGGTCCTTCTGAAGCACACACAACAAAGAGATTCGAGGCTCGATTCCACTCTCAGATACACCCATTTATGACATAAGTTACTCAACTGAAGCGTAATGAAGTTATAACACTGAATCCACTATAAATTATACCAAAAGAAAGCCCAGTGTACTCATTAAAATCTCTCAAATTTATGTAATCTTTTTTCCTCCAGAAAGGGAAGAAATCAAAGAATGGGAAAATGCAAAGTTTTGGATAAAACATTCTGCCTGAAACGGATCATTAAACAGGGCGTAGCAAGATCATAGCAGAAAAAGTGGTCATGGGAGAGGAAAAATCTGGGCTAACAAGCTGAAGGATGCTGCCGCCAGCTCTGAACTTCACTGCCGAAGCCTTAAGCACGTAACGTTCAGATTTTAGGCTGAACACAGAATTAGCCTCACCAGAGGAACTTGTGGACATGTTCTCAGAAGACACATTGTCTAGATCCCCCATCTCTTTTCAAACAAGAGGTGTTAATGTCTTCCCTCAGCTTCGGCTATGCTCACAAGAGGAGCACAGCAGTACATGACAGCTATCGCCCCCATGTCAATATTGATAAGATCCAAATCAAATATTGATAAGACCTGATAAATAATGGTATTGAAAAAATCCCAAAGTCAAAAAAATCTGTCCTTCTATAAAAAGCTCTATCGCTTTAGGCCAAGGAGCTCAACATCCAAATTCAAACACCACATTTTGCATACTTTTAAAACAAATAAATGAAAGTTTACCAAGAGAAGAATTTTGACCTGCATTCAAGTCCAAGGACCTACTGGTAAAAAGGAAAAAGGGAGACCAAAAAGAAAAAGTATGTCCCATCTCCCAGAGATCCACAAAAAACACCCAGAAGGATCCTCCTAATGGCACAAACATGCTTTTTTTTGCCCATCAAGAGCAATTTTTACCTTTAAAATAATCGGGAGCAGGGGGGAAGTTCTACATTAGAAGAGTTTTTCCAGGGATTTCTACCTTTAAGACCAACAAATGGCCCGAAGTAACCCAATGTTTATTCCCTTCCGGCACACCAGTGCACATCCCAGCACATGACCGCCACCTCGCACAGCTGCTGTTCTGTCGTACAATGGGTGCAGGCCATCAACCGCCGGCTGGGAGCCCGAGGAGCCAGCGCGATACCAGCAGAGCCCATAACCTAGGTGTTACGCTGGAACGACACAACATACGTGCCAGAAAAAATAGTAATTGCTTTTCCATTAACAGGAGGGCATTTCCCCCACCCCCACTCTTGGCAGGAAACAATCTGGACTGAAGTGACCTATAAGTGAGAAATATCAAATTTTCTTTAACTTCGGCAAGCTTGGGTGAAGTCACCGAGGTTTCAGTTTCACCTTGAGAGAAAGAGGGAGCTGGGGAGAGGCCCAAAGGAAGCAACTAAGGAGAAATTTGGGCTTAACCGCCAAGGTACTCCCCGCTCCTACCCCCATCTCATTACCCGCACCTTCCTGGGTAGGGGGTGCAGCAAAACAACCCTGCAATATATTTGACATCACACATAAAGGATGAAAAATGACCTGCAGAGCAGGCACATTTGGATTTTAATGTTCTGTTTCACATAAAGGCATCTGTAGGGAGCCCAATGAAGAGGCACACTTTAGAAACCACATCAAAGCATAGGCGACACTCCAGCGTGCCCTCTGAAAACGGAGGGACCTGGCGCTACAGGGGAGGTGAAAAGCCCTCAAGGGACAAAAATCAAATAAAAAAATCCCCTTACCTTTTAGTGTGGTTTACATGAAAGCCAGTGCATTTTTGTATTATTGTGTAAAATTGCTTCTATTATACAAGACTATCAATCTCTTGACTCTCTGCTTAATGTGATGATAAAAAAAAGGTAAGAAACCAAATGCCTGTTTGTAGCTAACACTACGTTTAGCAATAACACACAAAGTGTTTGGTTCACGTAGCTAAAAACTCCCTCCAAGCGCAGCCGCTGTCTTCATCCGCATGGCCAGCACAGCAGCCTGGCAGCCCCCTTGCAGCACAGAAACACCCTCTGCTGCCCTGACACGGCAGAAATCCCAGTCTTCCTGACAGCAACACTATGTCCAGGCTGGTTGATATAAGAAACAAAGGCAGCTTTCCACCTCCAGTTTCAGGTTTAGATCAGTGCCCTACATTTGCTGTCGGAACTAGACTGAGGCTGGCCATCGGGCAGCCTAGAAGGACTTTCATCTCCACAGCTGAGAAGTTGGTAGGTTTTGTTGGCTGAATGCAATCAGAAGAATCAATCCTTTTTGCCGTTGTTCCTCGAGAAGCAGAGATTCAAAGGAACAAGGCAAGAAAGCACTTCCATCGTTACTACAGGTCTTCTCTCCCCAGACATGCACTTCTGCCAAGTGCTCAACCTTGCAGGATGTAGCTTTGGGAGTTTTGCCTTCAAGTCTGTCCAACAAGAGTCCTAAACACAAGTCCTTAACACGAGTCCATCCTGAAACGGCTGCTGCAAGCTTTGGAGCAGCGACTCCACCTCCACCACCCATCGCAACTCAACCAAGCCAACCCAACCAACCAAGCGCACAGACCCAACGCTTTGCATGAGAAATTAAAAGTATTGGCTTAAAACACTGGTGACAAGTAGTAGTTGAATTTTTCGTAGCTGACTTTTTCAAAGTAACTTGATGGCTTGTGATGAAGCGAACACAGCCCCAAACCTGCAACCCCAACCTGCATAGCTAAGCTGGGGAATGACACGGAGTAACAGAGCGGGTCATGGACTCCTCCAGGCTCTGCCTACAGCAGCCATACCCACCATAAGGGAAAGTTGTTATACCACCTACACAGGGAATGAGCTCCTTTAAAACTCAGATAGCTTTTTATAGGGTTTTTATAACTTTGCCTTGTTTTCTGCATTGGTTTGACAATGCATGAGTGTGTCTTGCCTCCCATCACCTCCACGCACCAACAAACTGACAATATTTACTTCTTAGAAGAATCTAATTAGCTCTTTCCTGATGAGACAGTAGATAAGGCACAGCAAGAAAAAGGTTTTATGATTTAAAGGGAATGAAGTACTGCTGCGGTTAGCTTCGGTGGTTTTGATTAGTTTCTGCACATTTGCTGCTGTGATTGTTTTATAGACCCCTCTAATGGTCTGAGACACCGAACTTTAAAATATCATTTCCCAATATCCCTAGGAATGGGATATATATTCCTTAATCAATGTTACCAAAAAAAAAAAAAAAAAAAAAAAAAGCAGACTGGCTACAAGGGAAGAAAAAAGGAAAGTTAATAAAAAATGACAGTAGGGCTGGCTTCCTGCCAAAGACCCATTCGAAAGTTATAAAATCCCCCTCCGATCAGATAAAAGCATGGATTATTATTGCAAGGTGTAAACTCAACACACTGACACAGCTTCTGGTTTGAGTTTTAACAAAAAAGCCCGTCACTTGTCAAGATGATAAGAGTTTTTGCCTATCTGCTTTCTCGGTGTTAACTGGTTATCAGAGAAAACAATTTGTCAGAGGTTTGTCTGACAAAGTTCACCATCAGCACAGGAAACAAGGCCCAAGAACAAGATTTTTTAAAGTCAGTTCCTCATCATTCAAAAAATTAAAGTAAGTTTAGAAATGCAGCACTCAACAAGTTAACTCTCCCCAACACCCTCCACAGGCTTTGCTTCAACTTCCCACCCCTCTTTCCCTGAAAATGACTCTCCCCACCTCAGCCCACCCAGTGCTAAAATCCAGCTCATGATACTGATATTCCCAAATATCAGTTCTGCTCAAATATAAATTTACGGCATAAAGTATGCAATGCGGAACACCCAATTCTCCCTTTGCTTTTGCTTTCACCCAGTGATTTATCTTCGTCCCCACACCCCTGCTCCTTTTTCGGACCCACAAGACGAGGTCAGCATTATTTATATCCTCAGAGTCCATTGTAAAGAGTAACTTAGTTAATTCAGCTTTTTATACAAAAACTATTGAATCTCTACTGTTCTTTGGGGAAGTTCCAGCACCACAGTACTTGCAGAAATGAGTGATCAAGGCTCTCCTTTCCTAGGAGCTGTAAAAAGAAGTTTATCACATTAGCATTGATAGAAAGACTTGGGCAACCACATCCTCCAGGTCAGCTGTACAATAGAAGACCAAAAGCCATTTTTTAAGTCGCCCTTTATTGAGCCAAGTGTTGATTTACACTTCTGTGTGATCTAGCCTCCAGAACAAGATATCTACAGGCAGGCATCAAAAGTAGCTTAGTTATGTGATTACAAAGTTTATTTATCACATTTACACTGAGTGGAGAAGCCGAAAATTAGATAAGCGGACTAAAAGCAGTAGGAAGACAGCTGTTCTACAAGGTATTTCAAACACATTAAAGACCGTGGCCCTGACAACTCCACAGCTTGGATCTTTGTTTAATCAGTCCCCAGCACTTTGTGAGCCAGGCTGAGATAAATAGTTTACTGCTCACTGTTAAGCAACTGGATACATACTTTTTTGTTAACTTTCACCAAGAATTTAAAATTCCTTTTTAAATGCCGAGTGCCTTCATACAAAATCCCCTGCTATATGCAATCCCATACACCACACTCTGATGTTGGGGTTTTTTTAACGCTGCCTTTTCATACAGCATTGAAGAGGCATCTCTCTCTCTGACGAGACTTAATTATGACTCAAAGCACAAGTGGAAACTCCCACACTTTGGTTTAACCTCTCGTTAGCCTAATTGCAACTGAACCAAACCGCGCCGAGTAAGAGAGGGAGCAGCGAGGTAATCACAACCAAAACCAGTCACAGGTGAGAGGGTCCAACTCTCACCCTCCCCATCCCAGAATGACTCAGGTGCACACAACCGTGCAGGACCAAGCCTCAGCTTTAAGTACTCTCTCAGGCACCAGGGACTAGTAATTATTCTCTCAGCAAGGGTTTGTTTCAACACGCTCTCTGACAATCAGGGCATGACGAAGGTAATAGGGTTTTTTTTTCACTGAAACTATTAAAAAGGAAAAATCCAGACAAAAGGCTTGCTTTCCCAGAGACCAACGTCAGAAGAAAAGGGGATGGAGATGGAGAAGGGAGGGAGAAAGTAAGGGGACAGTCTCAGGCTTCGAGTTAAAGACACATTATGCCCTACTCTTGCTTGGGCTCAGAGTTTCCATTAAAGATAATCGCAGCAAAGCACTGGAGCTTGCAGCCAGCAGCCAACGTAGCACCAAGGAAATGCCCGTCTCCACCTGAAAGCACTGAGAGGTCTCCAGCCCCCAGCACCATCATCCCCAAAATGGGAACATTCCTAGCTCAATAACTCAAGCCTGCAGGCAACCCCAGCAGCAAGTGACAGCACACCAACCCTCACCTCCCTTCAAATTGACTCGGGCAACTCTCCAGTTGCTGCCCTACACCTCCAGCCTTGCCCAGAGAAGTTGCAACTATCACACCTACGACAATTTCGGGTAAAAAGAAGTCACGTATTACAGCTCACAAAAGGTTGAAGGCACGTTGGACTGTGAAGCTTTTCAGGGTTTGATCCATGGGTAATTCTGGAAAAACAATTAGAGCATGCTTAGGACTGCTGCTTCAGCTTGAAGGTACCACTGCCTCGGGGTCTGACACGCTACACGGCC
Source organism: Falco rusticolus (assembly GCF_015220075.1). Lineage (NCBI taxonomy): Eukaryota > Metazoa > Chordata > Aves > Falconiformes > Falconidae > Falco > Falco rusticolus. The sequence goes on along the minus strand of NC_051187.1, from coordinate 87,885,465 downwards.
CTCATGCACTCTCATAAACCACAGTAAGGCAAATGAAAGTCTGATAAGCCGATACCAACATTTCTCATTGGTTTTACTCTCATTTTTACTTCCCACTGTCTAGGGGGTACAGGTCATTCCAAGCTACTGGCATACTGAGGAACACACTGCCGAATATCCCCATTTTGTGTGTCAAGAATTGCAACAGAGGCAGGTTTGCTCACGCAGCCAGGACAGCAAACAAGGATTATTGCTCATCCGTGCTTGGGTCTCTGCTCCCTGCTTATCTACCTTGACCACATTGACCCTCAGAAAGTTATACGGAGAAAAGAGCATTAGCCCTCATAGCCTGGCCTCAGATTAAACCCTTGTATTTCATTCTCTGTGGGAGTTCCCAAACTGCTGTTTCACACACCCTCTCTCTGGGCCTTGTCAAGCACTTTGGAGACAAGTTTCCTTTCCAGATTTTGCTTTTGTTTCCATTTATCAGTCTGGTTTGGGTTTTTTGAAGGTTCTGAGAAACTGGCAACGTTCAAAGCACCTATCTTAGATGGTCCCAACTATCCTGGAACACACAGAGACTCATCTAAATACAAGGATAAAGCCCTGAGTGGTGAGTCCTGGACAAAACATTTTTTTGGCTTTTCCACAAGGCAGCTTGTAAGTCTTTTAAATCAGATCTGGGAAGATCTGCAGAGCAGATACCCTTAGGATCTAACTCACAGTTCAGATCTGCAGTCAGAAAATATCCTCGACTGTACTCGCAATGCTCTGAAATAACCAGTCCCACAGCTGGTCCTCAACTGCATCAAAGCAGTGGGCAGCTTTCCACCAATTCAAGCAAGGGCACAGATCTTCCCTTCCAACCTTCCTCCATGAGAAGAATCTGTACTAATACGCTCTCGGCAATGGCTTAAAGTAATGTCATCCAACACATCGGCACCAGTGACTCATCTGTTCTGAGATGCACCCAAAGGCATTTTCACAGAGTCTTACAGGCGCTGAACTCTGTGCCCTGACAACGCAGCAGATGACGCCAGGGCGAGACCTGGGGGAGATGGGACAGGAGCATTAAGGACTGCAAGGGACCGCCTAATGGAACATGTTCCATCACTGGAGACCCAAGAACATATTCAATGACCGCATGCTAGACATGGGTTCTGTAACTGATCATGTCATGGAAGAACCTGTTAGACTAAAGCATGTCTTGAGAGCCTTACCATCCTGTTTTCTGTGACGGAGAAATGTCTTTCCAGTGGTAGACTAAAGAGGTGCTCACCCAAACTGCTGTCTGCTTCAGAGCAGGCAGTGCTGCAAGGACAACTTCAAAGCTATGTACCAATGTACCAAAGAGTTAAATCATCACAGCATGGTTTGGGTTGGAAGGGACCTTAAAGATCATCCAGTTGCACCCCCCTGCCATGGGCAGGGACACCTGCCAACAGCCCAGGCTGCTCCAAGCCCCATCCAGCCTGGCCTGGGACACTGCCAGGGATGGGGCATCCACAGCTGCTCTGGGCAGCCTGTGCCAGCGCCTCGCCACCCTCACAGGGAAGAATTTCTTCCTAAGGTCTAATCTAAATCTCCCCTCTTTCAGTTTAAAGCCATTCTCCTTGTCCTACCACTACATGCCCTTGTAGAAAACCCCTCTCCAGCTTTCTTGCAGCCCCTTTAGGTACTGGAAGGTGCTCTAAGGTCTCCCCGCAGCCTTCCCTTCTCCAGGCTGAACCCCCCCAACTCTCCCGGCCCGTCCCCACAGCAGAGCTGCTCCAGCCTCTGACCATCCCCGTGGCCTCCTCTGGACCTGCTCCAACAGCTCCATGCCTTTCTTACACTGGGGGCCCCAGAGCTAGAGGCAGTGCTGCGGGGGGGGTGGGGGGGGGTTGGGGGGGTCATCAGAGCAGAGGGGACAAACCCCCTCCCCTCAGCCTGCTGGCTATGCTTCTTATGATGCAGCCCTGGACAGGGTTGGCTTCTGGGCTGCAGCTGCACATTGCCAGGTCATGTTGAGCTTCTCCTCAGCCAGCACCCCGAAGTCCTTCTCCTCGGAGCTGCTCTCAATCCCTTCATCCCCAGCCTGTATTTGTGCTTGTGATTGCCCTGACCCAGGTGCAGGACCTTGCACTTGGCCTTGTTGAACTACATGAGGTTCACACGAGCCCACCTCTTAAGCCAAAGCCGCTCTGGATGGCATCCCTTCCCTCCAGTGTGCTGACCACATCCTTCAGCTTGGTATTCCCAAACTTGCTGAGGGCGCACTTAATCCCAGTGCCCATGTGTCCAACAATGATCGTGAACAGCACTGGTCCCAGTACAGACCCCTAAGGAACGCCACTCATCACCGTCTCCACTTGGACATTGAGCTGTTGACTACAACTCTTTGAGTGAGACTATCCAGCCAATTCCTTACCCACCGGGTAGTCCACCCACCAAATTCATGTCTCTCCAGTTTAGAGACAAGGATGTCATGCAGGACATTGTTAAATGCTTTGCATGAGTCCAGGTAAATTATGTCAGTTGCTCTTCCCTCATCCACCAATGCAGCAAGCAAGGCAAGGATCACAGCAGTTAAAGACTGAATCCTAAAAATCTAAAGAATCCCCTACGATCTTGTCATCTCTCCTGGGGGATGCAGACAGCAGCAGTACTTCTACCTTCCAAAGATTTAAAAAAAAAAATAAAAAATATATATATATATTTTTAAAAAAAGAAAGAGAGAGAGAAATCCTTCATGGAACAAAGAATATTTAGTTCTGTTTAGGAATAACCACTATGGTTTTTTTGATGAGAAATCCACAAAGCAGATGCCAAAAGGGCTGAGGCACAAAGACTAGCTTTTCTTGTTAAGAACTAAATGGCTTTTTCAAGAGTAATCATCTTCTCCATGATCCATGAGCTTTAGGGTAGTAGTAGAAGAAAGCAGAACAATATTATGTTATTTCTGGTTTTAATTAATCATAGAATTAAGCAGCCACTGCTTCTCCAAGCATGTTGACTATAAGGGATATTTAATCCCCATATGACAAGTTTCACTGAAAATGACTTTACAGAAGAGATTGAATTTCATTTGGCTTCCTTAGTCTCATGCAGATTCCTCTGACACTGTGGAATATTCTGCTGATAAACAGGTTTTTTCTAAGCAATTGTTCACCAAGGATAAGACTGCTGGGCATGAGGCCTGGCGATTCAGGGAAGAGATTATAGCAGAGAAGAATGAAATTACACATTCATCACACAGTATTACTCTCTAAAACCGCCTCTTCAAACTCAAATGATTTTTTGTGGTCTTTTTTAACATAAAAATGAATTCAGTCAACATATTACATAATTCTTCTCTACCAAAGTACGTTCCCAGGATTTTACTCCCCACATCGATAAGTAACTTTTTGCTTTCATCACAATTTTAGCACTGAAACTAGAAAGACTGTAAATACTCATAGATAAATCAAAACTTGATCTCATCTTGCTTCTGTAAATTGACATAATATTCATCCTTTAAAACACCAGAAGTTATTGCAGACTTGAAATTATGCATTAAAAAAAATTATCCATATTCAGCCTCCAAACTTTCAGAATTTGCAACCAGAAAATCAGGCAAGTCCCAAAATCTGCTATTTACTGGACGTGATCTGCCCTCTAAAGGCTAATGGGGAAACTGCAGAGAACCTTTTAGCCAGGAATAAAGACATGAAAGTGTTACACATCCTCTTATTTTCATTTTCCTTTACCTCCCTGCCCTCTCCCCTACAACCCACCTACTGTTCAATCCCCCAGGAGGATCCCAGGCTCACCTTGACCAATGTCAACCCACGCAGCAACAATCCTGGCCTCCTTAAACTCAAAAAACCCTCTACCATTGCCCTAATAGAGCCAGGATCTCATTCCTATAGGGACAGTCTTCTTCAGTGCCGATAGAGAGATGAGTATCAGGCATAAGTGAGATTCAATCAGACACCATCTATTTTACCATTCATACAATTTTGCAATAAAGTCGCCAGGACAACGGCACCGATGCTGCTGCATGACCCTGCTAGTTTTCTAACAATATATATAATGTTTGGCCCAACCACCCAAAAAAATCCTGCAAGTAAGCCTTTGACCTCAATACCGTGGATGTTTCCATCTTAAACCAAAAGTCAGTCACAGCTGGAAGACGGGAGGCTGTCACAGCTGGCTTTCTACTCCTCATTTCATAAGAGACAATATACACAGCCATTCCAATCCCCAGGGCCATCAGCTCTTCCAGGCTGATGGGCACAAGCCCTCAACAACATCCCTTGTGGCACAGCAATTCCTTGGTTATTTGAAGCCCGCTCCTCTCAATCAAAACATGCTTGTCCCCGACATCACAACAAAAAAAGACGGAAAAGCTCAGCATGCCCTTCCCTATATCTGAATATGCATCTTTTGTTCCTATTACATATTATTTCAGAAACTCCGCTTATAAATTCAGAAAAAGCATGATCTCTCATCAAGCACTTACACAAATTAAATGCATATTTCATAGAATACACGTTTTAATATTGCATGCTGTGCCTTTACATTACAGTTACTCACTACCAGTACAACACTCAGCAAAGGAGGAGCTGTGGTAGGACCACAGCTGCCCAGAAGTGATCACTTGAACACTGATACAGAAGTTTGCCATCAAAAAATACACTGCTAGCTTGAAAACCTGTAATCTCACTTTGTGTGCAATCATTGTAACACATCCGTATCACTTTTCTAAGGCCAGAAACAGGTTTTTGGATCTAGACATCCCCATAGCTGCGTGCTTAGCTCTCCCTCTGAATTCCCTATGCAAGGATCCTAAATGGGCGACGGGGTGTTAATATCCTAAATTGCCATTAATGGCATTCCCAAGTGTTACGTACTCTCCAAACAGATTGCTTTCATTAGGGTACCTTAATAAGGATTAGAATAATCCACTATTCTGGATAGAAATTGTTGGCCAAAGTACCTGCCAAAGAAGATGTGATGTATGAAATGAGCCCATCTTGCCTGCAGACGCAGCGTTGCAAAAGGATTTTCTGTTGAACTTCAGTTGAATTCACTGAAGTCAGCATTGGGGTTTATAAATCAGCAGTACTCTTCGGTGACAAACCTCCTTCAGAGCAATATGTGGTACACAAGAGGGGAGTCCAACCTGGAGGCATTTTTTCAAAGCTCTAATTCTAATTCTGTTTCTACCCAGACCCCTCAAGGTAGTTTTTTTTAGGAATATTCAAAAAGAAGAAGAAAACGCCCAGCTTCCAGGGCATCATTTCTTACCCTCATAAAGCACTTTACGACAATTTAGATTTAAAGACTGAAATTTCAAACCATTTCACCATTGCCACGCTTCCAACAGCATGGAAGTAATAGCAAAAAAAAAAAAAAAAAACCAAACCCAAAAACAAAAATAAAAAACACAACACCAACAATGAGAAATAAGAAAAGAGGGAGGGGAAAGACACATTTCAGTTATCTGGAGTAGGAAACTACCATCTCTGCTCAAACAAGCTTGTACCCCTCAAGCACCAAGCAACTCCCATACACTTCCGCAAAGCTCTTCTGCACTTTAATCCCTCTTTGCCCATTACAGTGAACTAACTCATTTAATTGAATCATGCTTCCCTAACAACCTGTTTTTAAGAAAAAAATAAGGCAAAGCATATCTAATGTAACATACACTGCTATTAATAACTCGGAATTTAAGTAGAGCATTCATCCAAAGGCACCAAGGGATCCCCCAGCAGGAACATGCTGTCATTATTTTATGGATGTCATAAAGAAATCTTTGCTTGAAAAGAAAAGTTTAAAAATAAATTAAAAAAAAATATCCAAGTCACAAAATCCCCATTGGAAGGGAGAGGATCTGCAGGACTGAAATGCTGAGGAGTATTTCTGAGGTGTCAGGATTAGCAGAGCAAGAGCCAGCCAGCACTGCTACCTACCAGCTCACCAGCCCTTCTTCTGGTCACCAGGTAACGCATCCTTCCCACATGGCCAGGCCCTGCTTGCCTACATTTAAAACTTGTAGACTTCAGAATTACAATCACATTTTTTAAAGACCAAAATAAACAGCAGCTTGTACAAAAAAGAGCAATTAGAAAGTTAGCATACCTCCAACTTCTCGTTAGTAAAAGTTTTATAACCCTCCAACATGTGGCACTCCAGTATAAAACCTGGCAGAAGGAAAAATGCCCTTGTCTACCTTTCATAAATATAGCAACATTTCAGTGTTGGCAAAGATGGCCTGGTTCCTATTACTAGCTTTTTTCCATTTTAAATTTACTAGTTAATTTTATAGAAACAAATAAAGGGACCTGCATATTATAAATCTATTAAGGATAAAAAAACATAACTCTAAAAAAAAACACGAGAAAAATCTCACACCTTCCCTCCAGCCCTTTCCAATTTTAATTTATATACCTTTTAAAAGAAAAAAGCACCTCTCAATTGAGCTGGGAGGTCTTCCCTTAGTCCCCAGCAACTGGCACACGTGTGGCATCATTGTTCATACGTCGGCAGCATGCAGCTTAATTGACCCATCCCTCTTTCACAAGTACCTAACTCCACCTGGTACTGATCAATAGGAAAAATTATATTTTTTTTTAAGTATATTTTCATCTAGCCCCAATATGAGGCTGGTAAGGGAAGCTGAAGAACAAAATTCAATAGGGTTTCAGCTGTTATACCTCCATCTGGAGTTAATGGGGTTGCACCTGCTTTTCACAAGGTGTGAACGTGACCCCCCAAAGTGAGTGAGGCACTGGCACTGCCTCAAACCCAGCTAACAGCAGGGAGACAGCTCTGTGAGGGATAAGGTTAGGAAACAAAACAACCTTCTATCACGAGGAAAACATTAGATGAAGAAAAAAGTCTTTATAAGTCAATACAACCAACAGTTATTGTTTTCCTCCAGCGTCAGTGAAATTTTTATGCTAGTGAAAACCTAACCGAGCTTGCTGACCTGCAGCTATAACAGTGATAGGGACATGTCTGGACACAGGCACCAGAGCAGCCAGCAAAGCAGGTTCAGCTGTGCTTCAGCTCATGGTTGACTTGGACATTGCTCTCCTTAGGGGCCTTCATAGCCTCAGCCTGAGAAGTGTTCCTCACCACAGGACCAATCTGGTCCGCACATGGGACTGAGTAACTCCATGGGACTGGTCGGGATGGTAGAGGATGACAACGTGGCCGTTGGGATATTTACAGGAACATCTCCAACAACAACAGTTTGCATGGGGCAGAAGCGTGTCATTGATTCCAGCAGTGGGGCACAGATCAAATGGGAAAAGGGAGGAAAAAAAGGAGAGGGAAAAGAAGGGGGGGGGGGGAAGGAAAAAACCAGCATTGCCAGCACATGTTTCTCTTTCAAAACGCCCCTTGGACCATGAGTTTTCAGTGTGGCTCTAAGTCACGTCTAAGCCTACAACCGATTTCCAGCTCATCAGATTTGCCTTTTCTCGTGCTTTTTCTTTACTGATCCAGGATTTACACATGTTTTTACAAGACAGGATAGGCATACACATTCATGTGCTAATTATCCCACCTACAGCCACAGCTTCCAAAAGCAGCAACCAACCACTAAGCCATTGGTTAGAGCTCTGCACAAAGGGAAGTGAAGAACCTGAGCTTGACTAAACTTCTAAGTCACGTTGAGTCTTCTAAATTTCATTTCTTATTGGAAGAGGAGAACCCTTCTCTTCGCTCCTGGGTATTGTTACAAAGATATTTGTTCCCTTGAAACCAGGCAGCCTCTCACATTCATCTCGGAACCACAAAACTGGAATTTTTGCAGGCAATCAGGGCACAGTTGGGCAAGAAAAATGACAGAAGACAGCACTGAAGGCAATCCCCTCCCCCCTCCCCCCCCCAAAAAAAAAAAAAAAAAAAAAAAAGAAAAAGCTTTCTGCCTCGTTCCTCACCCATTTGTGGTAGCATCAGACATGAGCATGACGCCCAGAGCTCCCAGGGATGGATACAAGGAAAATTCACACCTAAAAAGAACCTTTATTTCTCCCCTAGCACAGTGACTGGTAGAGCCCACGTCCAGAGCAGCCCCAAAGATTTGCTGCTGCAAATAATCAGAAAATCTTCAAGGACCTGGAACCTCCTCATCCTCCAAATAAATTCCAAACTGCCTTTTTTCCCCTTTCCAAGCAGAGTGGAAAGGAAAGATCCTCCCATCTCCCCAATCCTTAATAGTGTTGTTCTTAAAACACTTTGGAGATACTTCAGTAGAAATCACTGAAGAAATATTAAATAGAATCTCAATCTTAAAGCCTTGCAGGTCATTTAAGGGCCAGATCCACAACTGCATTCAAGCCTCATTCTGTTTGCCAAATAAGTTCTCATTTAAGGATGGGCATCTGGGTGGTTCAGAAGCACATCAGAAAGCCCAACAGCTTTGCCAGTCTTGCACTACAGAGTTTATACATACCTCCTTCAAATATATATGTAAACTCCTTTGCGAGCTAAGTCACAGATTCTCTGCACTCACAGAACATTAAGTAAAAGTAAAGTAAAATCTGGCCGTCTTTCTATGATGCATTACTACAAACCATCAAACTGAAGAGCTAAGACAGCTTGACTTTCAGCTCCCAAAGTAGGCTTACGAGTCTGACACTAATGAAAAAAAGTAGGTCTGAGCACAGCTGCAATGTGAGACGCTGAAAAACAGCAAAAATATGCTACTAATTTCTTGCTTAGTATAAGCACACTCCAAAGATTTGTGTTGACTTTGTAGAACTACTGCAATTAGTTATAAATGATTAAGTGAAAGACTCCAACTCCATCCAAGTCACAGAGGATACAGACACTGACTTCAGTTACTGCTCGGCTAATTGAAGTACTGCTCAACCCAAAGTTAACTTAGCGTGCAGCTAGTAAAACGTCTGATTCTTTTCCTTTTTCCAGCGATGTTTTAAAAATCACATTATAAAAGTTAGCATCATGCTACAGAAATACACCCAGAAAGACTGGGGTTATTTCTCTGCCGATTCATTTTTCCTTAAGTTGAAACATACACCTTGGGTAGCCTTTCACATACGCTTACTTAAACAGAAAGCATGTTATGTATGAAATATGAACTTTCCAAGTTCATCTTGGAAACCAGGCTCAGGTTCTCATCTTGCCTCCAGGAAAGAAAGCAAAAAATGGTAAAGAGATGGTCCATTTAATCATTGGGAGAGTGGAAAAAAAGATGAAGGAAAGTAATTGGTGTAATTCTGTAGAAGACTTCAAGCACTTTATGGTGTTTCAGGGCTCAAAAAGCAAATATCTTATTTACAGGAGCCACACTGGAAAGGAGCAGGTTAAACCTACCTGAGTTCAGAGACCACTTCTTACCCTGTAACACCCTTGGGGCTTCAAGAGGTGACTTCAAGGTCTCTGGACCCTCCTTGCTCATCTTCTACACTACCTCCCCTAGCACAGTAAGCAAAACACGCTCCCTTGGGTGCTGGGGAACTGTGCCAAAAGGCTTCACATCCCTAGAGGTGCTTGTCATCCCATCTCAAATCCACACCAGGTCCCTGCACGACAGCTACCTCAATCCTAAAGTGCTTCCACCGGAATGGAAAGTTACTCAAATTAATGACCTGAGTGACACTACCGAGCGCCCTGAATTACTTTCAGCCATTTTTCTTGACATCAGCTCAATGATTTACTGAACCACGAGGCTGCACTACTAAAATAAAAGTACAGTGTTGCATTACAGAAAAAAAGAGTTTGCAGGATAGGAGGTGGCTACGAATGTATTATAGCAAGCATTCACTCCAGCAACGGAAAGGGAAGCAGGGATTTACTTTCCCATCAGGGCAAAGGACTAATGCAAACCAGTAAATCACTAATCCCAAAAAGAGACAGACTTGTCTCCTGGACAGATGAAGGACAGATAGATGCAGCTTTTTTTTCTTACAAGTAAAAAGCTTCTGAACCCTCAGGTGAGGAAGTCTTAGTCTTTCACAATTCAGGATGAAATCTTAAAATGAAATAAGAAAAAAATCCAACATCAGCCTCGACCTCTAAGAAGTCAGGACATTTCTAGGCAGTTAACCTGCATAGAGAAGAATGCAAAACACGAACATTTCAACTGGTGGGGACAAAAGGGAGGAAGAGAAGAAATAAGCCTGCCTGCTACTCTAACTAGATGATGCATTTTTCTCGATGACTAAAAATGTGCAGGTTGATACTTACTAGCACAGTATTTTCTCTCAAGTGCTGGTTATTACCTTTAGGCATGAGATAATAAAATCCTCTAACCATTCCATTTTTACCGTTTTCAAGAATACCTGGCTTGGTTGCAAGAAACCACCCACCAGTCTATTCCCTAGGGACAGATTCATGTCAGAACACGAAAAGCTTTCTCAAAACCTTTACAAAGCAACCTTTACCTAAAGCATCTCACAGAAAGCTCTTCTTCCCAATGGTTATTTTTAGCATTTAAGGCAGCCACCCAAAATTTCTTTGGAAAAGGATTTCACATACTAGATTTCATGGAGAGCTGCCCTTTGTAAGGAGAGGTTTGCAGCTCACCCTCCTTGCAGGAGGATCCCCCATGGCTGGGCCATATGCTATTTGAGCCAAGAGGTGAAACACCCTGTGCACAGGATGACAGGCCAACATCCTGCCTAAAGACACCACCAAGAAGTTCCTGCAGCTCCCTAACCTGAAAAATAATACAGGCCAATCCATTTGCAACTCGAAGTCAAATAGTGAGGAAGAAGGAAGGTTCCAAAGAGGAAGAGGGAAGGTTCCAAAAAGGAAGAAACTCCAAAGTTTTGATTGGACCAGATAAAGCTTTTAAAACTCTAAAGCAGTTTCTCTGGTTTGTGCACAACAGTTTAAACATCAATGGTCAGATGCATTAATAAGATCAATAAAGGTAACAGAAATGCACAAAACTATGCAACACAGCACCAGCCCACCTAGCAGGTGACCCAGCTGCTCACTCACGCTGCCGCATACCCTCACCTCATGCTGTTAAGAGGGTTGAAAACACAACTAGAGCTGAAGATTAAATAATTAGGCTGTGCATGTTACCCAGTCCAAACTTCTTCACGCCCTTCAGACCTTTAGCAATGTTGGTCTTGGCTGTGAGATGATCGCTTATGCAAAAATGCCACACCTGGTACTCAGGGAAGGTAAAAACCACCATCAAATACAACAAGGGATTAAACTTTTATAGCAAACTAGATAGATAAAAGGAACTGTGAAAGGACACTGTCCCCTCACCAGTCCCAGGGAACACAGAAGGCTGATGCCAAGCCTTCTTCCAAGCAGCCATTGGGACTTGTCAGACACCAGGTAGGTTTTCTGCCCCTCGGTTGCAGCTCCTGTGTTGCCTGGCCTGAAGTCAGCAATCACCTCCTGCCAGCTGAGAGCCAAAGTAAAAGGTTTTAAAAATAACCTCGAGAGATGCTGCAATGCAACGTGCGAAAAGGAAGTTGGCTGCTCTCCTAATTGGGGGAGGAAATTTCTATTCCAGCGTGCTAAATGTGAAACAGAAGGAAAAACGAGAGCCCTCACACTTATGAGGCGCTACTGTGGGAAGTTATCAATAAACTCTCATCAAGGCTAACGGCAACAGCCCAATTTAAAGCACGTTTCGCTGACCAGGGCTACTGCCTGGTCTAAGACAGCGTACTGCACAACTTCGAGAGAGAGATGCTGCGAACAAATGGAAATTTTAAGTGGTTCTAAGTGAACCCACACATCGCCCATCAACAGGCTGGGTCTAGAAGATTTCAGAGAAAGCCAGGAACGGTAGCTGTAGTTCAGGAAGATAAATAGACCACCAGCCGTAAGCACTGCTTTCTACAAAGACAGGCAAGACAAGGGTCTTCATCAGCAGGGACGGACAAGCCAAGCTGAGGAAGCAATGCCAGATCTGTGAATGTGACAAGGGAGATTTGCCATGAAAGCTTAAATAATTGGGAAAGACCTAAGCAATGCTGAGTAAAGCAGCAGCTCAAAAGGTGGGTGAATGCCAGAAGAGAGCGAGCCATGGGGACTCATCCAGATGCCCTACATAACAGCAGTCTCCTTCAGGAGGAATGGCCAAACACCCTCCATTTATCCCAGGACTTCAGGAGTTCCAACGCAAAGATGGAACAAACTTAATGTCTGAGTAGATACTGGAATACCATGCTCCGCAGAAGATGGCTTTGTGAATATTCAGAAAAAGTACTTATTTATGAGGATACAATAGTCAATGTGACCTGATCCTCTTTAGAGGGAAATTTCAGCACTGATATTTGCCTAAACTGTGGGCAAACAGGGATACAAGTTTGATGGGATATTAGGACTTTACAGGGCAGCATCCTCTGTTGAACATAAACTGTGACAGACTTGGGTAAACAACTCCTGTAGGTCTGTATTAAGAACAGATCTTGAAGCAGGAGAAGGAATGTGGCAGGGAGAATTATATCTGGCCCATGACTAAAACCATTCCCATGACCCAAGCCAACCCTTCATGGGATGACCAGTGAAGCAATCCTCTACAATTTGCTTCTGACATAAAGAAAGCCTGTTTTCCCACAGTGCTGAAGCCATCATATCTGGGACCAATATGCTTTCTCAATAGCAATATAAAACACTTTTCAACCCTCCCTCTCTCCAGAAAAGGTGGCAACTGCCAGTCAAAATGACCAGTCCTACCAGCTAAAGGATCCTAGTACCCATGTTTTAAGATTTGACTCTTCAGCTCAACCTCAAACCCTAAATACGGACAAGCTGTGGCTCACGTACTAGCTTTGTAGGTCTTCTGGGAAGAGTTACCGAAGATAAAACAATCTTTCCATCTTCTGATTTAAAAGGGACTTCTGGGCTATGTCTATCTTCAAAGCCAATATAAATTTACATTTATCCCTGGAGGCTTAAAGTCCAATGGGAACCCTTTGGTACTCAAACAATGCAACTGCTCTTTTTCACAAAACAATGACAAATCCTAGTTCTCTTGCCGGATGCTTATCCTCTACAGAAGTCAACACCAAAAATGTTAAACGGATACTGAGCATCACTATGTTGTTACAAAATTGTTTAGCCTCCTCAGCAAAACACGATTAAGAACTTGGCAACAAGCAATGAAGATGTGTTGAAAGAGATACCAATCTGAACATAAAAGCCACCTCAGGTTCCTCCCAAGCCCTTTCAGCAAAATGGATCTCTGCTCTTCTGTAGGGCTTTCGGCAGAGATTTCATTCCTTGTTTTGTCAAGATTGCCCACTGTAAAGGCTTTAGAAGAAAAACAATAAAAGGAAAGGGAAAGAAGCTAAAGCAGTGCAGAGTCTAAGAAGTCACCGAACTACTGCTCACACAAACTTCAGAAAACCATTCATCTTCTGAATAGACCCACCAAGAAAGCCATTTCAGTGGCACTGACACAACAGCCATCCTTGTGGGAGGTCTAGTGAAAATTCTCAGTGCCTAGGATTTACAAAGCTGGGAGGAAGATAACACTGCTTAGCGGGATCACCCCAGAAAATCAACTGTCTTTTTAACAGAGAGGATAAGGGCAAAATTCTGACCACACACTTACATACAGGCAGAGGCAGCTTAGCAATGGGTACAGGTGGCACTTCAATAGCAAAGATCCTCTACCTAGCTCAGGAGGTCAGAAGACTCCAGGAAGACCACTGAAATTCCTACAGACCCACTGGCCACTAGCAAGATGGGGCACTAGGAGGTACGGCAAGTTCTGCATAGTGTATTTGAACCAACCCAAGGAACTTCCTGTAACAAAGAGTGTTTGGTCCTCAGCAGAAAACCAAAATTGATTACACTGGACTCTCACCCATTCACAGGGTAATAAGTATTTGTTGATAATTACAGATACTTACTAAGTAGATTACAGCCATCATTCTTAAGCAAGGACACCTAAATCCAAGTTGAAATACATCATATCCAGCTGAGGACTCAGGCCAAGAATCCAGCTTTGCAATTCATGTCCCTCAAGAAACACGAAAACACGTTACCATTAAGTAGAAATTTCACAGCCTGACCTACACATATTGCATCTGCTGCGTGCTACAGCTCAATGTCCAAGAGACCCATGAAAAACAGACATTTTATATCGCTTTCAAACAAGTCCCATAACAGAAATGATCCTGGAACAGATGAAAACCAAAATCGTTATGTGGATTTATCCCATCAGCACTCATGACTTGGATCATTCATAAAAGCACAACAGGCTTCGAGCAACACGGACACTACAGCAAATTCACTTTCCCCTCTTTCCTTCCCTTTGGAGGTAAGAAGCAAGAGAGCAATTTTCTATGGTGAAAATGTCAATGCAACTCCAACGCTGGGTACCAGCTCCACAAATTCCTTGGGCTTGGGCACACTCCACTTTGCCGAGCCAAAACCCAGAAGCACAGCAACTGTTCGCTTTGTTGTGCAGGATGATTTGAACAATGTGAAACACCTGTGACAGCAGCTTCGCACCCAGAGGCACAACCGCTATTAGCCAGCAGCTTTACAAAGGTTGTCAGTGTTCATAGATAAGAAAAATCAACAAATCCACAAGCTCAGCTGCAATCTTTGACAGACCTCCATCAAGCACATCCTCTTATTCAACCTCTACATTCCATGCATCTGGCAAAAAAGCTGGACATCTACCAGTCCAACCTGCCTGCCCCAGTGGTTAGATCGGCTGGAACAGTTTTCCTGGCTCAGACCCTGAGCTGAGCAGATGCAGCAATGACCGGTGGAGAAGGTCAAAGAACAGAGATGGGTAGATTCCAAATTTCCTCCTCTCACCCCATATTTCTTTGCAGCAGGGGCAGGTTCCCCATCACCACGGTTTTCTCCCAGCACCTGGTTCTTTCTAGAAAGGAGTATTTTCATCGGAGACTTGACATTTTATGGCAGCAGTGCCAGAATATCTTACGATACAGTTCAATCTCCAGCTTGCAATAAAAAAAAATAATTAACTTTAAATGTTTTACAAAGACATTTTTACTTGTTTTTTTATAAAGCAGATATGACAGCTTTTGATGCAAAACTTGGGTTTGTTGTTCTTGGGGGGGGGGGGGGGGGTGTTAGGTAAATCAGCAAATACATCTTGTACCAGGTAACAGGAAAACAATAAAACTCTGAATAAGGTCTAAAAATCACAGCACCCAAGACTGATGCGGGGCGGCAACCGTGCCTTACTCCCTAGGAACCAGGCATTCTGTTCCTCACAGGTACTTTGCAGAGGTCTCAACATCTCTACATGCACACAGCTCTCGATTTATATAGAACAAATGTATAAACACTCTGGAAGAGTCTTTGAGAAGAGCTGCTAACAAAAAACAAAGTTCCCACGATAAGTCAAATGGCAGAAATCATCGGACATTGCTACAGAAGTATTCTTACATTCAAATGTACAGTCGGTTTTAATTATATTGCAATAAAGAGCTATATACATGGGCATTTTTTCTGATTTACTAGATCGCGTCTTTAAATTATAAGCCAAGCTGTGTTTTTAAGAAAAACACTTTTTTAAAAAATAATTAAAAATAGAAACAGCATTGCAGCAAACATTTGGAAAATTTTTGGAGTCAATTGTTTATTGGGACTCCAACTGATTTTAATGAAAAATATGGTTATACTTTTTAAAAAAAACAGCACTTTTATGTTTCGCATAAGGAAAGTCCCTACAATGCAACCTCCAGGGCACTTTTTAAAGAAAAAAAAAAAAGTCTCAAATGGTCGCAGGGTGCTCTGGCCAAAAGCCCTCCTCAGAAACCAAAAGATGTGGGTTACAAACTATTTCAAGTATCCACAACAAGTGAAACTGGATGTAGAAAAGTATGTTCTCAACATTTACTTCTGTTTACGGTGAAACTGGAACCAGATGACCCCTAACAACATATTGTGTGAACGGGTAATTAACCAGCTGCAGATGGAGCCCAACTGCTGATCATTTACATTTGCAGCACTGATCATTTCCATCCAGCTCAAAGACAAGGTCAGCTGGGGGGTAATCTAGGATGGTCCCTCCCATCGGAGCTTCCAAATGCATCCCCAATGCTGTAGGCTTGATCCAGCCAAGGAGTTATCTGTAGTGCACAGCTCCAGGGAGAGATGCTGGCCCAGTGCAGGACATCTCAGCGGCTCCTGGCACAGGACATCTCACTGGGGCTGTGCGGATAAGAGGTTCAGGTCCTTCTCCCATGGGTGGCTGCTGCATGTTGGTTCTCCCATTTGGTTTCCTTGTCTCACCTCTGCCATCGCAACCCTCTCCTGCTTGCTCCACCACAAATGTTACCCCAGTTTGGTTTCATACTGCTGTGAAGGTTATAGGAAAGATCTCCAGGTGACCCTAACTAGACAGGGACCGGGCTGCAGTTACATTGCCTTGATCTTCCCACAACAACTTGGCCTTTTCTTCACTTTTCCAGTTCATTCATGTAAAGCTTCCACCTTCCCACTACAGGCAGGGCCCCCCCACCAGCTTTGCAGAGCATGAGGCAACACCATTTTCTCCTGTGTCACCTGGAAACCCATGCACACCGCTCTGATGTGGACCACAGCACTTCTGAAGCCAGTGTGGAAGCAGCATCTGTCTTTTTAAATCACTCTTGAGCTAACATGGCACTAACCTTTGGGATATTACACACCACACGGCAAGTTCAGCAGGAGCTGAGGTTGTTCGGACATCAAAGGGATGGAGATGATGCCCCCTCACTACAGAAGTACCATTTGCTAAATGCCGATAAACCCCTGAATCAGTCTCCCCTGTGCTAGTGCCCATTTGGAAGAAGAAAGAGTTTTTAACCAGAGTTTTAGCCATGTTTTAACCCACTCTTTTGATAGCTAAAATGCAAGTCACCATGACTTGATCACAATTCTATATGCACTCAAAAAATGTCTAAATTAGGAATAAAATAGCAGTGCCAACAGTACACAAACATATGCATACATACATATATATATACACACACACATGCTTTTTAAAAAGGGCGAGTTTCATCAAGCTGAAAACAATTATAAGCCAACTCAGTTGGGAAAAAGAACGTAATCAGAAAAATATGAAGACTAATTGAAAATTGTTTAAGAACATTTTAACTAGATGCTCCAAAACCCACAATCCCACAACTGAAAAAGGCGGCCACGCTAGTTAAAAGGCAACCTGGCTCAGACGGAAGTTAAAGAGGCTATAAAAAACAGAAAAAGGGAACATGACAAATGGAATAAAGGAAAAAAGCTCAAGCTGACAAACAAAAAAATCTGGTGTTAGGATATGTAAATAGCTGATACGGGAAGCCAGAGGATACATGAAGAAATCAATGGCTGGTTGAGTTTATCAGTGCTTTCTATTTTTTAAGGACATTAAGGGCAAAACAGTCCAGTCGACTGTTCCTCTAGCAAAAGGAAGGGTTATTTCTTTTTCTCCTGTGGAAATATGGAACTGGAAAAAAATTGTTCAATGGTATCTTATTCTGCACTGCCAAGGGAGGTCATCATAGAATCATTTCGGCTGGAAAAGACCTTTAAGATCAAGTCCTACCATTAACCCAGCACTGCCAAGGCCACCGATGAACCATGTCCCTAAGCACCACAGCTACACATCTTTTAAATACCTCCAGGGATGGTGACTCAAGTCTTCCCTGAACATATGCACAATACCATGAAATGGTTCTTTTAAAAATAATAGAAGAAAAACTTGTGAAGAAAAAGCTCAGGGTAGCTCATGTTTTCTATCCCCCAAAATGAGCCTGAAAAGCTCTCGATTAGTAATGCTGTTGCTATCTTTAGTCTTAGAGTAATGGCATTGAGTCTTATTACTAGAAGCTGAGTTTAGAAGCTTTTTGATGTGACTTTTCTTGAAATGCCATCGCTATCCTTGGTTAGAGCTAGAGGTACGTGCAAAATTTTCCTAGGACATAGGGCTAGAAGTGTTGGTTAACTAGTCCTGTATGTAAGACTGCAGTACAATTACTTCACATCTTGCACAAATTGCCAAATATGTAGTAAAGTTAAAAAGACTAGGCTGGCATTTTAAAATTGAGCTTTCCTGTCTTGAGCCTAAATCATGTTTCCATGTCACAGACACATAAAACACTGGTCTTGCATTGCTATGCACTGAAATGGCAGGTGGGACAGCAAGCTGGTTTTATTTCAGTACACAGTACAATTTAGATGTGCAAGTATGGAAATATTGTCATGACTTCTCCTAATATACTTGGTTTAGTGTTCATGTCCAAATTCAAGAACTTCTCTGGTTCCATACCTCAGCAGATGACCACACTAGAAAATTTGGACGTTTTCCATAGGGAAGCAGAACTTGACTGATTTCTTCTACCACAGCAAAGGTTAGTGAACTGTAAATACTCAGCCAGGGAACTTGGGTTTACAGTTTAGTGCCACAAAATCAATCCGAGTATTTCAAAGAAAGCAAAAGCAGACTAGAAATTAGCTCCATGTTATTACCAGAGCAATTAAGTGAATAGACACATCAAGTGCAAAGTACCTTAATATTTGGAGAGAGCAGAAGACTGAAGAATATCTTGGCAATTACTTTCCACTGACTGTATCTGCAATCCTTTATAGGAAATGAAGGGAACAAACATTAAAAAAAAAAAAAAAAAAAGGAGAAACAACAACTAAGAGAAGACCGACAGAGCAGACAGGCAAGAAAAATTCATGAAGAGCAGAAGCAAACAGCACAGAAACCTGCCAACCACACTAAACCAAGGTACTGACACAACTGAAGGCAAAAAACTTCAAGGGAATTTAAGGGAAATTAAATCAACAAATGGTACACCTGGAAGGACCAGTCAGGGGACACATTCAGGAAAGACTGAAGTCAGGAGGGGATAGAAAGGTGAAGTATCAGCCTGGGACCCAAGAGAGCAGTGACAGCTGAAGGAGCTGCAGTCACGAGAGATGAGAGCAGCCTACAATCCCAGTGCCTGGGGAAGTGGCCGGTGCGGAGCTACAACAGCTGAAGAGTTCAAAGGGACAAAATGAGTTACCCTGTTCTACAAGGACCATGGAGGTCCCCTTGCACCTGTCTACAAATTACACAAAGCATGGGCCACCCAACTGGGACAAACATGGTACGTGAACCCAAAGGGAGAAGGAGCATGGAAGAGATTTAAGAGTTGTGTCAGGAAACACTTAAAAACATTCAACTAGCACTGCAGAAATGCCAGATTTTCAAAGCTTATGTGATGAGAAAATCAACAGCATTGCACCCTTCAGTTGTTTTGCTACCTTTAGTAAATATATCTGGAGAGGACACTGTGCACTGTCCGGGTTTGTTCTGTTGAGCCTTTCGGATTTTGTGAACACTTAAAAGTAAGTGGCAATCTTCTTGCTTAAAGTGAGTTTTTTCTACAGAAAAACCATTGTCCTTTAAGCTGCCCAAACACCTCGGTCCAGACTGAGGGCCAGCAGACAACCCTTAAGCCTGGAATGGGTTGGTTCGAGGCGGGGGGGTGGGGGTGGTGTACATATATTACAGTAATATAAGAGTGAAATTCAGAGAGGAGCACCAAGACCATGTCTCAGCCTTAATGGTAACACCTGATATCCAGCAATGGTAATTAATTCAACAAGAAGATGTATATGCCAGAGACAACCAAAGAAATACGTTCCTAGTAAGACAGACTGCGGTGTGTACAATGCTGCCCTCTCCCCCCAAGGTCAGTCCTCCTCTGTGAGTCAGAACTTGATTCATTTTCCCGTAACACAGCAAATTTAACAATCCAAGAATTGAAGTTTCATCAAAATCCATAAACACATTTTATTCTATCCAGAAGAACATTGAACTTGGCAGGACAGAGTACCACAGCAGTGGCCCCAAGTCAAGAAAAATCCTCTTTTGAAGAGTCAAAACATCTCCCAGGAGTTAAATGAAGTAGGTCTGGAAAATGGGCATCTACTCCAAATACAACTATTTGCCTCTGTCATAAACAAAATAGCCATAAAAAGCTTATAATTATTCCACATTTACATTAAAAGCATGTTAAAAAAACATCATCTTATTAGGTGAATGAAATTATCAGGATTGGACAAATTGGCCAACTGAGGCACACATGGATTAAAAACTTCCCCAAGGCCACACAATAAGCATTATCAGAGTCAAAATCAGAACACCAAAATCCTTGGCTAGCGGAGCTGTGCTCAACTTAATTTTTCTTCAAACTTTTTTTTTTTAATTTGGTCTCTGCCACAAGAAGAAAAACATGAAGTGTGAATCTATTATTCCTATAGGCATAAAGTTTTAAGAGATCACAGTAGTCAGGTAGTCTGACATCTTGAACAACACAGACAAGGAGTCATCTGCTAATTAATACCTATTTCAAGGTCAGTAGTTGTGGTTGAACTGGAACATAAGGCTTTTAGAAAATACAAGTCATCCTGATTTTAAAGGTTTCCCAGGGATGATGCAACGTCCACCACAAATCTTCATGGATTGTTCCAGTAGCTCATTACCTCCATGCCCATGCCTTTACCCAGCTTTGACCTTTGCCATTGCATCTTATCAGACTTTTGGCTACTTATATTAACACAGTAGCTACTATCAGTATTTTCTTACAGACATCCAGAGAAGCAGGGGTCGCAAACCTCTTCTGTGATGTATCACAGATACTGAATTCCTCCAGCCTTATATTGTAAATCCTCTTTCCTAACCTTGATGAAGGTTCAAACTGTCACATCTTTGTAAAACAAAACCATGAATAACTCTAGCAGTATTAGGACAACCCCTGTACAAAACCCTAATGGCTCAACGAAGCCAAATACTGTGCTGCATGGTGATGTTTTGCAGGTGAAATAAGACTAATGCTCACCATGAGGACATGAAGTATGGCTCATGACTCAGCTCGTTTGCAATTTTTGCCTGAACTGTACTGTTCTACATCCTGCAAAGTGCAGCAACTGGGGAGGACAGGTCAAAAAATTAATTTAAAATTTTATTTAGAAGATAACACTCCAAGCAGAGGTGTCGTCCTCTACTTTCATTTGTCAGAGAAAAAAAGTAGGTCCCTCAGTTCCTATATTTTGGCCATAAGAAAGCTCATTCCTTTAGGACATCCTAAGGTCCACTGAAACTGATTTCACATCAAAGATTATCTTTTTTTACTCCATCCTACCCAGACACCCTATGTACCCAAAGGTGTCTCCAACATACCCTCAGTAACATTTCTCTTAGAACCTTTTAACTTCCACCCCCTCCTCAGCGTATCTGTAAAACCAGCCCACCATGTCCTTTAGCAGTTCACATCAACTTACCCGCCACATTCTTCAAAGCTGCTGGTATAATCATGGCTGGTTGAAAACAGATTCACTGATAAAGAGCAAGACATTTAAGAGCCAGACATAACCAGAAGGGCTTAAAATCCACCCCATGTGATTACAGAAAGACTACTGCTCTGCAGGAGGAAGACTCTTCCAGTTCTTTCTTCATCACGATAAAATGAGCAGCAGATTAGCCATAACTAACCATTTAATAAAGTGAAAATGAGCTGAACATGAACTAAGAAATCCTGTACAATTATACAGGAGAGGCAGCAGGAACAAACAACACCAAGCCTAAACCCAACAGAAGGAAACACATGTAAAGATGTTCTCCTCAAGAGGCTGCAGGTCAACATGACTATGGGAATTGAACAAGACTGTACCCATCGTTAAAGAGAAGATTAACCATAAAATATAATTGCACCAATCGATAACCTCTGAAAAAGTGCTCACAGTTTTCAGACAGCTCAAAATCTGGTGGGAAGAACCCATCAGGTGAACAAGAAATCAGTTGTGGTTTTTTTCCCTGCTGACCTGCCTTCTTTCTGAGGAGACCTCACTGAACTGTGCACCTCTGCTACATGTAGAGTCTGGATGATTTTTCCCAGGCATGTGTTGAGAATACACTTCACACATCACCAGCCACATCTGCATTCCCACAAATTTGCATGATACAAACACAGCCCCCGCCAAAACTAGGCTAAAGCAAAGCCTGAGAGTCCATTATACTACTAATGTGTGTGTGTCCATAATGTGTCCATTATACTAAAAAGTGTGTGCTTTTCAGGAGCTACCACCCAGCATTCAGCGACCTGACTTGAAGTTCACATTTGTTCAGCACTTCTGATAAACAATACTTTCCAATTGGTTTCTACTGAGGTTTCCAACTGAACTGTAATTTTCCACATCTTCAAAGAAATTAAGCCTTCTTTGTGTCCTGGATGGCCTTCAAAGTTTTTATTCAATCTTATTTCTACATTCTCTTATATTACTCCTCCTAAGATGGCAAGGGGATTATTTTTCTACGACCATTTTTAGTAGTAAGTGGCAAACTTAAAAGTCATCACCTAATTTTTATTTTTTTAAAAAAAGTAAAAAAAAAAAAAAAAAGGAGAAGGGGAAGAAGTAAACCTGTTAGACATTTGTTTTACTCTCACAACTAATTTTAGACTGGGTTAGGAATTCTTCATTTTGTCTAGAAATCAAGTAGACCATAATTTCTCATCACAACTGTGCAGGAACATATTTCAGGTGAAGTCTGAGTCTTGGGGTTGTTGGGTTTTGGGCTGGGGTTGTTTTGAGGATGCCTTAAGGGAGAGCTGGAGTGCTGAATGTCGCTCTCAGACCAGCAGCTCTCAGGCTGCATCTTGGGAAATCTTCCTAGCAGCAAATACCACATACAAATCCTCCTAAACACAGTGAAATGGAAGAGAGAGAAAAGGTGGCCACATGCTAACAGGGTATGAAAAAGAAGCCTACAAAATTCCAACAAAACAAAGTAACCCCAGAGGACACAAGAAGAACCTTCCAGACTAGACTTCTGATTTGGAATTGCAATTAATGACATGCAATTAATAAATCAAGAACTTTACCCCTTAAAAGAACACAGACAATGTGAAACAGACTCTACAGTCAGATCAGGTGTTTACATTCTTGGTGCTCTTTTAAGACACTAAATATGCCAAGTATCAGTGATTTATCCCAACACCACATCCAGCGCCTTGAAAAAAATTGCCGTATCTCCTCTCCTTGCTGGTGGGGTTCATGGACATACAGGACCCCAGTCCACCACCCACAGGACAACCGAACTATATTTCCAAACCCTGAGAGAAGAAACATCGCTACCACCAAGGCAGCAGCAAGAGGAGGCTGAAGGCATCCTCCACACCTGCAAAGGTGTTAGAGGAACCACAGCAGACATGCAAGGCAGGATGAAGAGAAGGCTGTGGGGAGACCTTAGAGCACTTCCCAGTACCTAAAGGGGCCTCCAGAAAAGCTGGAGAGGAGCTTTTTACAAGGCCATGTAGTGACAGGACAAGGGGAATGGTTTTAAACTGAAAGAGGGGAGATTTAGATCAGATATTAGGAAGAAATCCTTCCCTGTGAGGGTGGCGAGGCGCTGGCACAGGCTGCCCAGAGCAGCTGTGGATGCCCCATCCCTGGCAGTGTCCCAGGCCAGGCTGGACGGGGCTTGGAGCAGCCTGGGCTGGTGGAAGGTGTCCCTGCCTGTGGCATGGGGGTAGAACTCTAAGGTCCCTTCCAACCTAAACCCTTCTGTGATTCCAAGAATTGCACAGATTGTGCAAAGTTTGCAAGCTGAGAGACATTGTAGACACACAGGGGTGTGGAAATTATGTTTCTAAAGTTGAAAAAGCCCTCCACAGCCAAACATCACTTTTTTGGTCAAATATTTTCAGCTGTCATATGGAGCAATAAGGGCACACTGTGCCATGTGCTGAACAAAACACATAATTATTTATTATGGTTTACTAGAAGAAAAAACCCAACAGACTAGAGGTTCAGAAGGGCCTCTGAGTCATGTCCAGTTAAGGCAGCTACCACACACCAACCCCTTCAGCACACACCAGTTCTCAGCCCTCCGTATGGGAAAATGCTTACTTGGCAATTTCTCTCTTTCAGCCATGATGGGAACAAGGTCCCCTTCTGAGATCTGCAGCACGACCAGCCAAGAAGGGAGAGCAGTTTTGCTGAAGGCCACATAATAAGTTTCCTGGTAATTACCCTCATTCCTCGCTCACCAGGCTACACCGACATCAGTAGCTTCAACCTCACAGCCAATAAATAAAACCTTTAGGAACAACGTTAAACAGCGCACATAAAGCAGGGGACTCTGCGGAGCATGCTTACCTCTCTGTAAAGATGAAAGAAGCCCTTGCAACAAACCCACTGAAGTACAAAACCTTACCCTGGAAACCTGCACCACTTTGTCCGAGGGCTGCAAACACAGTGATTATACAGAAACAAAGCAAGTCTTTCACCGCGACCCACAGCAAGAGGAGTCAGACCTAGCACCAGGGACATCTGAGCCACTCCAGGTCTTCAGGAGCTGGAAGCCTATTCAAGAACAAATGGATGAGTTTTCATTTTAGCCTGGTTTTCAGGATCTCAGAGGGGCACCTCTAACGCCTGGCAACCTAAGACAGGATTTATACAGATGACATTACTACCATCTTTTATATTGGATGTAGAAAAAAAATTCTGAACCTGATGTGAGCAATCATTACCTTCTACGGTTTTGAAGTTTTGCATTTCCCCAGGCTGTTTCTTGCCCCCACTGGCATCCTACCCTCACTATACCACAAATTCTGCCAGCCAAAAAGCCAAAAAGCAGACGGTAATTTAGGAAGACATAAACTAAACTAATAAGCATCATGTCATGCTTTACCCAGGACACATCTTTAGCAGCCAAGACACAAATTCTTGGATTTCTGGGTCACATAAAACACCTTGGTGCCTCCCTCTGAATGCAGAGAAGAGTATATTGTCAGTAGTGGTTACTACAGTCTCAAATGTCCTATCCCATTTACTTAAAACCAATGTTAAAGTCAAGGGATCGCAGCTACACAGGCACATTTAGATACTGGGACATTAAATACATTGAGTTTCAAGTGTTTGGTGCCTTTAGTGAAATAATGCCAGCTGTATACAGCAAGTTAGCAAGGTCTGGGCAATCTTTTAGTAAATCATTTTGGTCAAAGAAATAACAGAAAAATGTGTGGAAGTTAAAAGTATATCTAAAAACCCTTGAACAAGGGAAAACACAACTTTCCTTAAAAGTTTCTCTTCTGATCCATTGCCTGATACAGCCAACTGCAAGGAAATGGTAGAACAAACACCACCTATTTTCAATAGTGCTGTTTTTACCTTCAACTATTTGGAGTATCACAACTCTAGCACCTCTCTGCCTGTATTTTGATTTGGTTTTAAATAGCAATTCCTAATTACCTTCTTTAGGTCGTCCCCCCCCAAGTGCTGTTTGGTCCAGTTCTGTGCCTTTCACTCAGCCAGCTCTGGCTTTGCCAATATAAAACTCACATCCGAGGTGCAGTTATGTGGGATGCTGAAGGAGTCTGCTCTAAACTGCTCCACAGAAGATGGCAGCGAGCAAAGGTGCTGCTCATTTCCTCCTCACACCGACTTCTTGGTAACACACCACTTCTCTTCAAGCATTGCTGCCTTCAGCTCCTAAATGCTTTTGTTCCCAGGTCCTTTATGGATCTTACTGTCCCTCCTTAATGGAAGTTCACTTTGTAGATAGGTTATTATTCCTTTCTCCTCATTAGTGGTAGCAATAGTAGGTGTCATCTGACATTTGCATATCATAGAGATCACTCACTGCTGCATTAATTAATGCACAACTATTGCAAATACTGCACTAGTCATGGCAATTGGTAAATGCAGGGACAAAGTCAACTTCTGTCCATCACACAGATGTCATGCTCACATTAGTAGCTGTAGCATTAGTGGTACCCAATCCTAACAAAACCTATTCAGATAATAAACATCCAATATTAACAGCCCAGACAGCAAATATTCTTCTTTTATTCCAAACCTTGTGTTCATTTCAGGTCATCATGGAGGTATTTCACATCTTTTTAAACACATTAATAGATAATGGCACTGGTGAAGCAACAGTTAGACAAGGAGGCAGAACCACCTGTTGCTTCACAAACCCAGTAGCCAAAGATAAGGTTGCCCTTCACCTCCAAGTACTTACTTACAGGTATATGACATGAATGAAGCAAAGCAGGAGTGAAATATGAGTGCAGTGATTGCTTTGACTCTTTAACAAGCAAACATCCCGATTATCGCTAGAGAAAATGACTGTGTAAAAATCATTTAACTCACACTACCCTACCCTTGCAGTGTGCTATGGAAGTCAAGAGGCCATAATCACACATCTCCCTCATTTTCATCTGAGAAATTTCAAGGCACAGGTTTTCTCTGGAGAGAATCAACCAAGATGAGATGGATGGCTTGTAACCACTCAGCCCAGCTCTCACAGGAAACACAGAAGGCTCCTTTATGTGGCATATCTAGCTTTATTTTACTTACTTCCCCAAACTCTACAACCACAACCATTAGGATCTTTGATTTAAAGCACAAATTAAAAGGGGGAGAGAGGGAAGTAAGACCAAAAAAAAAAAAAAAACCTAACCACAAAACATACATCAAATGCAGAACAAAATAACTGACCCGTAGCCGATAAAGCTGCCTCTGCTTCTTTCACAAGCTACACCAGAGGCTGCTCTGCCAGATGCCATTTTTGCCACTCAACCAAAAAATAACCTGTGGCGATTTCATTTGATTTCCTATCATCTAGTCTCTGAACCTCCTAAGACTTCCACAAAGATTATGGTCCTCAGATACCAGAACAGGTCTCATTTGGTAGTTGTCCAGCCATCCTAGAATACGTACATGGATGCAAGGGGAGAAAAATATTTGATAATAACCAACACAGTACCTGGTATTGTGATCAGCCTGCTTACAGCCATAACAAACGCGTGAAGTGACTGTGTCATTTCAGACTCCTAAACTCACCTACTGGAACGTGTCAGACAGCCACTTCTACAGATAGCAAATTTGTCTAGAAGGTGGCCTCACACACTAACCTATCCTGCCAAGGATTAATAGGATCTAATAATAATAAAAATTAGAGTTAATGATTAAAAAAAACAGAAGTCCCAGAAAGAAGATATCCAGAGCACCTGCAGCAAGGAAGAAATGTTTATGAGCATGAGAGGTCTCCTGAAGATACAGAGTCATTAAAAATACCCCGTACAACTGTAGCTGGGGACCCCCAAGTTATCAGTTTATGCTTTAAGGGCTTCAATAGAAGCTTGCATAGCACTGATCCTCTAGTGACACATATGCAACCTTAAAAATCATTGAATCATTGAAGTTAGAAAAGACCTTTAAGATCATGAGTCCAACTGTTAACCCAGCACTGCCAAGCCCACCACTAAACCATGTCCCTAAGCACCACAACTACATGTCTTCATCAGTTTTACATCACCTGATTTACCTCAAAGCTGTAGACCAAAGACAGAGTCACTCTAAGACTCAGCTCCAAGTCTGCCCAGTTTTATCACTGGGAAAACGGAGAGTGCATCTGATATGGACAAAGCAATTACTAAGATTTGCTGGTAAAAAAAATTCTCAGTGCTTCCATCTAAACACTCCTCAACAGTGCCTATATTCAGAAACACACATCCCTTAAAGATACCAATGGGTCAGCAAGATAAATAAATCAGGCATTTTATTCAAATGCAGTTTTTCATGGATTAACAAAGCTTTCCCAAGCAGCGACTGTGGTTTAATCCATGCACTCAGCAAACGGGATCCCGATTTCAAAGCCTGGCCAAGATACATGTGCCAGAGGTTGAATCCTGCCAACAGAAGCTCTTCCCCTGCCCTCAAAAGGCTGCTTTAGAGGGGCTGCTCCCAACAGTAGGCTTTGCAGTGCTCCAGTCAAGCATTTCTATCCTACAGTCAGCACTAGTTTTTACCATGCAGAAATTAGATTACTCTAAATCTATACACACACCCTTTCTAAAACTTTGGGGTTATTCTAACAAATGGAAAAATACTTCAAAATATTAAAGGGCACCTCCTTAATACTTCAATTTTGACCCTTGTTGAAGTCATTCATTAAAATCTGACTTCAGGAAAAGGGGGAAAGGAGGAGGAAGAGGAAAGGAGCAAAAAGCAAAGGGGGAAAACTCAAAAAACCCCGCACTTTGCTCTCATTTTGCAAGCTAAACCGAACACTGAGTATCTTCCACTGCTTTTATTTAAACCAGATCCACCATCCAGGACAGACACACTAGTGGGCCTACCTGCGTCAGGAACCTGTCTCATGAGAAAGTTCACTCTGGAGCTTGTGGGTGGGTCAGAGAGGTGTTCACGGCACCTCCAGCTCCCACCGTGTCCTGGTTGTTGCTGAAGGGTTCTGCATGCAGCCAGGCCAAACACAGACCCCAGGGCTGTGGCGTTAACACAGGTGAAGGGTGGAGACACTTAGGAAAAAAAAAGAACCATGTTTTCCTCGCGGTGTCACATCATCAAGCAGGAAAGGCTGAAAACAGAGCTAAGTCTGCTGAAAGGGCACCAAGCACAGGCAGGACACAGGGATGGACCGGTGCTGCTGCTAAGCTGCCACAGGATGCTGGTAGCTG
This sequence comes from Falco rusticolus, assembly GCF_015220075.1. NCBI lineage: Eukaryota > Metazoa > Chordata > Aves > Falconiformes > Falconidae > Falco > Falco rusticolus. Next base: position 87,857,065 of record NC_051187.1, on the reverse strand, counting down.
TCACACATCTGAGCACATAGCAGCTCCCTCCTGCTCCTCATCCCCTACACAGCATGCTCTTGGAGAAGAAACCACACTCCCTACTGATACACAGTGCTCCACACATCAGGGGCAAGTCTGAATTTCTTTTTCCCACTACACAGGAATAGCAGTTCAACCTATTGAGGCAAACAGTCAAGAAGTTTGACATGGAGGAAGTGCATTCTGGTTCCACCAAGGCTTGAACAAAGGTCCCACACAGCCAGCAGCACAGGGAACACAGCCTCCCCCTCTGCCCCACTGCCCCTTCTCCAGTCCTTCTCCCATAAAATGGTACTGAACTTTGGATCTCAGTTGTTTGGACCTTCCTGGCCACACCAGGGAGCAGATTCCATTCCGTTCTTTCACTGCTTCTTCTCCCATCAGATTTTGCATCCAGCTCTTGCTGATAACCACTGCTAATTCTCACTCCTTCCACTGCACTCACATCCACAAACCCCGCGCTACCTCTGGTCACTGCTGGAGTAGCTTCCTTCAGTCTCCCCATTTGCAACAGCCCCTGCAGATTTGCTCCACCAGCAGTTTCTGCCCTCACGGATGCAACACTGCAGACCCACACAGTAACTCTTCATTACGTCCACGTGAGCAACCCCCCAGCAAGAGTCAACGCTCCCGAACAGAAAGAAAAGAAACTTAATATGTAAGCTGTAATGTATGCACAGGTTGAGGGATGCTGGCAGGACAAGACCTCATTCACCATTTGCAGCTCATTACTTCTGGGTTTGGACAGCACAGAGCCTTGGCACACCAAACCCATGTATTGAACCCAATGCAGGTCATCACCATCAACATCCACCAGCCTGGTAGGCTTGTGCACGGCAGGGAGGCGACCAAAAGCAGCAGCAGTACTGGGAGACAGCAATGAGGTTACCAACACAGCATGTTTTATCAAATCGTGAGAGTCTACATTAAGTTCTGGAAAGCTTCCTGCATGGTTTAGCTTTCCATCTGTCGCCAAACAGACCCTGTAGCACACATACTCCTATTTGCATCCTGGTATTTGGCAACAGCGAGAAATATTTCCTAGCAAGAATACAAAAAAGGCTTCCATTCACACTGAAACATCTACTGGACATCCCTGTGGGCCTAATTCCCAGAATACTGAAATCTAAGCCTACAAATGGGAAAAATATACTGATTACCTGCCAGTAACCTCAAGAGTGGCAAGCCAAGCCCTTAATAACAGTCTGCATGACCATCTGGCTACCACACAGTAACTGGGAAAATGTTACTGTTCTGAGTTTGACTTACTTGTCAAGATAATTGTTTCAGTATTAATTAAATGTTCCTCTCTGCAGCTGCATAGAAAGCTCACGTGGGTAATGTACTGATTGCACAGTATATGCTTCCCTTGAATCAGTGGGCACAGCGTGACCACTTGACCCAAATCTGTCTAAACTTTAGCATTTTTGAGTCTAAAAAACTGAATATGTTTCAGAAATTCAAAGGCCAACTATAAACATGACTTTTTTCACTCTTAAAACAATTAAAACACTGAGGGAGGGAGAACCACCCCAGCACCTACTCAAGCAAAGCATTTGGTGCCAGAGTCACTATCCCAGACACCCACTTCACTTACATCTAAGCCAGCAAAGTTCACTGGCACACAAATATTTTTCAGCTGAGGCTACAAAGGCATTTCATAGTCACACAGCTGCACAGAGCCACCAGGAGAACATTCACCCAAAGCTCTGCTCAAGGCAATCCAGAAGAACTGTCCCTGTTTGCAACCAAGCGTTGCAGTCACATCTAGAAGATGCTTGGCCCACAGGTGTCCTCCTTCAGCTACCTTCACCCTTGGCTTCAGTGCAGCAGCCATCGCTCCCCATGGGGTGGCCCAATCCCAGCTGCTTCCCACCTTCACATGCCCTGGCCCACCCTCAGGAATAAACACATATTTCTTTAGCCACCCCTCATTTTTTCTAATGTTCATCTGCTGCTAATCCTACTTACAGTCCACCTAAACTTTATATGCATTAACTAAAAAGGTAACAGCAGATCAATGGGTCTGAGAGTCCAGAAAGGCTTGCTGGCAGTTCAGAAATCTTGCTGCAGATTACCTAATGGGGCTGAGTGTCAAATACTCCTCAAAAAGCCTTAACTAAGTACCTTAAAGTAACTGAAGTACCTAAGTACACAAAGTACCTGAACTAAAGAGCCTGACAAAATATAATCAAGACAGGATCATCATGTTTACATACCTAAAACTAACTACCAATTAGCCAAATCAACCACCGCTGCAGCTACAAAACACTTTGTTACTTGCTTTTTCAGTTCTAACAAAATTGCAACAAATTTTCATCAGTGTCCTAAGCCTGACTCAAAAAACTGCCAGGCATGTAAAATGATATTTATTTTCCTTTAAGTTCTGCAGCTCTACTTCCACACCATCCTTCAGAGAGAATATGAGGCATATATCAAGATCTTCCATCTGGAAAGCTCAGGCCAAATCCTTTCCACATTCCCCCAGCCGCATCTCAACCTCTTCCTCTTCTGCGTTCAACACATGACCCAGTTTGAAGGACCCGAAGAGCCCAGAGGTTCTCAGGAGGAGAGGGAAGGGACTGTTCTGACATGGATTACATTGCTATGTTGTTAATTACATCAAGCCAGTTTTCTATTGAGATTACAGGCTGTGACACTGCCGTTGTAACCTCTGAAGTCTCTCCAAAACCTTCTTTCACTGTTGCTAGCTTAGTGCTCTTGGTAGAGTCCCACGCTGTGGAAATTTGGGCTGTGTTTTGATCAAAGCCCTCCCTCGTGTTCCGTGCAAATTTCAACACTTATGGTTGCTGGGTTCCCTCGCCAAGCTTGAGCCGTTGCCTTTCAACACCCATTGCTCCCTGCTTCTTTCAAGGGGTGATTAGGCACGGCTCTCAAGTGAAGCTGGTATTTAAGTTGTTTGAAGGCCTGGGACAGGGTTTTTACAAAATAATCGTGAGTTTAATTAGGCTCTGCAAAATGTTTCAATTTCAGATCAAATCATTCAACTTTTTATTCCCCTTCTCAGAGACGCACTCTATCTTGAAGGAGCTAGGAAAATTTAAAAAATTACTGAAGCAAATGAGCTCACAGAGAACCGTTTTAGAAGGACACACTTCAGGCCCACCTAAGATCTCCCCGCACAGGGGCTCCCCAGCAAAGCACAGCTCCCGTCCCCAAGAACATAGCCTTTGCTAACAAAGTCAGAGCATTGTCACCTCATCGTGACGGCAGCCTGAAGACCAAATCAAAGCCATACATCACTGACAGGGGAAGAACTACCACAGCTCCCTTTGAATTACACTAAATCTACTTCTCCCAAGTAGTGCTCGTATTAGACACACAGAAGAAAAGCCGTAACAACCAACCACACCACACAACTAGGGAATTCTCTTAAGGAAAGAAACCAGATCACTCAGTGTCACTTCTGATGTACACAAGAACAGCTTTCTCCCTCCAGGACCTTACCTGAAGAAATAAAATGTCAAGCTTTTTCACTGTGTTACTGTCCAACACAGAATCTTTCCTTAAATGCAGAAATCCAAAGCAAGATCCTCCAGGGCAAGCATTTCCCAGAATAAGATATAGAAAAGGCTTCTGCCAGAAAAGGTTACCAACCGTACTTGGGGCAATTTGCGATCAGTTGTGCACACAGGTTGAACAGATGAAGATGCAGGGCTGTACCGGATGGAACCAGAGGTGCAGTTTCCTCACCCTGAGCCTGTCAGTGCTGCCAAGGACCAGGTTCTGATGGTATTTTAACAAAGGAAAGACCATTTCCCACAAACACTCTGAAAGCTGATGCTACAAATGCTAACAGAACAGTCTCTCTTCCTTAAAAAATAATCATCATCATCATCCAGGAAAGCTTCCGATCATAAAACCACCTCCACATTAATGCAGCAATCATCAGAAGTCCTCTCCTAACATGGCAAGCAAACCAATCCCTCCTGCAAGAGTTCAGTCTGTACAACCAAGAAGCATGGGGAAGTTTTAATGCCTGAGAGGTGATAATAACAGTTGTTGGTAGGGAAGCATTTCACAGACCTTCTTGAACACACTAATGGGGTACTGCAGGCTCAACCCTCTGGCTGGACACGTAGCTACGCTCTAGGAAGGGGTCCAAACTGTCCCGTGCTGCTTCTAGATGTCAGCAAAAAGATCAAATGGCCAACGAGACCAATTCCTTCCCCTGGCCCCAGAAGAAGGTTATTTCTTCTGCAACATCAGAGTTTTGAGTTCATCTCGCCTCAAGTATGGTGCACAGGCACTCTGCCTATGGCAAGAACACAGCTGATTTACTCTGGGACAGAAGCAGCAAAGAGTAAATATCAGGTAAATAAGGGCTGGAGCTTCATTCACTGCAGAAGAGTTTCCCTCTGGACATCCCGACTCCTTCTTGTACACAAATACCAAAACACCATTTAATTAATCACAAGCAGGACAAGAGGCACCCAAAACGAATACTTCTGTTCAAAGCCAACAAATACTATGCTCCCTCCCCACGGCATCTTCTGGACCAAGCTAAGCCCTGAATGACTCTGCTGCTTTTCTGAGCTGGCATTTGGTAGTGAGGTCACTCAGCCTACGGCACTACAGCTGTGAAGATGCAACCCAAATTTGGTTGGGTTTTGTTCAATTAGCTGGGAAAACAAGGTCTGACAAAATCTCAAGCTGTACCAGTGGATACCAGGGTGAAATGAACTGAGAATAACAGGAATTTCTGAACTGGTCTCAAACTAGCACAGAGAAGCATGCCTTAAGGTCAAAAATCAACAGTCCCAGTTGGCTCCAACATGACTGGGATTATTCTTACCCTTCCATGATCAGCTTTCTGGTTTTTAACACCCTTTGAAGACAATGACAAAACCAAGTAGCACTAGTCTTTCACATAGACCCACAGCTGAACTTCTGAAGCATCATATATGCGTGAGTTTAAGGTGCGCCAGAAATCATTTTAAACTCTCTGTTCAGAGTCTTGAATGGATAAATTATTCAGCCATGTTCCTTGAAGATGCACAAGGAGCACCCATGAGATCAAACAGAAGCTACTGAAGATGAGAAAATAAAGCTGCTATCCATATGCATGAAGAAAGAGTCATCTATAAATAGCAAACTAGGAAGTTAAGTCTCCTCTAGGAACATAATTTATATGAAGTTGTTTTTGTTCCCAACTTCAGAAGTGAGAAATAGGAGGAGGAATAAAAAATTATTGCAATCTGATGTAGATGTTGGATGGCAGCTTTCATATCTCTGCATTCCCAGAAGCTGCTTCACGTGAGAGTGAGCTACAGCTCCAGAACCCTGCAGAAAGCACAAGCTGCAGAGCAGCAAAGCACTTCCCCCAGCACGCACAAACGAATACACTCTCAGAGCTCGTTGACTTCGTTTTGCCCAGTCTGTTTGCTGCCTTATTAAAAACCAAGAGGCTAAGAGCTGCAAAATCAGAGATGAAGCACAGCACACCTCCAGCCCTCTGCTCCGCACCGCAAATAGTTGCGTCCTGCTGCACTTCGAGCCGTGTCTTTAACCTACCAGCACTCTCTGGTCTTTTAGATTGTCTATAACTGGGAGGTTTGCAGAGAAACTCAGGCTATGAAAAGCTCTCCTGAAGTCTTCAAGAAGACACCCTATCTGCCCAAGCTTCCCACCACTCCATCGGAAAAATTTTTTAGTGAGAGAGCCCCTAGGTCAGGGAAATTTTTTAATCAAGGATCTTGTATTCTGTACCTCTTGGTCATGTTAGCAAAGCAGGGATGCTTGAGATTTCAGAGGATACTTCATCTTATGGGGTGGGAAGCCTGTCTACTGCTACTTGGCAGTTGTCACATGGAAGAAAAGACAACGCAGTTGCCTACGCGCTGTCTGCGTAAAAAGCAAGAGAGACGTGTCCATCACTGCTAAATACCAAATTGCTGAGTGATGGGGAACACAGTAACATTTGCTGGCGGGAGCAATGTCAAATTGAGTTTAGACAAATGCCTGGAATGTACTAACAGCTGGGGAAGAGGAAAAAAAAAAAAAAAGGCAAAATAAAACCCACAAACCTTTTGACTGAAAAAGGCAGCCAAGAAGCTTAAAAATAAGTGGAGAGCCAAAAATCTGCTAAACACCTTGCTGCTCTTTCACAGCAAGGCTATTGCCTCGCTCATCACTTCGTAGCCAGAGGCAGCAGAGGTTATGGGAACAATGAGCAAAAACCCTGACATTTGGGTTTGGTGCGATGAACTCTGTATCTCAGCTTGTGCATTTCCACAGAACAAAGATTAAGAGGCAACAATACTTTTTCTAAGACAACCACAGACAACCAAGACCTCAGCACCGCTTGCAAAAGGCTCTTTGCCGGTCTGTGTGTGGCACCATAAATACATGAAAACGCTCCTTTAAGTGCAATCTGGAGAGATGTTTTCTCCCAAGGCACACAGCCCCGAGAAGCATCTGCGTGCACGTGCTCTGGCTGCTCTGGGATTGAGCCCGTGTGCCACACTCAGTGCAGAGAAACAGGGAGCAGCTCTGATTTTATCTATTTCCCCTGCAGAAGATTTTCCTCCATCATGCCGGGTCAAAGGCAAAAGTAAGCCCTGACACTGCTCCAAAAAATAAGATTCTCACTGCTGAAGAGCTGTGTGTACCAGATGGGGCTATCCCCCCTGGACAATCCAGCACGCGCTCTTGATAGAAACCCCCTCGACGAGCCCCTGGGAAAGGCAGGAGCAGGACCGATGACCCCAGCTCTCATTACTGGCCCTGTCAGCAGTCCAACCCCCTGCTCCCGATCCCCCGCCGCTGAACCAGACGGGAATCAATGGTTTGAACTTTCCCTCCAGACACATCTTGGCAGCATGGAGACTCGGGCTGTCAGCCACCAGCGAGGGAGGAACAACCCAGAGGGAATTTCAGGCAGCAGGAGGCTCACCCCGCTGCCAGCATCCAGAGGATCTGCCTCTGCCCCCCACACTGCCAGCAGGCTCCTGCTAGCAGACCTAGGGAGCTCAGCACAATAAAAACCATCAATCCCATCCACTAAACACTTCCCTCCCCTCCCCAAATATCCAAATTTCTCCTCTTTCCCTTCCCCTCAAAGCTTCTCAACAGTCCTGTAATGTTTCAATTTTCAACCAGAGGACCTCCAGGCTCTCGCTGCTCCCAACTCCGTCACAACCACTGACGCTTCACATCTTCTGACAGCCCGAATTAGAGCCCCAAAGTCTCCCACACAGGGTTCCTGTAAACACGTCCCTATTACAGAGTTGTTTCTTTAAGTGAGAAAAACCCACTAGGGAAACTTCAATACTTTTATCTTGAGCAAGAAGAGTGGATCAAGAGCTTCGTTCTCTGTAACGCACCCTGCACCACTAATCCCTGCTGCCCGCCCAGGGACAGCCAACAAACGCATGTACTGAAGAAATGAGATGGAAGAAAGCTGGTTTAATAGGTTTTTTTATTATTTCAAATAATCATTTAAAGCTGCGAGGGACCTTGTTTTTAAAATCACACTGTGTGCGCTCTATATATTACACTCAGACTGACACAAAGAATTATAAAAATCCAACTGCTAGTGAGCTACATCAATACCGCTTATTTGTGATTTTGCTGTTCTGGATTTTCTCAGGCTGCAGACAATGCAATAAAAGCTCTCTATAAAACAATATTCTTCCATATTTTAAGAACGCAGTGGAAATATTTCTTCTGCTCTTAATGTTTGCTAAAACAAAATTTCAATCTAATGCCAAATTTGAGCTATTTTCCAGCAAGCCTCAGTAATTTGGGATGTTGGAACTCAGAATCAGCAGCGCGCTTAGAAGCAAACTCAGCTTTAAGCATGTGCTTAATTTCCCCTAAAGGTGACTTAAGCATGCTGAAGCACTTTCCTAAATAGTCACGGTTTGCTGTATCGAAGCATTAAAAAGAAAATAAAGTTTTGAAATACAGTTTAATAGTGACTAATGGTTTCTCTTCTAACTGAAAATGAAAAATTAATATGTACGCAGTAGTATTTTTCTTGGTCACTGGCATGTTTTTGCAATCCTCTGCATGTTATTGCACTCCATTTTATAGAGAAGCATTATTTGTTCAGCTGAATTATTCCCAGTTTATCCTGTATGATTCAGACATTCATTCGATTTTTGGACAATGGCGACTCCTTTTCAGAAATCAGAGGGGATTTACAGATATTTATTCAGTAAAAGTAAATTCTGCAAAGGTTGAATTGACCCGAGATTAATTTTTAATATTTTTTTTCAATCTTTTCTCTCATACCAGGGCTCTCCAACTTCTGCAAGCCAGTGGTGTTGCTTCTGAATTCCCAAGTGTACAGATGCCGCAGTTCACAGGTCTAACATCTAACGAGGCATCAGTAAACTAGAAAGCTTTAAATAAAACCATCAGGGCACTGGACAAAAGCAGCCTTCTCAAAGACAGTCTGCACCACGCTACTTACTACAGCTTAAGGTCCACACCACTGCTCACCGCAAGAAACATTGGAAATGTTAGACTTGTAAAAGCCTCCTGGTGACAGTGAAATCCTAACTCAAGCACACACTCAGCTCTTGCCTTCAAATTTGCAAGACTAAATATAATTAATTTCACTGGGAGGCTAAGCGCAGAATTTGGCTTAAGCGCAATAGAAGCGGGTGTTGCTAACACAGTCCTACACTCCCAATTACACCTAGGTGAGAAAAGACTCTTACAAGGTTTCCTTTCTCTAAGACATCTTAGAAAATGTTCTGTGTTAAAATGGGGCCTTATCATTCTGTAAGATCAGTAATTACTGAAATTATTTCTGTCCAGTTAATTCCTGTTTGCAATTCTATAGTCACATACCACTTTTTTTCCCCTTTCCCTATCATTTCTAAGATCCCAAAACAAGAGAGGGAAAAACAAGGAACTCACGTACAGAGTCCAAGCACCTATATAATGTCCCTAGACACACACAGCACTTCACAACAGACTTCTCCCCTTCCTCCAAACTTTCTGTCACACTGCCCAGCCATGTTCAATTTTTCTGAAGAGTTAATATTTCCAAAGACGGGCTTGGTTTTAAATCAAAAAAATCACCTGGCAGTGCCAACAGCAGATGGTCCAAGGGTAGAAAGGCTCCTAAAGCAGCAGCGGGTTTCTGGAAGGACATTCCCAGACTTGACCGCAAACCCCAGGCAGATGGGTGGTTACCTGGGCTATAGCTTGCCATTCAACTTAAATCAGAAGAACCAGAACCAAACCAGAGCAGCGGGGACCCCTCTGCTCCCACCAAAGCTGGGCAATCTCACGTGATACACCAAAGACAACACCTAATTTATAAACACCTTCTTCCCAAAGTGCATATTTCAGCCAAATTCATTTGGTTTACCCACAATGGCACAATGCAAGGGGAACAAGGAGAAAGGCAACACCACTTCTTTCCAGCAGCGATGCCAAAAGCGAGCCAGCAACCCCACATGGTCACACTTCCACGTCCTGCTCATCCCTCCTGGACTCCGCTGCTCCACTTGCACAGCCCCAAGGAAGCAGCCACCGATGTGCAGATGGACAGTCACAATGGCGGTCATTTCCACGGAGAAGTTGAGGGATCGCAAAGGAGGGTCAACATGGGGTCACGTGAGGACAGGAAAAACAAAAGCAATCATGAAAAGCACTCGGGACCACTTGAAGGCAAACTTGCCATGTGCCTCCTGACAGCTTATCACTGCCAGCTTGCCCACCACAGCCAGCAAAGAGCAACTTCTCCCCAGCTGTGTCACTCTGCATGCTGCTCTTAAAAATAGCACTTCTGCAGAGAACGCCTTATATTTCCCCAATGGTAAGACACATGTGTATAACATGTCCTGAGGTTAATTTGCTAATTTTGCTCTTGTTTAGGATTAGCTAGGTTAACAGCAGAAACCCAAAGGAAAATGTCAACAATCACGTCTTTCCTAGAGGGGGGCAAGGGGTTGAAAAGACTTCTTTCCTGACATGTGTCTGGTTTTACACTGTTGGTTTTGGCTCTTCAAAGGAAGGAAATTAAATGAACAGCTTCTTTTTTTATCCTTTTGGAATACTAAAAAGGATAAATGCTGAGCAGCAAGGCTGCACAAGGACGCAAGGGCCTTTTCTCTGGCCACACATTTTTGTCAAAGCTGTTTTAAAATTCTAAAGTCCCTCCAATATAATCCCCTGCAGCTGTCATCACCCACACACCAGGTTCCCAATAAAGGCTCAAGCCACAAATCTCCCTCAGCAAGATTACAAGGCCATGGATATTGCAGGTTAGGAACCAAAGAGCAGTAGAATATTCCTCCTGTGGCACCAAGCCAGTTGCCAGGTCTCATCCTCCAGGACAGTCTTCGTAGTCTCACCGCCTGCAGTGGTGCTATGCTCACACAAGTCCGTTTTCAAGCCCGCAGTCCAAACTCTAAAGGGGTTCTGCACCACTTCAGCAGCTCCTGAGCTGGAGCGATCCTCTACAAACATGCTCAGAGACTGGGGTCCTGCAGAGGTAGCTGATAGTGTTAGGAAACCGCTTTCCTCTGCCCCACCACAGAGCCTGCAGGAAATCTGTGAGCATCCCACATCTGCTCCAGTGCAAAGTCTGATCATGAAAGGTAGTAACAGAAAATGCTACAGATATTTTTGGAGCAAGTACCACAGATATATCTGCAGCAAATATTAACAGCTGCCTGGTCCCACTCCAAGAAGGCTTATAAGTTATAATTTAGAAGCCAAGAAATTCAATTCTTGCTGCAAGACTGCAATAAGAATTTTTAAAGGTGTAAGATAGAAGAAGAGTGTGGTGCAAAGACAGGGGAAAAAAGAGGAGTAAGATGGTTAAAATTCCCAGGAAAGCAGGAGATAAAGTTGCTTTCCAAGCTGGAGGTAAAGGTCTGAGCTACTAGAAGTCATCAGACACAGTAGGGTGCAAGACACAAGGTACAGTAACAAACCTTTCTTGGACCACTTTTCCAAGACAAATATAATGACAGCGTCAATGTTTTTCATTTATAACACAGATACCTTTGTTGGTAGCCAAGAGAGATACAGACACGGGGGTTTGGCAACAGCTTACTAAAAACATACGGCAGCCTTCCTGCTCTCTTATTTTACTTTGCTCCGCCGTGGTTTCTTCTGTTCTGGCCTCCTTTCTACAGTCTTTTCTTGACCTTTCCCTTCCTAAATACAAACTCCTTGTTCCCCTGTCTGCCACCCCTCCTTGGCAAATCCTGCTGGGAACGTATATGCCCAGAATGATTGAACGATTTTACCTATAAATACATATAGTTACATAACTGAATATTGGAAGTAGGTTTGTGCTCTGTGCACAAGCTGCTGTACCAGGTTGCTTTCTGCCATTTATAATTTTAATAGACATCAAAACAGGAAAAAAATTAACGTTATGCAATAGGAGTGATTATTAAAAACAGAAACAGACATCAGCTCCTAAAAAAGAATTTGGAGCAGCCAAGCAGTGTCCGCGTAGCTATCCCAGTTCAACATTATCGCCACCCCCCTTCTCCATCTCAGCATTTCCCACCATGTGTCACACTGCCTGAAATGGAATCAAATTCCCCAGGAGAGGGGCTGTCCTGCTCCTTCAGGCCAGCAGCTCATTCCTGATGGAAGTATCTTCAAAGGTGCTCTTCAAACAGGCACCTTGACACACCACCCAGCTCCATCCCTGCCAAATCAGCACAGGCTGCAATAACCCAGACGATATTTTTTCCCAGGCTCTAGGAATGTTTTCTGGTTTATAACCTTGCAAGTTTGGAGCCGAAACAATACAGGAGCCAGTGGTGAACGCTCATCTCTATTCTCACATCGCCTAAGCAAAACCAAAAAAACAAAGCTCTCATTTCATTAATACCGGGGACGTGTCTCTCCCTAATTTCAGCTCTTCTACAGTCGGGACACCGGCCAGCTCCCCCAGAACAACGGTTTATAGCAGCTCAACCCTGCCACTGATTAGGAATTTAAAGGCTTAAAGAAGCTTTCTGTATTTAAGAGGCAGCTGCAATAGGCAAACATTAACAAACAAAAAAATATGAGAAATAAATAATAATCAAGTAAGATAAAAAGTCAAAAGACTGGCTTTCCAGCTTCCTCCCATGAGGGCTGAAACAAGAACAAGGGAGAAGTAAACGGTCAGACAATTTAGCGGGATGATGAGATTTTTAAAAGCCACAGGAAGGGGATAAACAGAGTGCAAGTCAACAACAGGCAAGAGTATTTCAGTGTCTCACAACACCAAATTTCAAAACACCAATCATCACAAGACTCCTAACCTTCCAGACCTGGGGTCAGCAGGGTTTGGAGGTGGTGTCTCCTCGTCCCTACACACACAGTCTTCAGAAAGCAGCAACAGACTATGCAACAACATTGCAGTAGGATCCCAAGTATATGTGAATGCGACACCAAGCAGCTGCCAACCCTATCACCACTCCCTTGTGTCCCTGGTGCAACACCCTGTGAAGCCCAGCCCTGCCCACCACGTACCACGCGATCTAACCATATTCTTTGCCCACTGACAGAGGGACGTAATGCCTTCCTGCAAGCCACAGATCATAGGACCACTGAGGTCTGGAGATGACCTACTCCAATGCACCTGTAGAAGGTAGAGTCAGCGGAGAGCAGATCCCCAGTGAATACACACACACCACAACTCTGTTGTGACACACTCCAAGGAGGACGTTAGCAAGCCCTGGTCAGGAGGAACAAGGAGAGGTATTGCCTCCATGCGCCCCAGCCTCCCTCTGCCAGCAGCTGGAGTCTGCTGCTGCTACGAGGTCGTGCAAGTAGCATGGCTTGGCTCCAGGAGGCCACTGAGAGACCTAACACAAGACCCTACAAGGCATCAAAAGGATGGGTACCATCTTCTCCCACAGATCTAATAATAGTAGCAAGGTCTGACCTCAGATATATCAAGGATTAAGATGACCAAGGCATCCTACAAAGTCCAGTCCTAGTGTAGGATGGGCACAGATGGTAACACAGTAGGAGTTAAAATAACTCCTTCATTCCCAAAAGTGAAGGACAGTTCTCCATTAATCTGAGAGGCTTCAGATTCTTTAGAAATAGAAGAAATTAAAAAAAAATAATAGTAATAATACAAGTGACACATTACAGATATTTCCATGAAGTAAAACTGAATCTAACAAAAGGATTTCAGGTGTGGATGACAGGGTAATCCAGCTGCACACAGACAATTCAGGAGACAAGAGAACATCAGGGCTCAAAACCCTTGCAGTACTCACAAGGATTACCCTATACCTAACTTCTACAAGGATTTTGACAGACGCTGTCAAAGCCATAGTCAGGTAGCGATCAGAAATAGTGGAAGCTCAAGAAACAGTTACTACAGGCAGCACATCCCTAGCATCTTTATTTCTTAAGTAAGAAATGCAGTATGTATTCCTGTACAAACAGTAGCTAGGGATATTTTCATACTCACATTATCCAACAATATAACAACAGACAAAATTACGGGGAACAGGTTTTTTTAATTCAGTCATGCACTTCAGCATTTAAAGGAAAACATAACAACATCTCTTCACAGCTGCTCTTGCCCTTGAACCTGCACAAAGCTCTTTTCTTCAAGCCTTGCCCAGCCTGCTGACCCATTTCACAGGTTGTTCACCTCCCCAGTGACCACACATGTATTGTTATTAATGCCTTACTTGATCCACCACAACACAGAGCATTGCCACAAATTATACACTTAAAACGATCCACAAGAATTTAACAGAGAATCAACAACAAATGAGACAATACAATTATTCTTTGGGACTGGAAGACTAACGTTTGGGGTTTTTTAATTTTTTTAAAAAAAAAAGGGTCAAAAAGCTACCTAGGTCATTCTGTTGTATAAGCAATGGTTTGAGAGATTATGTTCTCCAAATAATCAAATCTGTTCCTTCTGGTCTATCTGAAGCCTTGTAAACAAACTCATTATGTTAGATCTTAAAAGAAGTAAACAAATAGTTGGCATGTGACACCACTGCATTCTTGCACAACTTAAAACAAACCCATGCCACTTAGAAGTCACACTACCCGCCTCGCTGCTCGTTCATCATGCCCCTCAGAGACACACATGGTAGCAAGGACACGAGGGGCTCCTCCTGCTCCAAGCAAGAGGGGACTCTAGTGACAAGCAGTGTCACTTCAGACAAGCCACAGTGATGCTTGGATAAGGCAGAGTGAGCGTCCAAATACATGCAAGGTTGTTGGATGCCATCACATCAACATACAAGTGGGCACCGAGCCCGGTATCCCTGCTTGCAGTGCCCAGCTCATCCATAGGGTGCTGCCAGCCCCAGCGTGCGCTGCCCCCGTCCCTGCCTGCACTGCTACTGGCGCAGGCACTCTGCACCAAGAGAAAGGAACAGCGGAGAGGAGCCTCCTAATCCCGGCAAAGGTCCAGATGCATGGCCAGCAAGCCTGGGGGGAGCAGATGAGGGGACACCACGCTAGACCAGGCAGCCCCATGGCTGGGAAAAGCAGGGCAGGGAAGGAGATGCCAGCGCTACTCCACTGCGCCTGCCATGATGAAGTCCTCTTGGCACAGGTCACGCTCCCCACTGAGATCAAGGCAGTTCAGAGACAGGAACAACAATAACAGGTTTCTAGTCAAATACCCCAATATTCAGTAGCAATTTGTGTGAGATCCAAGCACGTCCAGCGTGCTGCTCAGCAGCAAAGCACTCCCCAGGAGAGGGCAGTGGCACACGCAGGACCCAAACCTAAAACATTCCCTCCTGCGTTTACATAGGGCCTTCCCCATTTCAGTGTATTTTATACAAGTCTCAAGGCTTGCAATAAAATAGAACTGGGAAAGAACACACAGTCTGAAGTGAAGCAACAACAAATAAACAGCCCAGCTGGGCTGGAGCTGGCAGCTTGCTTTTTCAGTTAGTTTTGGTGTCCTGCTAAACCCTCATCAGTACCAGAAACAAACCCAGCTCAGTCCACTCTGAACACAGACGTGAGCAGAGCAAGAAGGAACCTTCCAGGAAGGGTGACACTACCCACACTGCAACATCGGGCAATGGAGACGTGTCCCCTTTCACCCCACCAAGCTGAGACTCCAGCTCCACGTGACAACTTGGCGGCACGGGCCATGGGTGGAAGACTGCAGCCCTGTGCCAGCATCGCAGATCATCTGGGACCATGTGTCATGACGGCTGATGTGCACCAGAGGACTGAGGAGCAGATATGATTTCGTTTTTAACATAAAAGCTGCAAAAGCCTTTACAAACTTTGAGAAATTGTTGTTGGAACCCAAACAAGCCTTCCGAGAGCCACCTACAAGAAAATAATCATGCCACCCTCCAAGTAGGCATAATTATCAACACTTGGAAGAAAAGAGTACCGAGGGCAGTCATCCAACACTATGACCTCTCTGCCAAGTCCAAACACTTGGACAACCTCTCTTTCCACAAACTCCAAAGACTGGTCAAAACTCTGCCCCTGGTTATGGGATCTCACTGCTCTCCATGCTATCTCAGGCAAGGATCTCTGCCGCAGAGCAAGTGCATTCCCATCCTGCAGGATCCAGCCCTCTGCTGTCAGCATTACAAACGCAAACCACAGCACCTTGAAGAATTAGCACATGGTATGTAGTAAACACAAAAAGGAATTTTAGATTTGTCTCTTGCAGCGTAAACATCTGGAGGAGGCCACCCTACTCCTTCAATAGCTGGACAAAATCAAAACACTACCTCCATAAAACCACTTATTCCCAATAAACTGCTCCACAATCCACTTGATCCCTTTCCTCGGGGTTTACTCCATGAAAAGACCTCCAAACACATCTACATTATCACAGGTCATCCCCTGTCAACACCCTCACAGATAACCCAGACTTTTATTCATTTGCATTCCATCAAAAGCAGAAAGCAGGGTTGGCTTTACTGACCCCAGCACAAGATCAGGTTTATCATGATCAAGTGGGGAAGGGGACACATCGGGTACCAGGGACCTGTCCTGGATGAGACTGCAGCATCATCTGATTTCCTACAGTGCACATTATTCCCTGGTCCTACAGAGGGGCCCATCAGCCTTGTTTCTTTATCAAATTGCACTATGCCAAAAGCCCCTGACACATGAATGAAAAAAAAAAAAATCTATTATTTGTTTATTATCTCCTTTAGAGCACAGATTTCATCCCTAGCCCTGAGTGCCAGTGCTGCACGTTCACACGTACCACCTCCAAAAGCAGGGCCAAGCGGGCTGGAAGCCAGCAAGCAAACACCGAGGGTGACCAAGGAGGGGAGAGGAGAGAAAACTGCACAGGCTGGCACAGAACTGAGCCTGCAGTGCCTGCAAAAAAAAAAGATGGCAACAAAAAAAGAACAGAGACTGGCCATTTCCACAGGTTTGCCCTGCTCCGGTTCCCTGCTGGCATGTCCTACCCGCTTCCCAAAGTTGTGGCTGAGCCCCGCATCTCCAATAGTCTCTTTTCTTCCAGTGATTCCTCTGCTCAGAAACTCAGTTTGAGATCCCCAATGTCTTACCCGTGAGAAAGGGAGCGAGAAAAATCTGTTCACAACTGCATTTCATTTGAGTCCCCCGCAAGCCTCCACGAGGTTCTTTATCTTGTTATTCTAATGCAAACAGACTTCTGTGATTTTTTTCACATCCAAAATTTCACCATTGCAGTAACCGCAATCCTGGCAGGCTCTCTCCTGCCTGGAAAGGGAACAAACTTTCAAATCATTTATAAATAACCATTTCAAGAACATAGCTTTTATTCTTTCATCCCACAAAAGGCAGAAATTTTGCTTGGGACCGCAAGCTGTCAACTTCCCAGCAAACCCAAAATCCCACTTAACTCTCTATTGTAAACAGTATAGTATTGCGCTACCACATCAATAAATAAAATTCTTGAAGGAATTATTTTTGTGTTTGATTCACATTTGTTCTGCATATGCCACTGAGCCCAAGGTATTCATAATGTTAAAACTCCTAAAAGCCTCAGCTTTCAAAAGGACCGCGCAGAAGGCAGAAGAGCTAGCCTTCCTGGGCACTACTGTTTTAGCCAGAACGAAATCCTAAATAGAGGATGTCATTTGCCCCCCTCACCCCTTAATTTAAGGATTAAAAAATTAAATGGCTCAAAGCTGCCTCTGAATTGGGTCGCAGCACGCTTCAAGCCCCCATGCGGATCACACTATCAGGATGCTGCCTGGGTGGCCAGTCCTCCAGCCTGGTTTCAACTATCGTGACTTTACTGTTGCTGCCTGATATCTAGGGGTGAAGTTCACACTTCTTCACCTCTTGTCTCCCTCCAAACCTTTGCTCTGGGAGAGGAAAGCACCAGGACCGTGCCTCCTGACTGTGTTGCATCTGCGAGTTGTCCTGCTACCGAGCCGCTACCTGGTCTGCTCCAGAGAGGACTGCTGATTGGCAAAGAGCAAAGCAATCCCTGATGCTTCCTGAGGGCTCTAAGAGGCTTCAGAATAAAAAGCTGAAAGAAATTACCAAGAGAGAGATGAATCTGGAAAATACAAGTAATATTGGTTGCAGACAGCCAAAAGTGATTCAAAATAACTTTTCAGGAGTGGGCAGGAGGCATCTCTGCAGATTCCTGCAGGTGGCTTCTCCACCAACACCTGCAGAGAAGATGCTCTCCAGTGTCACAGAGACTTCTGCTTAAAGCAGAAGCCTCAGCCCCACAGAGGCAGTGTCCCCAGCACACATCCCTCTCTTCCTCCACAGGAAAGCTGGAAGTGTGAGCAGATAAGTAGCCCTGATGAAGATTAACACATTCAAAATGAAAAATCCCTAAAGTAAATGCTTATTATCTGCCATCCTCACAGCCGACCCGGCGCCCAGCAGCAGGAGAGGATTTAGGTTGACCATTTCAACTTTCCACAGTGAGCGTCTGTCTCACTGCAGTAACAAAGAATTCCTCAGGAAGATTTCGGAAACAGAAGGATTATTTAGCCACCCACACACAGTCAAAATTAACTAGTCATGGAAATTCAAGATAATAAATGCCATAATTTTGCCTTTAACTTTGCAAAAAAAAAAAAAAAATCCCCCAAAAGTGCATGTTTCTAATTTATGGAAAAGGAGAAAGAGAAAAAAAAAGAATTAAGAAAACCTTTCATTAGTTAGTTTTTCCACGGATCGGAACTCCCCAAATATAAGAAATTAACACACTAATGTAAACACACGTCTGCTCATGGTCCTGGAACAGATTTACCCAGGCACTACAAAAGGCTGCCCCTCACCGATTAGCAACCCCAATTTGAGACTTATTGTATGAAAACAATCCTATAAAGCTTTTTTTCATCTTTGCCATCTAAAAGGGAAAGTGGTGGGCCTCCACACTTTTCAAAAAAGCTGGAAAGGATGAGTTACACCAACAGAGATCAGAGAGAGACATGAGACGTGCCAAAGCAAGGGAAACCTGGAAGGGATATTAAACTGCCTACTACAGATATTAAGCACCATTCTCTAATGAAATTAATAAGGATGAAAACAAATAAACAAGGAATTTGGTGACTATCAGAGCTGGTGAGACTGCTTCTAAAGGCTTTTAGTCTCACAGCTTACAGATTTTGGTGTTTAAACAGGACAAGCCACAGCAGTGTAATTGCAGAGATCCCTGCCCACACGTTCTCCAGCATCTAATAACACAAAGTTACTCTGCAGCCTTTTGCTTCAGCCACAGCACTTCTAAAAGCTCTCCTTGTGTACCCATCACCATTAAGCCCTTGCAATGAAGCCTTCCAAGAACCTACACATGGCCTAATCGCATGCAAGTGACCCCAGAGGCACAAAAGCCTTTTACTGCACTCAGCAGAAGACCACTTGCCCCAGCAGATGCTCTCCTGGCTTTCATGCTTTCCTCGCTTTTCACACTCTCCTTGCTCATGTACACAGCAAGTGTCTAACAGCAAGCAAGGCCTCCCCTCCCCTTGGCACTCCATGCTGTCTCTGCAGTTAGCAGCTCCAAACAAGCTGGCTGATAAGACACATTATTGTAATACAAATAACAACAGTTCCTGCAGCTTATCTTAATGTGAAGCTTATGATGGGTGGAAGCTGCAATTAAGAGACCTCTGGCCCAATCTGCTGTGGCTGCTCCCCTGTTTTGCAATATCCAAAATGACGGGAGCCAAGGTTAGAGCAAAGCTACTTGATGAGTCTGGGAAAACAAGGGAGTAGTGAGCTGGCGTCTCAGAAATAGAAGGAGGGGAAGAGAAACCACGATAAAGAATGGCCATGAGATGGGTGTAAAACCTAAAGCTACCATCAAGGCACTCAGGTTCATCAGATATAACATGTCGCTAATACAAAGCCCGTGTCTGCCTCCAACTTCAGGTCTCAAGGCTTTCCATTCCCAGCCCCCTTTGCTATGTCCTTAACTTAAAAGGAACAATGATTTAAAAAATGGGGTTTAAAAAAAAAAAGGTTGGTTCAGTCTGAGAAGTCAGTCAAGGAAAGCCTTTAGTCCTTGGATCTCCAGTGAAACGGTACATAAGGGATTGATTGCTCAAAGTTTGAGAGTTCCTTGGGCCCCTACTTAGATAATCTTTATAGCTCACAGGACCCATTGAAGTGGTTTCCAACAGCTAAAGCCTCAGATCAGCCCATCAAACACTGGGACTAGTAAAGTCAGAGCAAGAGAGCAAAAATGCTGGAAGTGTAACTCTGCCCTTCAAAAACAAGAGCATGCACACACCAAATTAATAATACACAGTGGCAATCTCATGCTCCGCTTTTATGCAACCCCTTCCATAGCAAAGTCCCAACAGCACTGTTTCATTACAGCCCTTTCCCCTACGGTTAAATCTCACTGCAAATGAAAATTTCTGGTGAAATTGTGTTTTTCACAATCATAAGCCTCAAATGCACTTAGAATCAAAGAATCATATGACTGCGACAACCACCAAGCCTATGAAGTACGGGATTCCTATAGCCCAGCAGGGATCAAAAAGTACTGCTGAGGGGAGGTCACCAAACATGAAGTCACACAAAACCTCTGTCTACACGCACAAAAATCAGCACCTTATTGCTGCAAACAAATTTTGGTTACACAGATGGCTCCAGACACCCATATTCACTCTTCACACTCCAGAAGATGGACAGTTGTGACCACACGGTGTTAGGGCTCAGCCAAAACACACCTCACCCACTAAGGAACAGCATCCCAGTAATGGAGCTAGCTGGCTGCCAGGTGGGAAGTGGCTCCCACAGAGTCACCCAGAAGACTGACAGACACATCCATGATCCTCTCTCCGTGCCCACACGTAGGTCTGGATGATCTACAGGACAAGGGCACTGACAACTACAAGATCAGTTTAGAAAGGAATCAGGGTGAAAACAAGAGCTTTGGGAGGGATGTGAAGGAGCACAAATATATTTAGCACACAGGAAGAGGTGAATCCTGCAGACACATGTGGGGCAAAAAGGGACGAACACAATGCTCCTACAAGCAAGGCAGCTTTGTGCAAGTGGGCGAAGAACAAGTAAACGGCAGAGATGCAGGCATGATTTTTTTAAGATTATTTTTATTCCTTGTTTTTAAGGAGTTCCAAAAAAATGGAAAGCTTCCCTGATTGGCACTTGTTCTGCTCCCTGACTCAGAACAGAGAGAAACATGCTCCTAATTTTTATCATAGTACAACTCATTGTGATCCTTCAGAAAAGGATGCTCTGGCATCCATGAACCCGGAGCACATTTTTCAAGCAGGCACTAAAAAGGACGGCTCCAACACTACAAAGAAATGCACTTTCAATACCTATTCAAGCACTCCCCGTTGGATGCAGATGTCAGCAAAACATCATACGCTGTATCCCCTGCATACCAGGGAACAATTTCAACTTGCACGTCACATTTGTTTCAATGGTTTGTTCTTTTGTCTGGGAAAGTAATTTTTCAAATGAAGTGCTCAGCCTTTTGTCCCTTGGTACAGTACAGCAGAAACCATCTTTCATGCACTGCTCTAGCGCACAATAGGCTTTGTCTCATTAAACAAAAGAACATGGACTTTCTTTCAATTGCTTCCAGCTGTTTGATCAAGGTTTTACGGGATCAGAAGTCAACAGCAATCAGCATCTGGCTACCTGCACAAAACCAACTCCGAAAGTCTGAAGAATTAGGTATGATTAGCAGATCTAATTATCACTCCAAAGTAAAACCCACCCCATGTGCTTTTACAACAGCTGTCTCACTGGATCCTCGTTAATACTCTATATAGACTTTGAAGCCCTCGAGCAGCACGTCCTCATCCGTTGTGGGAACGTTGTTTACTTGCTTTGCTGAAGACACATTTGTTGGGCAAAACTCATCTGTCAAATCACTTTTTCAGCACAGGAACAAGGTCAAAGCACCTCCCATGAGAACAACCCCAGGCCCCATCACCCATGCCAAGCCTATGAGCTCAGATGGGCTCCCTGTGCTTTAGCTTTGGTAACTTCTGTATTTCTGTATATAAGTCAGATTTGTTCAGGTGGAATTTCTTAATGAGAGGATTTCAGGCTGGTGATTTCTAGAATGAAAAAAAAAAAGGAAGCATTACTGGGTTATTAGGACTGATGAAAATCCCAAGCGTCTTGACTAGGAGCGTTAATAATCTGAGATGACCCCTCGGTGGGTAGGGCAACCCTGAGCCACGCCATCCCAGAGAGCCCTTACATTTCTGCTGGAGGCAAATTAGTCAAAAAGGGATTTCTTCAGTTCAAAGGGATTTTCTTTGGGATCCAGTCTGATGCCAAGATGGGAAACTAGCTGTGGAACTCCTCACGCCTCCCATCCCTACTCCCCCATCCCCTGCCCAGGTACTGGATGTTACAAGGCTGAACTTGCACATACAACTTGACAAATTTACACAGAATTACCCAGAAATCTGAAACTCCAAAGGGGCAATTATTGCAAACTCCTCTCCCAAAGCTGCTATTACAACACTTCACACAATTCTGCCTCAGTCCCAGACATACCCCTACACATTGCCTTTCCCCAGATTTTTGCTCTGTTACATGTGAAGTGGCCACAAGTTAAGAATAATTATTTTTTAGTAGAAGTTTCATGAAACTTGAAAAAAATTACAGTGCTTAGACTTAAGCCTAAGACTGTTATAAATACATATACTTCTCATTTAGATGATTTCTATGCTTTTAGTGACAACGCACATGCTGCATATAAAATACCTGTGCCATGCAAAGAAACACATGATGAAGAAAAAACCCAAACCCATGCGTGAATCCTTAGATCAACTCTTATGTCATAACTGCATTAAAGAAAGTTCCACCAGGAGTTAGTAAGTACTACATGCAGAAATTGTAAGTGACAGATAATATTTTAATTTACAGATTGCCTTCATTATTTTGGTGCTACATAACATCTACACAATTCTAACAGTTAAGTACTGTCAGCAGACTCTTACTTAAACCCTTACATAGCCTCCATCACCAGAACATCTCTGAAGCTAATGCTGATGCTATGGACACAGAAATCACATCTGCTTCTCACGTGCACGTCAGATAACATCCTTCCGAACTCCTGCATGTCAACTGCTTGTCCACCATAAGGCAGCAGCAGATCGTGGCATACAACAGTTCACCAAGGGGCTATCCATCCTTTCTGAGTATCTGTGGAATTCAAAACAACTGAGAAAATCATTGCTTATTCACTGGCCATTAAGGAACTTGGCCAAAGTTGCACTTGTTTCTGTCCACAGAATTATCTTCTGCTGCTCTCTGATGCCACAGGAAGACCTGGAGAGAAACCAGTGTCCACCAGAAGCAGAGCATGTACTCCCCTTGTAAAGGGAAATCACACGCAAAGTCCAACCTACATACACTAAAGACATAGTTAGCCTATACAGAATCCTTCTTCAGCTTTCCTAAAGCAAAAAAACCCAGAACAGCAAAACCAGCATGCTTAGATCCAAGTTATGATTAGAAACAGAATTTATCACATGCCACTTCTCTTCCAACTCGTGCTCTGTCCCTCCATGTATAGAGTCATTAGGTCAGATAGGAAGCAAAAGTGTCAACTGTCAACATTAAAAATCAGGCATTAAACTATTCTAGAGCCAACACGGCATAAGCAGCTACTTTATTTCATACCAGATCTGTGCCGTTAAAACACCTGCAGCTCATCTGCCACTTACCAGGCTCTCTCATACCCAAATCTCACCTCACTGCAAACCCAAGTCATTAAAAAGAGAACCAGACAGATGAAAAATGAAGCAAACACTGGAGGCACCTTGTCAACTGTGGGAACAGCCTACAGCCATTACGCTACACTAACACAGCATCAAATAAACAGAAGAACAAGGAAAGAAGCTATTAGGAGGTCAGTATTAGCAGTATCTCATTTGTTTCCCAACGTAAGACTATTATCAAAGCCCAAATATTCCATGGGGTTAGAAAACAAACAAACGGTACAGGAGCAACCCATCAGGTCAATGCAGTATCAGCACCCCTGACCACAAAGCACGCTGATGTGTCCCTCAAGGACTGGCCTCACATGGGTGGCCAGAAGCCACCTGTTCCAAAAGACCATTTCAGCTGGCTGTAGGACAGCTAAATAAATAATAGGAGTGGTGGTCTTCTAAGAAGTTGACAAGCCAGAGGCTTTCACTTCTGAGGCTCTGTGGGGAAGGTTAACAATTCACCTTCAACCACCATTCACTTGGAAATCAAACAAGCAGCCAAAACCACAAATTACACCACAAGCTTCAGCAACAGAGACAACCTGTAGCAATACAAGGATGAGGTGACTGAGAAGTCTCTTCACAGGGCAAATCTGAAGACTGACAAGCCATTACTGGAAGCTCCGTTATCGCACGTGCTCTCTCCTTGCCCTTGGAGATGGTAGGTTATAGCTGGAGCACCAGTGACCTGCACACCACAGTAGAGCTTTGTAAGGCAAAGTAGAATCAGAACATGTTTCTATGGCTTAAGAAATAGCTGGTCTCCTCAGAGCCTGCCCAGGCTGCAAAGCTGCTTCTTTCTCACTGCCCCCCCATTCCCACAGAAAACACTCCCTCCAGAGCATAACTCATCTACAGCACGTTCTGCAGCTCTAAGGTCTTCAGCGCCCAACAGCATTGATCTTAAACCTTTCAGAGACATTACACTTACCTTGAGAGGCAGAATGACAGCTGCATCTGCCAACATTTCTGTCAGGCTCTTCCTAAAAGCAGCAAAAAGCATCTTCAAATGCCACAGCACTCTGCATCCAAGCCAGAGAGATTTGTGAAATATGGAAGACATTAAAGTACTCACTTTCTCTCAGCAAAGAAAGAACATAGACCTATAAACAACGCCTTGAAGGCATTTCAGCAGCTTAATCTACACAGGGTATTTTTTTATTATTTTTTAAGTCAATCAGAAATCACTGGCTCTAGGAAGCAGTAAATGACAAGAATTTGGCTTAAAAGGGAGAAAAGCAAATAAAATACTTGGGGGGGGGGGGGGGGGGCGGGGAATGAAAATCACTAAACGTTTCCAAAGACTTGTTTGTTTGCGATAAAGGCTGCAAGGCTCAGCTGTATACAAGCTGTCCCACCCATGCACAGACTATTGACATTTCATTCCAGTGGCACCGTACAGACCGCCAAGCAAGGGGGTCTGTCAACATTTCTATCAGCAACAACTGTTCACAGGGGTTTATAAGGCAGAAAAGTTAATTTTCCCCAGCCTGGTTGATGCTCCTACACAAGGTCTCTGACTAAGAGGAAACTATTAGTATTTAAAAACCACACCACACAAGCAGGATGGTGCGGGAAGAGAAGTGGACACTGAGACCTGAAATCTGTAGTTCTGAGAAAAAGCACCCCAAAAAAAGCCATTTAGCATATATGAAATAAACTGGGGAGTCCTAGCTTAAATATTAAAGCCTCATAAGCACTATTAGCCAGGAGCCACCATGCTGCTAAAAGTAAGACAAAAAATTTGAGTCAGCTGCAACAGCAAACTAGTTGTGCCCTTATTTATATAAAAAAAAGCAACAGCATAAAAATTATACCTTAGAGACACTCTAAGGTCAGAGCAGATCTTTGCAGACCAGTGTAAAAGGCCACATAACACACAGACAGCAGCTGAAGATGATGCAGAATGCAGTTAGCTGGGCTTCATATAATAAAGATAGCGCTTACGAGATTGCCTCCAGTGTGGTGTCCAGTCCTTGGCCACAGTCCCACACAGTTTCACAATTAAGACTGAATGTCTCGGGACACCTGGTAGTGCTCTCACATTTTAGAGTTTTCTATAAAACAGGCGAGCAAGACACCTGGGCCACGTGCACCCACAATAAATCCCATCATCCCTCTGCGGGAGACCGATTTTTATTGTTTGTGCTTGCGGAAAAGCTGATCCAAGTCTCGCTGGATCGGATAAGTTTGCATTCCAGGACAATGATATCATGCAAGGATCTCCCCTTCTGAGGCCCAGCACACAAAGCTCATGGGATAGGCAAGTGTCAGTTCCAGCACCGTCACCAAGCTAACACCCAAAGTTTCTCCCCATGAGTCCTTCATCCTTGACAGTGATGGGGCAGGCAGGTCCTGGTGCTTCATAGGAACTTCATCCAAGCAGCACGAAGCAGGCTATCTGTCCTGTGTAAGGTTCACACACACAGCACCACGAGGAGTCTTCTACAGCTACATTCACATATTCCCCAAGATCCCAAAAGCTGCTCAACCTACAGGCTGTTAGGGCCATCTCCTTGCCAAAAGGGCAGTAGCACAAAGCTAGTGGCAGGCCCAAAAGAGAATCCACCAAAACCTGAGAAAATACTAACTAAAAGCATAACAAAAATTGGAGCATCCTTTGGCCAGGGACTCAGAGCTAGGGGAAGTAGCTACATGAATCAACCCTTGGAAACATCACTAGAAGGGCTTATCCTTCACCACATCCTAAGGACCTCAGCACCCATTAGACCACAACTGGAACAGTGTGCCCATCTGGCTCCCCTGGGACAAGGATGCCATCGACCAGATGAGGCAGGTAGAGACCACTAACATGGTCAGGGGCTAGAGCACAGGCAATGGGAGAGCTGGCCTTGGACAGCCTAGAGAATAGAAGGCTTCAGGGTGACCCGACAGCCACCTCCAATCCCTACAGGTAGGTCATCGAGAAGATGAAGCCAGGCTCTTCAGTGGTGCACGGTGGGAAGCGAACTCAAAAGAAGCATTAACAAGAGCAGTTCTTACTGGATATAATGAAAAAACAGGTTGCTCAGAGATTCTTCAGCCTCCATCCTTACACGTTTTCAAGATAAAACCTTGAGAAATCCAGCCCGACATAAAAGTCTGTTTCGAGCAGGAGGCTGGACTAGAGACTTCCCTGGATGTCCCTTCCAACACAAATGATCTTACGCCCTCTCAAAGATCATCTTAGTTGAAGTTTCATTGCAACAAACAGGACTGCAGCACCATGGAGGTTTGGTTTTGTTTTGCTCCAGGCTACGAGATCTCTGAAAACAATTCAGCTGAAGGGTTACAGGCTCCTTCAGCCCTCTAGATTTGTGTACCGTTTCTGAAGTGCAGGGAATGTTTCTTGCCCTTAACACCATGCCCTGTCCAAACCTGCCTGTAGATGCTTCATCGGGAATATCATAAAAGGTATTTCTGTGCATATGCATACATGCCCCCCAAACAAGCTCACATACAAAATTAGATCTGCAGTAGCTGCAAATATAAGCTATCAAAGCTGCAGCTGCAACACCAGCACAGTGCTGTAAAGATACTTCAATAACATCTGATACATTAAATTTTAAAAAGTCAGATTTACAGGGCCAGCATCCCTATTTAAAAAATAAAGCGTGCACAGGTGGCTAATAAAACTGGACTTTAACAGCCACACTTGCAAAAGAAATTTATAAGAGTTAGCAAAGCTCATAGCCTTTTAATTGCATGTCAAATATTGGGCTTTCAAGAACTAAACCAGATTTCAGGCAGTCTGTGCCAAGTGCTTCTAGATATTACATGTCCAGCATAGGTGCAATCCCATTGGATACTAAGGAGTTAACTCAACCTCCAAGGCCAGAGACTGCTTGAAGGCAATGCCACCAACTCTGAAGTAAAACAGAAAACATTTCTGCCAGCTTTGTTACAAATAAAAGGTTATTAAAAACATTCACATTCATTGCTAACAGAAACAGCACAAGAAGACATTTAGAAAGCATTTGAACTTGTAAATACATCAAATTAATATACAACAAATTTCTTTGATCCAGAGGACATGAATTCCCTTTCCCTACAAATCTGTTCATTAATACTTCAGTGATCCACTTATGTCACTACACTTGCCAGCATTTTATAAGGAAAATACTTCAAGTAACAAAAAGCATCTATAGCTTTTACTCTGCCAGTGGGCTTCTGGTAAGTTCACAAGAGAGGCTGACGGGGAGCAGCAGGACACTCCTTGGAGCTCCCATGCAAGGCTCTCAGCTAAGGTGGTCGCAGTTTTACTAGTAGCAGTTAAATATGCCTCAATACCCCAGACACCCAGAGTTTCAGAGACAGCGGTATGAAATAAAATGCTACCACAGTTCACCTAGAGCATCATGGAGATAGGGATCTAGGCTTTCAGATCACAAGGCTCAGGCCCATCAGCAAGTTAATGCGAGGTCATCAGTTTTCCGAACCAGCTGCCATGCAATAACCTGTCTGCATAACTAGTCCCTGACCTAGCAAACGGGTTATAGGTGACTTCTGCAAACCTAAACATACTGAGCAGTATCCCAGTGACAATCTGCACAATCCCTGGGTGACCACACGCAATTATGCTGAACCAGGAAGGGCAGGAAGGAGACCCCACGCACGCTGCCCAGCACGCAAACCAAAGACAGTCCTTGTGCCCCACTGATCACAATCTAGGTCGGACCAAAACTCATTAATTTTGTTGTTGTTGTTATTTTCTTTCTCTACGTAACATCTGCAATGCTGGAAGATGGGAGTGCCGAGGACAAGGTAACATTAAATTAAGTTACCACTGGGTGCACAGAGAGTTGATCTGGCCACCTTCTCAGTTGTAAGCAACCACAAAATACCTGGAGACAAAACGACCCTCACTGCCAGAAGAGAGATACTCCCATGAGGCTGGGCAGACCTCAGCAGGTTCGCAGACAGGTCTCAGCCCTCTCCAGTCACAGATACCACAGAATAAAGTTAAAATAAAACACAGAGA
Source organism: Falco rusticolus (assembly GCF_015220075.1). NCBI lineage: Eukaryota > Metazoa > Chordata > Aves > Falconiformes > Falconidae > Falco > Falco rusticolus. Next base: position 87,828,922 of record NC_051187.1, on the reverse strand, counting down.
TGCAAAATTCACAAAATGTTTTTTCATGCCATCACACTTCCACCATCACCAAGTTCATCGAGTTCTCACTAGTGAGGACAACAAGACAGCAATGAGTTTTGCAAGTTTTAATGAAACATGGCCAGAAAGAAACAAAGAGGCTAGAAGTAGGCAAAGCAGCAAAAAGGAGAACAAAAAACTAATCAGAATTATGTTGGAAAGAAGGAAAAACACTACCAAAAGCAAGAAGAAACCGGAAGACGTGAACATTCACAAACACATCGGCCAACAGAAAAGACTGTATTGGCTGGCAGTGGGAAAGTCAACAGGAGGGACAGCGAGTTATGTGAAGAATAAATATGGTTACACTTAATGTGCCGCACCAGCTGGTGTTCACACACCCCATCTTATACACCTCCAAAACAGCTCAAGTAGCAAAAACTGGTTTTCACTGTTGATGTCCATCCTTTTTATCATTTGGGCCTTTCTAAGACTTCTTGGTAACATTCTCCTAAAAGGATAACAACACAGTTGCCCAAAGTCACAGCAATTAAGATGTCCAAAGATGCAGTCACCAGAAACAAGAAACACCAGAGGACTAGGCACTGGAAACGCTGACATTCCCTAGCAAATCCCAGACAACCGACACTTGCTCTTACTGGAAAGTGTTTCTATCATTGACTGGAAACACTGACACCTAACGCCAAAGGGGAACTGCTTCTGAACAGCTTCAAAAAAAGCTACTGGAAGCTAAAAAAACCAACCCTGGAGCAGAAGATACTCTAAGAAGGAAGGCTCTGTTTATTTTTAATGGGAAAACAAAGGAGAAAGCTGGCATAGAATATATGTAAATCAGCATACAAGTGCAAAAGCAGCTGGAAAGCAAGTCGACCAGTTTTACCTGCACACAAAAGCACTGTAACGTTAATAGAGGCCAGCTCCCTTGGTCTCTCTGATTTAGGGAAATATTTTCAGGAATAACATCTACAGGCACATCTTTGTCCTACCTCTTCACATACAGCAGCAGATGCTGCCCCAAAATCAATAGGCACTTCTCTGCTCACCCCTTGCATCACCCATATGTTGCATCGCAGATGCACGCACCCAAGAAACACATTCTGGCATGCTACATTTCACAGCTTTTCCTCTCCATTTTCCCAGTATCTTCCCCCCCCCCCCCCCCCCCCCCCAATTGCTTCTTAAACGCTTCCCATAATTTGCCTGCAGCACAGGAAGGCTCCTTGCCCTCTGCTATCAATTCTGCCAAAGCACAGGGCTGCACACTTGCAGCACCAGAGAAAATTCACGCAGCCCACGAGGCTTATCTCAAAAAGGTACCAGACTGCTCCCATCCATCCATATCTATTTTTGAGTGGGTTGCGATTTTTTTTTTGGGGGGGTGGGGGGCTTGTTGGCTTGTTCGGGGGAAGGGGGGGGTGTCCCCCAACTGCTGAGCTTTGCAAGACTCTTGAGACAGCAAGTTATCCAGGTTGTACTGTGTGTACAAAGAGGATGTATATAATGGCAGGAAGGGGAACGCATCAGGACCCACATTTTCTTTCCAATTCTGCAGCTAAAGCATAGGTGGTGCTTGGTCCAAGTGAAAACCCCATAACACAGTGCCATCTTGAAAAGAAAATTAACTTTTTGTGCATGTCAGAGGAAGCTTCTGGAGCTAGCTATTAAATGAGATGCATGGATTAAAAAAAAAAAAAAAAAACAAACACAAACAAACACCGAAAAAACCTGTATCAGTGATACACCAAGCCATATCCTCACCGAAGATGTGGAACCAGAGAGCAACTGTGGTGGTGCTGGAGCTCCTTCCATCACCTGCTGTCCGCAGCAATTGAGGGCCCAATGTCACCACAACCCTGGGCTGGCACACACATCTTGCTCGCCTGCACCGAGCCAGGGTTTGATGGTACCTGCCTTCATTTATTCCCTCACTTTTTTACATCTGCTCTGTGGAAACACAAAGTTGAAGGACATGACAGGGTTGGGGAGGCAGGGGGGGAGGCAGTATTATTTCCATATGGGTTTGAAAATAAAAAGGCTTTAAATGGAAATACCATATGAGCAGAGGGCTCACACAGGACCTATAAGTGCTTGTGTGTGTGCACCATATAGGACAAACACCCCAGCAAGGCTTTCCCCCTTTCAGAGCCTGATTCTGCTGAGACAAGTACTCAAGCCCTATATTGTAGCAAGACATTTCTTTGCATGTCATTTGGCAGATGCAATTGCGGGGCCCTGCCAATTCACCCCGAAGCCCTCCGTTTTAATCAGTATCACATAAAGTTTAACACATGCTTTGAAATGTGCACCAGATTCAAAGCTTCGCCTCAAGGGGGTCCTGCTGAATAACACATACCATCCCAGCCGCTGCTCCTCCAGCAATTATCTTTCAACTCTGGCTGAACCATTCGAACTGTCAACGCCAGCGCGCTGCCAACCAGAGGAAAGGTTGTGGGGTCAGAACTGAAAACAAGACTCCTCAAGGCTGGAGCGCCAGGAGAACGGTATGGGGTGTTTGTTTATACTGCTGTCTGCTTATAAGGAGAACTCCCAGGGCGCTTGTTTTATGGCTTAGCAGAACTACAAACAGTGTTAAGAGGGGCTAGGAAAAAAAAAAAAAAAAAGAAAAAAAGGTTAGCAATGAAAAGGAGCATCAACATTCACCAGGCCCCCCTGGAAGGCGAAGAGGGCTAAGGTTGTTTGCACCTCATAACCAGCAGCATCCTTCCAGCCCTGCCAGAGCCACAAGCTCCTTATCGCCAATCCCAGACATCACTGGCTTGCCCTGCTGCCCCCCCAGCCCATGCGCATCAGTGTTCCTGCCCACCAAGTGATGGGTAGCATGCACCAGTCCCACCTGGCTGCCACAGGCAGAACACCAAGAAGGCACAACAGATTAGGAAATATAGGAATTATTCACATTGATTAGGATTTCACAGAACTGGAAGGAAGGAAAGGACAGACAGATGTAGTGGTTTCAGCTCTCCAACATCAGCAGTTTCCAAACAGCTCCTAATCAACGCAACTAAGCAAAATCCTGCCCTCAAACAGTGATTACGGAGAAGACTCCATTACAACTAGAGCCTCCACATGGACAACCTGCTCATTACTCCCTTTCTGTAGCCTCCTCCCTATAGCATCCATCAGTCGATCAGGTCCCTGCTCAGAAGCAGGACCACAACACCCCGTGCCTGACATCAGTGGTGGCAGCGGCAGTTGACCTCAAACACAAGCTCTCACCCAGCTTTTCCAGCTGGATCGTGTGATGCTCCCACTTGTTTATTCCCATAATGTGTAAAGCAAAGAGAGACACTTCAGAGGAGCACTGAGATGCATTGGTCTTCCCAATCCAAGCAAAGAGGGTGGCACTGGAGCAGCTGAACCTCACAAAGCCACACATCTCCCTACGGCTTCTTGCGGAGGCTTGGATGTTAAAAGGCAGCCCTGTAAGTCACAGAGGGAGGCAAGGCGATGCCTTCTTCATATTAAAGTAATTGCTAAGCCAAGGAATTTATACATCAGTCTTTCAAGCTAAACTGCCGCTGCTGTGGGTTTCCTACTACAAATGATGGCTGAAGTCACAAGAAGTGAGGGGGAAAAGCCCGAAGCCAGAATTCACAGCAAGCTCAGACAACCGTCAGATGCAATAGGGAGTGCTGGGAAATTCACTCCGCAACAGTTAGAAAGCCATAAGCCTGTATTTAGAGAAACTGCATCTGGGGCTCTTATGGGTGAATTAATTCAGAGCTGCATCTGTATCGTGTTTCTGGGATTAGACTAAAAATTAGGATCATTGGTAACCTAAGTGGCCTGCAAAGCAGAGCAGCCACATTTACCCTCCCTGTCCCTATGTTTTCCACTCTAAAATAAGCTCCGCACCCCAGCAGAGGGTCCCACCAGCACCAAGCAGGACCGGGGGCAGCTGATGCCACAAGGAGCAGCCATTCAATTGCTGAAGTGAGCTACAGCCGGAAGAGCAGGTACCACTGAGCATCCACATCCCCTGGGTACTTCTGCAGGCTTTTAGCTTATTTTCTACCTTCCTCTAGAAAGGAGGCCTCCTATACAGCCTGCTAAGCCCAGGCGTAAGCTCAAAGCATAAGGAGGACAGGAGACACATGCAAATCTGTGCTTCCAGAAAGAGCAGTGCTCAGTTACATGGAACAGCCACTGTCCTCTGATGTTTCAGGCTCCACAGTCCACAAAATGGACAAAAATGGTGTGGTTTTTTCTCCCTCCTCCTCCTTGACCCTTTTGCATGTTACATTCAGTGTAGATCCAGCTGCATGCAAGAAAAAAAAAAAAAAAGTTCAACAGCCCAGGAACTCACCAGAGACCAGAAGGTGGCAAAAAAGCCAGCTGCTGTACACCACTTTTAGCACCTTTAGTTATTTATTTTAAGGTAAGGGGGAAGCCCCATCCCCAATGCAACTATCCCCAGCCTTACACACACACCCTCTGCACGGTGTCTGGGTGCTTGCCCAACTGCCTGCTTTGGTATGTGCCATCCACTTGTAAGGTAATCATAACTTTACAAGAAAAAAAAAAAAAAGAGACCCAAAACGAACACCACATGGCAAAGACTCACTAAACACTGCCCTCAATACTTTGTGCCAGCTTGATCTTCATTAAGCAAGACGGCTGATAAGCCACAGTCCCCCAATTATTCAAAGCCCAGAGGTCTCCCACTATCCCAGTTACACAAACCACCAGGCTACATTTGAAATCCATCAGGCAATGCCCAGACCAATTTCAGTGTCCACCTGAAGATCATCGCAAGCTTTATTTTATGAGCAGTGGCATGATTTATTTCTATCTATCCTATTTGCACAGTAGGAAAACATGTGCAAAAACCAGCTATTTCCAGCAATTTACATGTTGCACCTTGCACTGATGGAAGTTAGCGAGCCTCCTCAAACATACTAAAGGCATCAAAATTAGATCCTCCCCAGCTACAGTACTATAATGACATCCCTCAGGGTGCCACTGCCCTGCGCACACCACAGCCAGCGAATGGAGAAAGGACGATTAGAAGTCCTTTCTCCATTCTCTCTAATCCAAACGCAGAGGTTTCCCTTTGCACATCGGCTGACAGCAAGAGCGAGCAGGCTTTTTACTGCAGTTCTCATGCAGCCATGGCCTTTACATTGCCATTTTCCCCAGTCTGTGACAATGAAACAACTATTTTCCTTCATAGCATCTAGGCATACTACGGGTTTCTCTATTTTGCTTAAAAAAAAAAAAAAAACCAAACACCAAACTGTCAAGGGGAAAGAAAACCACATTCTCCCTCCCTTCTTTCCAATCTGCAGGCCTTAAAGCAGACACATGCTGTTGTGTCTTTTCATTCCCCACACTGCATGGAGACTATTTAACCCCTAGATTTTACTACCCTAAAATGAGCAGTCAATTAAAAAAAACCTACAAGTGACAGTGAAGCCATCAAGAATACCCTTTATTTATTTTCAGGATGCCATTTCTTCCCTGGAGTTAGAACCCAGGTTTGTGGGATCCAACCGGGCAACCACACGTGATACTTTACCTTCATCCTTTGATGCAATCCAGCACAAATGACAAATACTTCCACCCTGCAGGGCTGAGCACCATATCAGTTATATAGTTCAACTTTTCCTGGTGTGGCAGGTATTCCTCTCTTACCCAAGAGAGGTTTCAACTTCTCACAAAAATCAAGCCTTTGAAACACTTAAAACAGTGCCATTATCAGACTCTCTGGTTGCAGTGACGAACCGTGCTCCGATGGCAGCGGATGGAGACTCCTAAAGTCAAACACATACAATGGTGTGTCTGAGACATCCCTCTCCTGTCCCCCACAGGAACCTGCCAACTCTAGAAAAAGACAGGGAAGAGAAACAAAGCCGAGCTGTCCTGGAGTATCTTAAGCGCATTTTTACCCACAAATGAAAGCTGTTCTAAATTTGCTATATATGCGAATTAGAAGAATATGTTGAGAGGCTTAAATGACCTGAGCCTGTCAGCAGAACTTTGTGTTTAAAAAAAAAAAAAAATTAAAAGGGAAGTCTTAGGTTGCTGAAGGATTTCACTTGGGGATTTCAGCATACACCCGTTTGCAATTTGTACAGGAGTGTCATGCAAAGGGCACACTGCACGGCACAGCTCTCAAGTCTTCTCCCTGAAAACTAAACCATTGTACCTCCACTGTAAAAAAAAAAAAATACAGCCCTACTAATACTAATGCATTTTCATCTCATTAGCAACCTGGAGACCAGAACTCCCTGGTGACCTGACATTGTTTCATATGAGCCGTTCCCTTCCCCCATCACTGTGAAGTGGTCACAGCCCATCAGCTGAAAAGCGACGGCTGGTATTTCAAAAACTCCCTAGAAATTACATGGCAATGCCGTTCCCCTAAAGGGAAGTTTTACACAACTGGCAACCTGCTTCAAGAGGTGTTATCCTCCTTGCAAATAATAAATATGAAATCTGGCACACCTGGCTAAGAAGCCAGAATCCAAACTAAATGGGCAGTGACTATATTCAAGTGACTGGTGCTGCAACTGAAAGGGCTTCAGCACTTGCAAGGTAACCCTGAACAAAGTGCCAGTACTGCTTTCAGTGGCATTAACAATTTGCCATCCACAAACTGTTTTGTTTGTGGGGAAGGTACATGACAACTCTTACATGACTGTGTTACACCAGGAGTACCCAGGCTCCCAAAATCTCCTTGGCTTCTCTTCCATGTATGCGCTGCCAGCCACAGGGCAAGAGTATTCACCAGCTGCAGAAGTACAGAGAGATCAAACCACTCCATGTGCAGCACGAGAATCTGTTACCAAAACCACTCAAGGAATTTTTAAAAGAAGAAAGAAGGAAAAAAAAAAAAATCAGTTAATTTAAAATGTTTATTAGCAGCTATATTACAATAAGCCTGAGACATTCAAATGAAAACTGAAGAATTTATCATCCCGGGCAGCAGCATCCTGATGGGAGCAATTCCCAGCACTTTTTGAGCAAGCCATATTTCCATCACCTCTCCTGACATGGCTGTTCTGTCCAGACCCCCACACTCCTCCACATCCTTTCCCACACGTGATACACCAAAGCAGGCACGCAACCCGGTTTATTAGTCTGAGGTCTATCCATGCTGTCTCATCTCCAAAGCTGGCACGTCTGCGGGAGACCAGTGCACCAGGCAGTGCCTTCCTTTAAACAACTTAACAGTCTACATAATTAAAACCAGTAGAAGCAAGACCAGTGAAACTTACAGCACCGAATGCCTGCAGTCCAACGTGAATAAAAAAAGTTTAATGGCACCTCTTTTTTCCCAGCTACAATACGGTAAGCGTAACAGCAATTACTAATGGCTCAAAAGAAGGAGCAAGGGTGCTCTTATGCCTCAACTTGGCACTGCGCTTTCTCTAGGCTTTTTAAAGCCTTGTAAACTGTACCATCTATCACAATGGCTGGAAGATACAGGATTTATTTTAAGAAACATCTCTGGATTTCAGGGGTTTAAAAAGGTCTAAAAGGCAACCACACAAAGAGCAGGTCCAGCATAAGATTGCCCTGTAGTTAAACTTTTGATTTTATGATGCAGCCATGTCCACAGAACATGCTGGATATGCTACTGGGGATACCGCAGTCCCTGTGGCCATTAGTCATACATATGCTGAAATAAAAAAGGCCCATGATTTAGCAGTTTCATTTTTGAGGTCATAAAAAGAATTCAGAGGAATACCCATTTATTAATAAAGTTCCTATGGAGTATAAATTTTAAATGCAGACTTAAAGGCACAGAATTCCTCTTAAATAAACAGAGAAACCTTCCCCAGAAAGCCAGGAAACGTTAAAATAAAAAGTTCTTTTATGATAATAAGCACATTTGCACTCAAATTATGTGATGTGGGAAGAAGGAGAGTTAAAGCACAAGGAAGTACAAAGACCTCAAACAACGTGCACTGGGGAACAGAAACATGCTTACATCTGCACATACCCCTATCACCACCTCCCCAACGTGGCCCATATGCACTGTTGGCCTCTAGTCCACCCCTACAGACATCCTCAGCAATGCCTTCATCTGCTTTTCCCATCAAGCGGCTGCCCTATCTACCCCGACCCAAGATGCTAAAACCGGACTTGTCCAGCTGCCACAGCCTGTCTGTTCCCACGCCCGTTGGGAAGCCGAGGGATCACATTTAACCTCAAGCTCCTGGCTTGACAATTCGCTTCAGGAGCCACTTCAAAAAAGTGTATCCAATTCTCAAAATCATTCACATCTCTTCCTCCTCCTTCTTTCCCCAGCCTTCATCCTTTCTGCAAGCATCAGAGCATCCTGCAGCCATAAGAGGCCTCATTGGGTACCACTTCAATTCCTGCAGGTGAGCTCCAGCCTGAATATGCAAAGAAGGGGACAAAAGATGGAGACAGATCCACACACAAAGCCACTGCGCTGGCTCTGACTAAGGGGCGCTGGGGTATCTCACATCTCATCTTCAAAACTCATCAAGACCGTCGCCAAGACAAGAACAGAACGGGCGGATTGAGTTAACAAAACGCAGACACTTCACAAGGATTTGTCTCAAAAAGCTTCCAGATCAAACAGAAAGTGTCAAGTGATTAGTCCAGCCACCATCAAGATGGTGTTCAACATGATGTTAAGAAAACAGTTTTCAGGGCCAAGTCTTAATGAAAAAGTAGCAAGTTATTAAAGACTTGTCTGTAATTTTAATCCAGTGCAAAACAAAGATCTTTTTACCAGTTTTCTCAAGTATATTTTTGAAGAGGTTAAGCAAAGCATGCTGAGTATAAGTGACCAATAGAAGTCACTACTATTTATCCATCTCTTTCTTGGTAGAAGGGAAGAGGACGGGTGTAAACAATATAATAAATCTTCTGACAATAAACATTTTTACCAAGGCACTTGAAGGCATCTCAGAGCTCACGCAAGTCTAATGGCAACACCTCTCTTCAAAAACCAAAGGACATTAATCATTTCTCCACTGGGCTACAGTATCCCACTTCACCCCCGCCTCCCTCAGCCTGGTTTGTGAGCCTCTTCCCCAAAAACCTGCAAGCTGAGACCATAGCTGGCCATCAGACTTCTAATCTAAACAGCCCCAGAAGATGTATTTCCTTTCATTATACTTTAATATAACAAGTAGACAAGCAGCAGTATCAAAGATTAAGGAGGTCTCGTTACTGAATTTTACTAGAAAATAAGTTTCTGCTTTACAAACCTGCCCAGAAGCGGAAAACACCGTCCCCTTAACCCCAACTTTGTTGTGTAAATAGTCACTGCAAACCCAGCCACCAGACTGACCTTTTCAAAAGGCTCTCCTGCCTGCATCCAAGACTATAAAATTTCCTTGCTTTTAATAAACAACATTATTTTTACTTTTTGTGCTTGTTAAAGAAACCCTCTGGAATAAGAGACACCACTTAAACCAGCGGGAAGCTCATATCCAAGGGTGCTTTTGGAAGTCCTGGGGCATGTTGATAAAGCACAGCCCCCATGAAGCAAGCGGATGCAGCGATCTTCCAAACACTATGCGTAAGCCCAGACTTGGCACCAGCAGATCCAGCCCACGTGGCAGGGGAGACAAAGTCTTACACGGGGCTCCTGTGACCTTTAGAGAGTATCATCTGCTGCTGTAGCATTGACACCCAGCAGAAAGATATTCCCTGCACGGCACATCCAGAGAAAGGCAGTAAAATCTAATTTACTCTAAAATACGCATACAAAGCAAAAACAATTTCCATATGTGTTGCAGAAGATTACATAAAGTTAAAAAATGCCAGGGATGAGGATAATTAAGAACACTACACAAACTGGATTTTTAAACATTTTGCCGGGCCATCATAAGGCCACCGGGCAGTATCTGGAGGCTGAGAAAATGTCCTTCTGTCCCCTGCTGTGCAGGGAACCACTTGCTCGTGTGGCTTGGGGTAGCGGGCATGTGTTTGCATTTAAAATGAAGCACAGGGAGGGGACAGGATTTCTCAATAAAGCTGAAATCACCACATGCTACGTCTCTACTTAGCACCATCATTTCAAATAAACTGCCCGACAGAGCACCCTCGTGTTTTCACAGCTCAGTTAAAACTACCTGCAACAGGAGAGCCTTGCATGTCTGGCACGGGTGCCAGAGCCAACACAGCCTCCAAGAGACATGGTCCCTCCTTCCCAAGGGGCTGCCTATGGCAGGAGACCTCCCAGCTGCAGGGCACAGGGACCAGCCTCACCTTGCTTTTGTGAACAGGCATCACCAGTAAAGCAAACCTGCACGGCCAAGGTGTGTTTGCTGTGACACGTGACCTTTGCAGACCAACCTCTTTGCTGCTTTCCCCACCACTCATTCCCTCCCCTCACACATCCCGATTCTGCAAACTCCCTAACACATGCCTCCATTTCTCATGTGCTTCTGGGGCACACCGTCAGCCTGAAGCTGCATGGTATCCACCTGCTGCCCTCCACAGCCAGAAATCACAGACCCTCTAACTCTCTGTTGCCCATGTAATCCCCTCACTACCATCATCTTTTTTAGAGAAATCCTGAAAGAGGTCAACAGGATGAACTTCAGAGAGAGGAGCAGAGGCAGAAAGCCAGCACTGCTGGGCAGGACGATAGCTGCCGTTGCAAAACACCATCTTAGGATCCAAAAACCAAGGGAAGTGCTTGAAACCGCACTTGCAGCGAGCCAAGGATACAAGCTCCATGCGCCGGCAAGCTGACTGCACCCAGTTTTTTTCCATGGCCATCGTGCAGAGAAGCAGGCAGGGCAGCTTGCATATGAGCCAGGTTTTTTAAGAAAATGCAAGCTTTCCATTTAGTCTTTTCAAAAATTACATAATAGCATCTTTATTACAATACAAATGTCTTCAAAATTACTTTCAAGTTAAAAATCAACCAATAGGCAGAACTCATCACCAACACGTAGCTATTTCTCTGTATTCCTATGAAAAACACACATTGAGATTCAGTTACAGTCATAAGAACAAACTAGCAGCATAAAGCAAACTACACAAATAAACATGCATCCTCAAACTAATCATCATAAATCCAGGGAACTTGAGGTCAGAATTAAATTTAAATCCAGACATACCTAAAATATTGAAGCACACAGCTGGGTGCTCAACAGCCTTAGCATGGCCCCGTAATCATGCAGCACAGCATCCCGGAAGTCACAGGGAATGCCTATTAGCAGCTGTCATTTCCAGTCCAAGTAATTGGGGGAAAATAAAAATAAATCTCCTCCTTCACTTCTCATCCACAAGATATTTTTTTTCTAAGGCCAGCTGCATTTTGATCCTGTGCTACTGAAAATTTCTATAGTGGAGAAAAGCGTATCAGGACAGTGGCAGCTGCGCATACTCATGTGCTATTTAGGCATCTTTGTCCAGGCTATTTGAAAGCACAAGAGGCCATGTTAAACAGGAGAGGAGGCATGGGGATGCTATGCTCTGACCACTCTATGTGAGCTGTTCTCAGTTCAGCTCTGACCTGTAGGAACAGTGTGTGAAGCAAGGGAAGTCACCCAAACCCTAGATCTGAATCACTGATTTCAGTGACATAGTTGTCTTTCTACAGAGCTGCTGTTAATCCATGCTCTGAAGAGCTTCATCTTCTCCAGCTGACAGTCAGAACTGCATTCCTACCAAAATCTGATCAGCGTTTTAGTTGTGCACATCATCGTGCAATGTCTTGCCTCATTTTTTAGGTGTACATATACACTCACATCACCAAGTTGATCCTTTCTGCCACTGTGCAGAAATACACTTACACAAACCTCACATTATACTGCTCAGAAGTGACACAGACACCCATATCTGTTGGCAAGAACAGTAAACATCACCTTAAAAAAGCATAGCCAAAACACCAATGCATTCAAACTTGTACTAGATCACCACCTATTAAACAACGGCTTTGACAGTGCATTTAAGTAAGGCTAAAAAAAAAAAAAAAAAAAACACACACATCACAAACCACCAAAACAAACACTGGTTTGTCTCCATCTATGTGAAAGGCACACTGAGTATTTTGGCCGTTCTGACAAACTTGATCCAATAATGGCTTTTGGATGGGTTATTCTTGGCCCCCTGCGTAGCAACATTGACTGAGCTTACCCTGGACGCTTTGCATGCAGCACCATCCTAAGTGACCTCCTCCACATGCCATGCATATTTCAGACATTAAGCTAGATAATAAAACCACATACCGGATATCAGCAAGTGTTAGTAAGATGTAATTCATTGCTGGCAAGCCCCAAACTCAGATCTTTAAAAAAAAAGATCAACAAAAACAAAACACACACGCAGGTTCACAGGGCCAAAGTCCAAAAGGAGTTCAAATGTGCAGAGCTACTTTCATCTATTCAAGCGCCATGTAATTAAGACCAATATTTGAACTGCAGCAAATTTCCCCAGAACCAAAAGTAATAAAATTCAGATCTAAAAAAAAAAAAAAAAACCAACCACACTACACAAGAGTAAGAGTCAATGAGAGCTCATCATTCGTACAGTGAGACTATAAGTTTCCTCTGTGCGCTGTGAGATCCCTCCAGTTCCCGTGTCCGGCTGACCCCGGGAACGTCTCACTTGACTTCACCTCACCACAGGCTTCCTCTCCGAGAGAGGGGCCGGCAAGCTTCCCGCATCCTTGACTGCCGGCCAGAAACGCAGCAAGGCCTCCAAGCGCTCTAAGACAGATCCTTCTGATTATCACAAAATGAAATTTTCAGCTCTTGTCATCATCGGCCTCAGATTTGTAATGTTACAAAAACATTATTTCCTTTCCCCATTGTATCAAGCCCTCTTCCATTCCCGCTGGTGAAATCAAACAATTTTAAAAGAATTTATATGATGCTAATTTAAACCGAATGTATTAAACTGCCAATCGCAGTTCCCCGACTCTCCCAGGCCTCCTGCCAGCTCCGCTCCTTTTCCAGAGCGGCTATCAATCATGGCCAACAGACCAAGGAAAAAGCCCCAGCGATGCAAGAAGCGATACTGGTAATTCTGGCAGTGGAAACCCTGCCCTTCACTTTCGACAAAATGACGTGAAGTGACCCCACACAACGGATGGCTCCGAAAGCTTCAGCTCCTCATCACTTCTCATTGGTGAAGCAGCTCATGATACTTTCTGCAGGAATAAACCTAGCATGTTTTTCAAATTCAAACATCACTTCCAACTCGGCTTTTGCAACTGGAAGTGGCACATTGACCTTCCTCCCCAAGCCACTGTGCGGGAAAAGTACGCCTTTACTGCTGCAGAGCCATTGAGACCAACCTCAGAGGTAACTCTGTTCCCATAAAGGGTGAAGGAAACCTTTTCTAGAGGCTCACCTTGCTCTTATACATCAGCAGAAAACTGGGATTTGGGGGAGACTGAAGATGTGTGCTTCGCTATTATCTGTAGGCAAACTAAAAGCATCTCAATGTCAGCCCTTTGGTGCATCTTGTTTTGATGCTGCCTTCCAACAGCCCAACTAACATCTACATGAAAGGAAAAAAAAAAAAAAATCTTTCCTACTTCTGTATTTTTCTGTTGGATACATTCAAGCAGACACGCTGGCAACATCAACAGGCAAAGAAAAAAACCGTCATAACCCAAACTTCAATTTAGAAATCCTTACAGTCCAACATGGCTGGAACTTGAGCAGACAGTGGTGAACAATGAAGAACTTATGCAAGTGTGTAAGGTAGAAGAACACTGAAAGGAGAAGGCACAGAGCATTTGTCTCTGGTCAAAGCAGGGACTGCATTGCTGGTGGAGAGGCTATCTGGAGCTAAAGAACAAATAACGAACTTAAGGGAAGCTCAAAACATTAGCAGCTGAAATAAACACAGAGACAAAAGGTGATGAGTAGAGAAAGAGTCTAACAAACTGAGAGGAAAAAGAAGTGAGAGTTGTTACGGGAAGAAGGAAAACAGTCTTTGGAGGTTTCGTTCAGATGCATGGCTGCTTGCTGGCCCACAGCTGGAGCTTAGATAATCCAGTATTGCAAAACCAAACACCAAACTCCACCAAAGGAGGATGAGAACAGGGTGAGTAAACACAGTTTTTACCCCCCAGGGCTTCTCCCAGCTTCCCACTGTTGTCAGATCAGGCACTTGAGCCCACAACAGTTGTTCAGTTAGCAACCCTTGGGGAACCTGGTAAAAGCACTTGGCCAGTTTGCCCTTGAAGACATGGAAAACTGCACAAGGAACTCCACAGGTCTATCACCCACAGAATGAAGAAGCAACCTTCACCCAGGCCTCTTTTAAAGCATGGCCCATGCTGGTTTCGATTTGCTGTGCCTGTTTTTGTACCTGGGTAGGGCAGGAGCAGCCAGTTCCCACAGACCCCCCCCCAATTCCTCCCCTGATTATGCAGCTGGCAAGTATCACAAGGAGGGGGAAGGCTCAGAAGTGGTGAGCAACACACCTGAGTACCCATGGCAGAAAAATAAGACACCAGTATGGGCTACTGCAGCATTTTTAGCTTTGCTCTAAAAATACAGATTTCTTTAGAGCAAAAGATGGAGAATGAGTGGAGCTCCAGACAGGGCACGAGCTCTACAATTGGTAAATATCCTTAAGAGAATATAAAGAAGTTATCGATTTACTTAAAGTAGCATATTTGCTGCATTAATTAGGCACCAAAAGACAAATAAAACTCCTACTCCCTTCCAGCCACAGGAAACAAGAAGGAATGATTTAAAAATGTATGGCTGCCATAATACAAAAAAAGAGTATTTTTTGTAAACAATTACTGTTCTAGAAACTGCTCTATCAGGTAAATTCACAGTAACAACTGCAACCATCCCAGACATTGCCACCATGCACACCTGCCTCCCCAAGAGGACATCCAGGTCACAACATGTTTTCTGCAGGTTCAGAAAGCCTAGTTTGATTCAGTGCAACAACTAACAAAGTCATCTGAACTCTCATATGCAGAATGGCATCTCTCCATAGCTCTGTTATACAATATAAAGCTTAGTTTGTTTTTCCAAAATACCAGAAAGAAGCTGAGAAGACAGTAAGGCAGCAGATATACTGGAAATTAATTAATAGAAATTCTAATTACTAGAAATCCTCAAGCTAGACCATTTTACAGAAAGGATGGTGTTTATAAGGCAGAAAATTGAACTCTACCTATAAACACAACAGCATGATCTTGTGAAAAATTGTAGCAAGAATCCTTCCCAAAAATCAACAAGTCAAACCCATCAATCACTATCAGAGGAAGTGGTTTACTGCTCGTTGAGAGGTAAACATTTCACTACCAGTGGATTTAAATTTCATCAAAGTAGCAAAGTTCTTTTTAAGAGCCACTGTGAGCAATGCTCCCCAGCTGTGGTAAGAACTGTACTGAAATTCAAACCTAGAATATTAAAAACAAGAGGGGGCAAAGGCAATTCTATTTTAATAAGTGAACAAGGATGTTCAGCTCATCAGGTTCATCTTTTACAGACATCAATTCCTAGGCAAATGCAAGTAAATCACAGTGAAAGTTTACCCAGTATTTGAAAAACTGTTTAAGACGCAAAAGAAGTTAACTTGCAATCAGTGCATGAACTGCTATTGCTTCACCCTGAACCTGGGAAATCAACACTGGTGTCTGCAGGCCTTCCAGTTTACACCAGGCATAGCAGCACAAATGCCTCTGTCCTGCTAAGTGGAAAATATGAGTTATACACCGCAACTGCACTTCCCAGGCTCTGGGCTACCAAGAGCCTATGGCAAAATACAGGTGGCAGAATATGACAACAAAAATGGACCACTGTTTTTCAACAGTATAAAAGTCAGAAGATAAAAAACTCTAGTAGCAACCACAGAATGAAGAATCATTGCTTCTCCTGGTGACAAAATTACTTCTATATGTAAAACTAAATTTACTGCCCTGGGACTAGAAAAGCAGAACTTTGTTTTAACATGACCATGAATCACCCTCCGCTTTCCAGAAAACCTCCAACCTGCGTGCACACACAGAAGTCCTACCTGTTTCATTGCTGTCTCTCCAATCTTGTCGGAGTGCTTACGGATACTCTCCAGGAAATCCTTGAGGTCTGACATGGAAACTTCTTTGATCTCTTCCCGCAGCTTTGGAATATTATCCACCATGATCTTGCAGAAGCGGTAGTGGCTCACTTGGGGCAGGTACGTGTGCTCAAGGTGCTCCAGGGTCTTCAGTGCAGGGTAGTGTCTGGGGAAAGCAAGGCAGGCAGATGCAAAAAGAAGAATGGCTATTTCCATCCCACTTCCTCTCCAAAATGTGTGTTAAATGTAAATTATTCAATATATCTGAGAATCTCAGCTCTCTTCAAAGGAACACAGCTTAGCAGCCAGGTAACCACAAAACATCGTTCTCCTCTTGAAGCAGAGGAACACAAATGCAGTAGGCAGCTCCTTACTCAGAGCTCTGATGTGCAGACAAGGATCAGCTGGGTCACAAGTGATCAGGATCAGCTGAGCCCAGTAGCAGCTCTCACCCACAGTAAAGCCTGTTTTAGGCACTATATCACAAAAGAAGGAAAAGTTGGCAACCGCATGTAGTATTGTTAGGTTAACCAAGGAGAAAGCTCAGCCCCACATGCAAGGAGGAGCAATGAGGCACGATGGCTCATGGGCATGGGGGAACCCCAGGAAGACCCTGCACTGGTCTTGCCAGGAGAGCCATCAGCCCCACAGATGTAGGTGACACCCATCAAAGTCAGCAGGTATTCCCAGTTCCTCAGACCAAGGCATCCATGTCAGGTATGAGGCATATTATGGGATGCAGGGGAAGAGCATTTTGGCATCGCACCTCTAACCCTTTCCCTGGGTGAAGGACTCCATTCTGGGTGCACATCACCTTCATCCTGACCAGCCAGACAAGGGAACGGGATGAGGCTGTTGATGCTTGGGAGTGCTGAGCATTCCTGCCTGTTGATCTGTACAGCCAGCTAAGTGTACACAAGCCTGCATGTTGGACCAGGTGTTGTGTGGGTGCCAGCTGGGAGCACACACTCAGCCTCACTCCTGCCTGGACCTGGGGCACAAGGCTGCAGCAGATTTCTCTCTGTGGGGCTGCCAGATTTGGCAACCTCTAACAGTGAGGTGCCGTAAGACAGAACGTGGAGATGTGAGTATACTGTAATACACCATAGACTGATGAACTAGTGTCTAACACACATTAATTTCCAATATATCTACTACTAGCACAGACACTTGTTACTGTGTTGTAAAGATCTTGGACATGAGAGCTCAGCTTTCCTTCCCCGTGCGTACCAGGAGTCTGATCCCACCTTCCTCCCAGCTGTTCTAATGCTACTAAGCACCATTAAAAACACTTCCTACCCAAAGCGCATTTTATTTCAGTAGAGGTAAAAACAGTCTGGATACAAACCTGAGATTAGGGGTCCAATGAATCCATTTTTTAGAAAGACCCTGCATCTCCAGCAACTACTGTTGTACCACTGGGATATGAGACCTTTTCAATGTTGAAAATTATTTCCCCACTCTAAAAGCAATATACATTATATATACATATATGCAAAAATCCCAATGTTTATTCCCCTATGCACAACGCATGCCTCTGTATTTTTTGTCATGCCTAACGGACTTAAAATTTATCCTACCTTTCTGGATAAAAGCAATCTTCATAGCCTCACAGAAGATGTTAAATGGGAAAGTAGCCTAAGCAAATCATTCTTCTCAAACACCCTCCCTCCATTCTTTTCCCTTTGGGAAGTGGGAGTCCATAGGATTTGCCTGTTCACTGGAGTATGGGAACCCTCCTGAATGGTGATGTAAAATGTGAAACTGTCCTCCTCCTGGTCTGACCACAGATCTGGTCAAAGGTTAGAATAAAAAAAAGTTATGAGGGAACCATCTAGGAAGCATTAGCAGAGTCTATAAAAAAATATTTAAGACTAACAGTAGGTCACAGTCACCTCTAGGGTGAATAGACTTCAGCTGACTACACCCATGGTTAATCTCTGCCACAAGCACCTGCCACTTCCACCGTGAATTTTTGGGGGAGAAAAAGTGTTTAGTCATAAGAAACATATTAGCACCGCTGAAAAAAAAAAAAAAAAAAAAAAGAACTGACACTTACATCCCCATTCAAAACAATCCTTGCCTGAACTCCAAGTAGGTCCACAAGGGAGTTATTTTAACCAGAAGTGGCCTGTCCTGTTCCCAACACCAGAAGTCAAACTGATTAACCCCATAACCTGTCCAGTGTTTACACTACAGTAAGGTATGAAAAACTATTTGCAATAAAATGCAAACCTCTCTGGAGAGAAACTTCAGACTGCACAGAAAGCCAGAAATTAAACCAGAGGAATAAACACACGCTGGGAGGGTTGTTGTATTTTAGGCCATTGTTTGTTGCACTAGAAGCAGTTAAAAGGTGGCCAGGGGGGACAGTGCAGTCACTGATGGGGTCTGCGGCTGCCTGCCAAAAACAGAGTCCAAAACACATGGGGGCAGAGGAAAGGTCAACACTGCTCTTGTGTGAGATTGGCAATTCCTGCGGCCAAAGTACTGCTGCCTCAGCCCAGACTGCATCCCTTACGTTAATGATAAATGCATTTTGATAAAACAGAGTCAGAGCCTGAATTTTATTTTTTTCTCTCTCTCTTCTCTGGAAATACCCAGGCCCTGCTCAGTGGGCACAGCTCTGCGGAGGCTTCTCAACTACGTGCAGGATGAAGCATTCTCATTGCTTACTGCTTGGGAACTGTATGGATATGGCAAGTGACCCAGGGGTAAAAAAAAATAAAAAGACTGATCCTTCCAGAGCCCTGCAGAACCAGGAGGAACCTCTGGAGGCAGAACTATTTTCTTTCTCATCACTTTGCAACAAGAAGCAACATGTCTCAGCCACTGCAGCAAAGATCTTTCTCTGTCCCTTCCTTAAATTCTGGACAATGTTTCTCTCCATCTCTTCTCTCTGCTGACAAAGGTCAACCCTCCGAGTTCAAACCATGCTTTGTTCCCCATCTCCAGCTCCAGTTAACAGCCACAGATTCTGCATTCGGCAAACACCTACATTTGGTTTATACACATCACGCAGCAAACAGCACATAACTCATTTTTTCTACCTTGGGAGAGTTGAGTTTATTCGCCTCGAATGCAAAGCCTATTACTCCTCTGAGACCATGTACCCAAAAACCAAGACTCATGCTAGTAACCAACCCCCTTGCTGGCTATCATGAAATGATATATAAGTGAGACCGGGTGCAGATACAAAAATATTTAATATGTTGTGCTGTGTTTGGTGAATGAAGCCATCAAATCCGGACAAAGAAAGAAGGAAAAAAAGAAAGCCAAGGGTTCAGATTTTCCTTAAATGTGGCTTTCAACTTCTATTTGTTTCAGAATGAACTAATTCAAAAGGGGGGAGGGGGCGGGGGAAGATGAAATTCTTAGAAGCAGACGCTGGAAACACTATCCAGAGCAAGGGAATCAAGCAGCATGTGGATTCCCTTCAAAAGTTCACAATGCTGTGATCAGCTCCAGCTCTCCACCCCACATCTGTCAACGGATAAGCCCCTTGCTGTTCCTGTAAACAGACTAAAAACAGTTGGACAAACTGTACACTGCCCTATTCTATACCGAGCCATCCCAAGAAAGAGAGCGAGCGCTTTGTGAACAGCTAAATAAGCTCCCTACAACTCCTCCGGCCAGCCCAACTTTCAGCAGTAACACTTATCTGTTTACCCACGGCTCCTGGGTCCAAGGACCACAGAGATCAGCAGAGGCAGGAGGGGAAGTGTAAAAATACGCCCATCCAATTAGTTATCGCCTTGTTTGAAACATCTGGTTTCTTCTGTATTGTTTCTATGATGGATGGCAGGCACAAAACCAGGCATCCGATCTGACTGCTCTCCCTGCGTGGCATTCAGCTGGAACCTGCCACGTTTTCAGCTGACCTTCTAGCAGCTGCTTTTTGCCCAGTTTGCCACCCCCAGGACTACAACGCGCCTCCAAAGTCCCATGCTGTTTAAACAAACTGTCCCCCAGGATCCCAGCCATGCAAATATCCCGGATCGTCATTCAATCATTCAGCATAGCAACAGAAGCAGGGTGGGAAAAATCCTAGATTTACAGCTCATGATTTCTGAGCCACAAAGTCCTTGTAGTTCAGCTCACTCTTCTGAGCAACTATTTCTACCACAAAATAAGCCATATGCCTTCTCACCAACTTCTACCATCCTGCACATTTCTTAAATGTTTGGCATCCATTTGTGTTCATCAGATTCTCTCGGATTGCATCAGGTTTTGTATTATGACATGTGTTATGAACTAAATTTCATTCTATGAATAAGTACCAAGTCATGCATCAATTGCATGCATTGCAACAGCGAGCTTCCTCGAAAAGAAAAAGGTTTTTAATTAAGGTGAACATTCACTAACACAAAACAAAATTAAAGCCTGCTGCAATCCCAGTTTTAGGCTGTACCACAGGAGACTGAGCAAGACTGTGAAGATACCAGCCAGAAATCAGGCAAGTTAACTTGGAAAGACTGATTTTTGAAGTCTTGAGTTTTCAGAATGTCTTTAATTTATCCAGCACCAAATGGGTGCTTTTCAACTCTTCCAATGCAAACACCAGTCTATACGAAATTTACCTTTTAGATTTCATTTGCTCTCGCAGTTTGCTGTACATCTCCAGGACTGGAAAGAGAAGGAAAACACACAAGCATTGAGACACAAGCACAAAAACTAAGAGGCCTGAATTAAAATAAACAGCTATACAAATAAAAAGTAATTTCAGATTCCTCACCAGGAAGACACAGTGTTAGCTTATCAACCGTCGCTGAAATATTTCTCTGTTGTAATCGGCATTGCTTCAGCTCTTCCATTGCTATTATCAGCTTTGGAAAGGGGAAAAAAAAAAAAAAAAAAAAAGGTTCACCAAGAGGAGTAAAGACAGAGCAGAGAGGATACAAACTGCTTTGCACTTGTCACAACTATCCAAACTGTAGGTGGACAACGAAGCCTACTCCAATAACTGCAGAGCTCACCAAGCACTGCAGAGCATTGCTGAAATAAGGAGGACAGGCAGCTTTGAGTTGTTTAATCGAGTAGCAGAAGCATTCCCTTAATTTCAAGTAAGCAAGCAGCAAAACCAAAGCCATCAAAATACCAGCCTTGTAGCACGTCCTATGAATTCCAAAAATGACTTCCCCTTCCCATTTTATTCATCTCTTCCCTACTCCCTCTCCAAGCTTCTCTTTCTAGTTCTTCTCAAAGACAGGATGTGGCCGCTCGTTCCCAGGGGGATTCTTA
Organism: Falco rusticolus; assembly: GCF_015220075.1. Classification (NCBI taxonomy): domain Eukaryota; kingdom Metazoa; phylum Chordata; class Aves; order Falconiformes; family Falconidae; genus Falco; species Falco rusticolus. The sequence goes on along the minus strand of NC_051187.1, from coordinate 87,807,685 downwards.
CCATCACAAGCTAACAAGGATTTTTAAATGCTCAGTCGCCAACAGAAAAACCTGTGCGTCTGAACAAGGGCAAAACAAGAATCAGCCATTGCATACAAAAGAAAACTCTTTGGTTTCTTTTTTCAAAGGGGCAGGTCATAGACTTTTTCTCTAGAGCACCAACTTATCTCCACAGTACAAGACTGAGATTGCAAAGTCCTTTTGAAATCCCAGGCTTTTCTACCCTTGTAGGCAAATCCTCCGGTCAAGGTAACACAGAGGTATGTTTATTTGATTCAGGAGAGAAGCTGCATCACCTCTTCCCAAAAGGGCATTTTTAATCTTTAATCTTTATTAGAATAATTGGTCTGATGCAGTTCAACATGGGGATTTTCTCATTTGTTTTTCCAAATGAAATGCAGTTGACTGAAACAGCAATGCCTATATGTACCCCCAGCAAAATGAAGTCTGGGAGGGCAGTTAAGAAAGAAAACAAAAGCTGCAAAGAGTAGACACATCGAACATGAGGAGAGTGATCCAATTGATCAGGAGCAAAGACAAAGAGGGGAGAAGGACCATCCCTGGGAGTTCTCAGACATCTGCATCTTGGGCACCTGAAAACCTTCAAGCATCAGTGCCTTCAGCTCTGAAGTCCCCCCAAGTCTGTTAATGTTCCTTGTTGATTAAGAGGAAGAAGAGTGAATGTCATTAGAGGCACATCACATCCAGGACATACTAATCACTACCTTTGCTCCATGCCTTGATGCCTCTATCCATGCAGCTCAAAAACCACCCTGACTTTAACTGCTGCTGTACTGCACTGTGAAGCAGAAGCCAGACTCTCCAGCTCATATTCATAGAATCACTGCATGGTTTGGGTTGGAAGGGACATCTAGTCAAAGGTCATCTAGTTCCAATCTCCTGCCATAGAAAGGTGTCCCTGCCACCAGCCCAGGTTGTTCCAAGCTCCGTCCAGCCTGGCCTCGGACATTGCCAGGGATGGGGCATCCACAGGCTTCTCTGGGCAACCTAGTGCAGTGCCTCACCAAACCCATCCTAAAACATGTCCAGTCTAAACCTTGCCCTCTTCCAGTTTAAAACCGTTGCCCCTTATCCTGTCACTATAGGCCCTGGTATAAAGTCTCTCTCCATCTTTCTTACTAGCCCACTTCAAGCATTGAAAGGCTGCAACAAGGTCTCCCCGCAGCCTTCCCTTCTCCAGGCTGAACCCCCCCAACTCTCCCAGCCTGTCCCCACAGCAGAGCTGTTCCAGCTTCTGACCATCCCTGTAGTCCCCTCTGACCCCGCTCCAACAGCTCCACATCTCTCCTGTGCTGAGGACCCCCGAGCTGGATGAAGTATTCCAGGTAAGGTCTCACCAGAGCGGAGCAGAGGGGCAGAATCACCCGCCTCAACCTGCTGGCCTACAGGTGAAGCAGTAGTGTCGTGAATGATCCAAATGACACCATTTAGGGCTGCAGGAGCAAGCCCACAACCTGATTATTGTTTCAAGTCCCTCCTGCTTCCTAGGCTTTGCCTCTCACCAGCTTTGAATCCACAAGCGGTACAAAAGAAAAATCACTTCCCAACGCAACTCATCTTTCATGCAGAAAAGCAAAATACAGGAAAGGGAATCAGTGCTCGCTTTAATACCAATGCCGTATACATTAGCAGTTAATGCTGAGCAGTTATCAACGCTCAGTGTAATTTCCCACAAGCACAGCCAAATAGTGGAAACTCAAAAAAACAGACAGAATGAATGAATGTATCACTCACTTCTTTTCCCTCATTCTGCAGCTTTCGGTTGGTGTCCGTCACTTGATTCTGCAGGGATAATGGGGAAAAAAGACAAAGCACATCTACGTGTAAGTCAGGACAATGTTTTTCACAAATAAGAAACTGTACATAAACACCATCGCTTTTCACACAATCTTCTCTTGCATGGCATGAAACTGTTTAATGACCCATTTAATAGTTATCGCCATTCTGGCACATGGGACGCCAACAGCCACACAGCAAATACCAAGGGTTTTCTTCCCTGCTACCAGAGAAAAGAAAAAGGCAACAAGAGTTAATGCTGTTGCATGGCAGCCTCAAAATCCTGCAGTATTAATGGATCAGATTTTGTAGCTAGCACTCACATGTGTTCTCATCTTAAAAGCTATTTTACCTGAGTGGTAGAGGAATTAAATTTCCCCTCCTCAACATCAAACAGATTACAAATAGGTTTTAACTCCTTAATATCATGGCAAGAAAAGAACTCTTCAATGTGGGCTTTACCTATACAGTTCAAATACTTTCTTTTAGATCTTCAGATGCATCTCGCACTGGACCCCTCCTCCTGTTGGTATAAAAATGTATTTTTATATACCTGGTATAAAAAAAAAGTATGTATTTTCCTTACTAAACTGTCTTTCTGTATTATCCCATCAGGCTGGGCCCCACAGTTCAAAAATTTCCCATTTTGCAAACTGGTAGGTTCCCTGGACCAGCAAGATCACAGCAGTTCAGCCCTTTACAGCTCTAGTTGACTCAGTACAGACACACATGAGAACAAAGCTAATTTTTAGACTCGTCAGGCTAGAAAATAAGCAGCTTGCACATTATTTAGACAAGTAGAAGGATGACTTTGGGAATTCTCCTGAATGCTCATTCAAGTTCAAACAGGAGAAGGTTTGTAAATCAAGATATACCATTTTCTACAGACCAGCTGGGATAGCCGAAACAAACTTTGAAGTAAACATGCCCAGCTTCAGGTCTTCAGCAGAAGCAGCCATTTATAAATGTGAATGCCAGCAAAGAACTACTCTGAGTTCAGGTGCCTCATATCAGTCTGAGACTAAATTGCCATAAAACCACGTGGTTTTTCCCCATAGACTACCCTTTTCACTGCTACTAAAGTTGTAAATATTCATCTCCAGGCTTGTCTCTAAGATGTCTCAGAGCTTTCTAGTTTCACTCAGGCTCATTGTACGGTGGAAGCTGCTGCTGGATTTCAGCCGGCATAGTCAAATTTTATGAACTAGTTTCTGCGTGTTTTCAGGAGTTTTGTTCATTGCGTAGGCAAAATCAGTAACAGAGCTTGGGCAACAGCATGAGCTGTGACATGGAGCTCTCAAAGTACATCCAGGAGCATAAGATCACACAAACCAACTCAAGACCTTTATTTCCTGATTCTTTTCAACAATTGCAAAAACAAGCTGAATTTTTCATGAATCTGCCACTACTGAAGAAATATCACTTGATGCTCTGCAATTACCCAACAGAATGTGGATGGTGCACAGAGCAGAGAAAATAGCAGAGCAAAGCGGGACAAGCTTCAAGGTGGATTCAGAAGGTAACAGCCACCTCTTTCTCTTTTCAGCATGCCACAAGGCAACCAGTTCAGATAGGAGTGGAGCTTTGTATTAATAAATATAAAATTGGTTCAGGATCCAATTTGTTTCCTGCTGACTACTGAAAGATCCTGAGCAACAATCATTTCCCACACTGGTCCAAACTGCAACAGGACATCTCACACTGAAAGGTCTGCGTGGCTCAAATGAACAGAGTTATCCAGCCTCACAGGCTTCCTTTTGTTTTAACAATGGCCATGCTGGTTTTTAATCTTACTGTGATGCAAGAAGGGGAGTCATCCCATGATCTCCCTGCACACAATTTCGCTACAGCATCTGCATCACATTGCTCCCTCTTCTGCAGTAGCTTCAGTGCTCCTGGCCGCTTGCCCTGTGCAAAAACTGCTCATTTCCTTTATGATGTATTGAGATTTTACAAGCAGGAGCATTGCATCTCTTCCAAAGATTATTTTATTTGCTTATATCCTGAAAATCCCACCAGGAAAAAGGAATCCATGTAGGGTAATTTAAAACTGCTCCTAAAATAATGCCAAGGCTATACTAGTCTCCTATTAAAATTACATATCAACTCCAGCTAAAGCAAAAAAGTAAGAATATATTCTGCCCTTGCACACTATGAGTTTTCAGGGGGCAGGGAGTTGTGTTTTCTTTTATTCTTAAGGTCTACATCCATACACTGAAAAAAATAGATGACTATTTATATAGACTCTCTGTAGACACATTGAAGCTTTTCAGACGAGGAGATTTTATAATCTAAGACAGACGCACAGCAAGGGGGGACAGACAACAGGTGGGCACATGTGAAGAAAGAGACGATGGGATCACACAAGGGGCTTACGGGATGCTCAAGTCATCAGTTCATTTATCTATATACAGAACATGTGGTATGGAGCAGGGCTTTGGTTTGGGGGTTTTTAAACATCACTCTGCTATCATTTAGAGAGTGTCAGCGTGATGAGAGAGAGGAGCAAAGGGCGCTGCAGAGGAATCCTGGGAATGGATCCGAAGGGCACCACCATGACCCCACGCGGCTGTGCCGACTCCATCCCGCTGTCCAACACCCACCTACTGCTGATTTCCAGCCTCCCTACGAAAGGGAGGGTGACTGTGGAGTGATCCTTCAAGTTGGCAACTCATGAACTTTCCAATCCGGAGGGTGCACTCAAGGACGGAGTTCATTACCCACCACCACAGCCATTCTCCTCTCATTAATGCAACCCCATGGGAATCCACTGCACGGCTGTTGTGCTTTCAGGTCATCCCACATCGTGGGGCACCAAGATCCCCCGCTTGGTTTTGCGTGGGTGAAGGTGATCTTCCCTTCACACTAAGCCAGCTGCCTCAGTTTAATTAAATCTACCTTAATCTGACTGCACTAAGCAATAAACGTTGCTTCCTTATTAATTTTCTCCCCCTGTCACACTCATAATTTCATAGATCTTATGACTTGTTGGCAGAGAGGGTTAGAATTGCAGATGTCTTTTCAGAGAAAACCCCTTTTATTAACTGCTCTTCGATAGTGGCAGGTGGGAAGAACTAAATTTGAGCAGAGATCATTAGCTACACAAAACAAGGCAACAAGTGATTCTACTGTAGCTCTTTGAAAATGGTCCTGGTGATCACAGTCCATGAAACTGAGGAACAGCCAGTGCCGTGCTGTTACTAAGAAAGCAACCATCACACAAATATGCATGAACATAATCCTACAATGTGCTTGAAATAACCCTTCTGCACCATTTCACTGGTGCCTGATTGCCTGTCCTAATGTAGAAACCATGCTTATCACCAAAACAGCCCCGAACACCATCAGCTGGAAGGACCTTCAAAGTAGGAAAGTAATAATGGTGATATGCCTAGAAAGCACAACCCTCTAGGATGGACTGGGGCTACCTATCTTACAGAGGACAAGACCAGAGAAGAACATTCCTCTAACCCGAAGACGACAGCTGCAAAACTAAGAGAAATAATCCCTCTTTTGTGTCTGACAGGCCAAACAGTAGTAGACCTAAAAAAGGCTTTTCAATCATGCCACTCAAGTTTCCTAGAGAAGGAAGGACAGCAGTACCTGGGCGATGACTAACATTAGAGGATGTTACATAAAAATCCATCAGGTATGACACAGCTGAAGAAGAACTTGCTTAAGAGAAAAGACAGACTACGTGATTTCTTGAAGTTGTCACCAGCCCTGTGGCTGTGATCCTTTCCCCTTCATGCCTCGAGTCAAGTTTCCCAAGTTGAAGCACGCTAATGTATAATCTATCTTTGCCCTTTTAAACTCCACTGGAATCTTTATAAGCTGTAACAGACTGGTACCTGGTTCTCGAGACCCAACAGCACCATGCATTTATAGGTTTGAGAACAGGTCAACATCAGGCTGCTCATTTCCTAATGAGGAAGAACGATTCTGCAGCACAAGATACAAAAACATTGAAGATGTGTAACAAAACAAAACAAACACCACCACCAACAAAACAACAATATTTTTCCTTGGAAAACATGTAAGAAATCAAAAGTAAAGAGAATTGTCATGGTGAAGCTATATAGTTTCAAAAAAAAAAAAAAGACTAAGCAAACGCAAAAAAATTTCTGGTTTAAAAAACGTTATAGTTTAAATATCATCCAAAGGAAGGAGATGCCTTTTTAAAAATGTATCCTGTGTATTTTCAATTAACTTTACTTTTTTATCCATATAGAGATTACTAATCAGTGACACAGCACCTCTTGAAAACAACACAAAATATTGCCTAATGCAGAAATTCATTGCAGAGGAGATCCTCTGCTGATCAAGAAGATAAAGTTCCCAAATGAGTGCTAGTCCTTCACAGGGCACAAAAGCAGGTGAGAAGGTTCAGCAATCCAGCCCAGATTAGGTTTTAGTTCACTTGGGGCCACCTGAAACACAGCGTCACAGCACAGGGGGAAGAGGGCAGCTGTGTTACACATGAATTGGGGAAGATAATGCATCCAGCTCACATTTAGCATGTGCATTCTTAAAACAATGAACACCAATATTTCTGCAAGCACGATATTATACAAAACATCCCAAAGCTAAAAGCACACAAGTGAAGATACATCCTAGAGATGCAATAGGGAAGGCATTTATTTTGTTGCTGGTTGCACGTATGTTCAAAGACAAGCGCTATTGAGAAAAAGACCAAGATCAAATAGAGAATGAATAGCTGGAACAAAACACACTCTCACCACTCGACCCATGGATGATTCCCTGGGGAAGCCCTTACAAAGAGGGCTCAGTATTTCTCAAATAAGTTTCTGTGTATATTTTTCCCATGTGCCGTTTTATAGATCACATAGTAATGGAAATCAAGAGAGATCCTGAGGGTACAGAGATGGACTTCACAGTGTGCCACCAACAAAGTAGCTGTTTGTAGAATGGGAAACAGCAACAAGCCTTTGCAAACAAACAATGTGGAATTCTTGGCTAGAAACAATAGCTTTTTAAAAAAAAAAAAAAACAACTTCCATGGTCTTTCCAATAGCCTCATCCTGCAATCAACTGCTGAATGAATCCTTGCCATGGAAATAATACGTATGTAGTAATATGGGTGCTTCAAGTGTCAGGACACCCCCCCCACAAAGTTGCTGCTGCAAGCACTCTTCCATTTGTGGGATGGAGACCTGTGTGTGTAAAGCTAGACACCTGCGAGGAAATGCCAGACATAGCTTAAAATGAATAAATAAACATATGAAAAGCAGCAGTCAGCACACTGAAGTTAGAATTCTTCCTTCTTTTCAAGAAAACTTGCTTTTCTGAGATTTTTTTGCCCCTTCCCCCCTTATTTATAACTTCATCTTTTCTAATGCACATTGAAGGGTCTTCCACACTCCTAGAGTCCCAGAAAGGTCCTTAAAAGGTCAGACTCCCCTCTGCCAGAAAGACTTGTTGTGGTCTTTGGAGTCAGACCATGCCTTTTTGGGTGCCACACAACTCAGCTCCAGTCACTAAGTGACTGCTCTGGGAGGCTGCTTTTGGTTTTCATGTCAAGGTCACACCTTGTTGCTGCAGCAAGGGATGGCATAGTGGTCTCCCCTGCCTCTGTTCTAACTTGTGTAGGAAAAGGAGGAAGGTTCTCTGGCCTCTGACACCAATTAACTCATTGCTGTGCTTTTTTATACACCCCAAATTGTGAAATATTTGTATTTTAAGGCGCAGGAGCCAAACAAACCACAAGCTCACCCAGCCCCTACATGCAGAAACACCTCTAGGTCCTTTCTTCTCCCCGGAAGCCTGCCTACTTTCCTTCTCACCACTTACCCACATTCTGATACTACAAATGGCTTTTTCCAGATACTACTAAACACAGTTTTTCCAAGACATGGGTAAATTCCATCTTTCTCTCATGTTTCTGCACAGCTTTAAAGGCCACAATACCTGGAAAGTCCGTACCTGTAATCATTTTACTTTCTTCTTCCCCAGCTCTAACCATTTTGCCTTCTAGTTAAGCCAACCAAACCTGGAGATGCTACTGAAAAAAAGAATCAAGCTGTGTGTTTGTTTACTCAGTCTTTTAGTAGTTAGTGAAATTAGCAGTTATTTTTCACTACTGTTCCTGCTTACACCTGAACACCCTACAATGCTCTGATGTTCATTTGCTTTTAAATATTAACATTCCACTTCCCAACGTTGGGCAGACACCTCGTGACTGATCTGCTGATTTGTCTGACAATGTTACCTGTGATGAGAATTCAGTGTTGGATGAGGCACTAGAGTAGATGCTGCTACAGCAGATTTACTTCTGACCGTAGAGCTTATTCTTGCTTAAGAACATGGTATAAGGTATACCAGGAAAAATAGCTTTCCTAATGCAGAACAGGGTTAGCTTTAATCTTTCTTGTGTTTTTAATATACCACACTGTTCCAGTTTGCCCAAATAACTATCAAACTTCAAATGACTAACCTATTTGCTACAGGAAGAATGAAGATCTATACACACCTTTCTTTATTTTTTAGCTAGAGGAGAGACGCTCTAGACAAAAGGAGAAAACATGGCATTCACGCGGTTTCACAGAATCCCAGAGTGGCTGAGTTTGGGTCATCTGGTCCTAGCCCCCTGCTCAAGCAGGGCCACCTACAGCAAGTTGCCCAGGACGAGGTCTAGACAGCTTTCCCTTACCTTCAGCTTCTGAGCTTCTCCTCTCACTTTCAGCAGCTCTGTGATGGAGTCCACAAAGCCCTGGTAATGGAAGTTGCACATTTTCTCAATCTCACGATCATGGTTTCTGATTCGTGCTTCCAGTTTCTCCATGAAACGACCATGTTCTTCTCCATCATAGACAGACCTAAAAAGAAGATACCAACATTGGTCAAGATGCCAATACCTGTTACTCTCATTACTTACAAGAAATATCCAAAATACAAGCTTTAGAAAAAAACTCCTGTGATAAAGGGATAGTTCTGCTTTTAATGTGCATACCCCAGGCACCAAACTCAGGTTTGAAAGTCTTTCTGTTCCAGCCCTTCTTTTTCTTTTTTCCACTTGCCAAAGACCAGCCTGATGTTCCCTCAGACTGCAACACGGCCAACCCAGCGCTGAATGCTCTGAAACAAGCCCTTGTGCTATTTGAGCTTAGCCACCCCTGATTACTACCTGCTATCATATGCTGTAATGGTGAGCACTCCTCTTGGACAATTTTCTGAATGTTCTTTGGGCTTCAAGGGTAAAAGCTACAACAGAAAAGCATCACCGCTACAGCTGCCAAAATCCATTTCCCTTACCACCCCCAATTTTGCCAGCATAGTTAGCCCTGGTACTGAAAGGCCTACGCAGCTGAAGACTACTCAAACTGACAGGGACTATTCAATCCAAGACACAGCGTACACTGTGCAAGCTGCAGGTAATGGGTGATCTTTGATACACTATTAAATTTAAGGGTGGAAGTTTAAAAAAAAAAAATCTATCCTTCATATTTTCTTAAATTCCACCCAGCTGGAAAAAGCAGCTTGAATTGCCACGTTAAAATACTTTTTGTTCTGTCCACTACCAACACACGCTGTCTGGTAATGATCATTATTTCCAACAGTTCTGTAAAGCAGCCTAGAAGGCGACACACATCTGCAGAAAGAGCCGCTGTGCAGAAGCAATAGATTATGACTGCAAAATAAGCGAATGTTATTCTAGAAGGCAGAGGGATTGTGTCACACCCTGAAATGGTATAGGATTTTCAGGGTTTTTTTTCCTTTGTGTTTTTAACAGTAAACATAGATATTTTTATCGGAGTGTGGAAATCCTACCCTTAGACCTGTCTTTGTAAAGTTTCAGTATTTTGAGAAGCAGTGCGAGCTCCTAAACCTGAATTCTCTCCCAGTCCAAAAAAATTAAGTGCACAGTGAGCTTTGTGGGGTCTGAGCTTGTACTGCGTCAGAAAGTAAGGCTAAATTAATTATATACTGGACTCCATGCAGCGATTAGAGATAAAAGATGGGGAATGACAGAGCTGTAACAAGCTATAAAAATAAAAAGAATTAGTAATCACAGCAGTGACAACCAACAATTTAAAAAGAACCAGAACGTGATGAATCCAACTGGACAAATCAAATATTTCTGGCTGCAGAAAGCGATGTGATCCTTCAGTGTAATCTGTGCTCAAGTCACTTTGGAGAATCCCATCTCTGCAATCCACAAAGGTCTCAAAGTAATACAAAAAATACCAAGACAAGACTGAAACCCTGGAGGAAATCTACTTAATTACCATTCTTTAAAATCTGCCCTAGCAGTTTCATTTATACAGTTTCAGTAAGCCATTCTCAACAGCAAAACAAAAATGCCAAATCTGTATAAGCCTACTTAAAACTCAATGTAAAATAACACTGTCACCAAGAGTAGAAGTCTTCAAAAGTGATCACATTGTGAAAGAGACAGAACTTCCGCAAATTACAGGAATGTCACCACTAGTATGATGCTAGTGGTTTTTCCTTACAGCCTAGCAGAGTTTGACTGGTAAAATACGAAAGTTGGAGACCGAGCGCCATCTAGTGCCGCACAGCCCCTTTGCAGGGGCTCTCAAAACAGCAAGGCACCTCTGCTCCGACAAACCTAGCTTCAAGCTAGTAACTCACATACAATAAGCAAATAAAGCTAGACAAGTTGTGTTTTCGTTAAAGTATATTAAAGCATGAAGTAAAAAAACCCACAACGGTAGTTACAGGTGCCACATAAATGTGTTTACATTCAAAGGAAAATACCACCTGCATTTACAGAGGCATCTATCTATGGAGAGAAATAGAAATCACTCAAAATTAATAACAAACTCTAGCCAAGTTTCCTTTGGAGATGGCTAACCTACAACATAAATGTCTGATGACTAAAACGCTTTAATGATTTTCTTTTTTTAGCCAAACTCTAGTGTAAAAAAAATAAAGTTGATGACAACAAGCAACAAAACCCCAGCATCTCAGGGATCAGCTCTAAGCTCATATTAAAAAAAAAAAAAAAAAAAAACACACAAAACTTTTTCTTCCCTTTTGAGCTTTCCTGTTCATCCTCAACTCTCCCCTCCAATGCAGAACCACTATCCTTCACTCCCATCCTCCCTGTAAAACACTAGCAAACCAGCCCCAAACCAAACAAAACAGCAATGCACTTCGAGGTTGCAGGATGTCAACTCCAAGGTTACAGGATATCAACTTCTTGCTCTGTATCAAATATCATATAAGCAGACTACAGCGACTATGCAGTCACTTAGATCAAAATAAACAATGCAGGGACTCACAGTTTGATTGCAAGAACAAATCTCTCCCCCCTGCAACCACATCAAAACACTCTCAAGTCCAAAACTCTACTATCATGATCTTTAGCTCCTGGCTCTGGTAGAGGTCCAGCTTCCTCAGCTGTTTCTTCAGCTGCCTGAGCTACAGCATCACTCTTGAAAATTCATCCTTGTGATCTTATACCCTTGACATACATGCACGGTTACCTAGCAACTGTCAGTTTCTCAAGACCAACTCTGGTTCTCACCTGATCCACTCAACCAAGCACCTTCATTACACATTTCTTTCTTTTCAGGATTACCACATCTGGGGCATTCGATTTCCCACAGGCTTACCAAACCTTCGGGACACTCACTGCCTTGCTCTGGATCTACAGGTCTCTCCAGTCACTCCTCTCTATCTCATTTCTTCTGCACATGAACTCTGATCCTAGTAACATCCCTCCTGGTTCAAAGACTAACTACAGTCTGACCTGGATCCTCACTTAACTGTCTTGAAGTGAGAAGTGACTAGTAATTCAGAAGACATTAGAAGGTGATGCACAAAAAAATTTCTAGAAAGAAAAAAAAAAATCTTACATGTGGATTTATACCCACTAATAATCACAACAGCACACAATGCGAAAAAAAAGTAAGGAAAACAAAAATAAGAATCCGTTTGGCTGTTCATTCTCTCAGTTGTAAACAACAAAGCACTGTAACAGTGCTATAGAAAATTACCCTTGAGGCTGCTTTTTTTTTTTTCTTTGCTACAAAAAACTGCTGGTCAGATAGCTTTAGTAATAAGCCTCCCCCACAAAAAGCCTTTTGATTAAAAAAGTCTGAGAAAGAGCAGTTGCCCCGCATGCACTTATCTTATAACTCTGGAGCAGGCTGTAATTCTCAAATTGAAGACTATGCTCAGTGACAGATCTGTCTGGTTCACATTTTTTAAGTACACTCACTAAACAAAACCACTTAAGATGACTTTTAAAAATTCTTGGATTGTATCATTAAGTTTCACAATTTCTACACTCATTAAAAATCCACTTCATTTGTTTCCAAAAGGTCAACTGGAAAAATCTTTCCAGGAAAGCCATAACAGGCAAATGCATCAGGAATTCGCATCTCCAGCCTTGCATTATTGCAAAGTTTATTTCCCAAAATAGGGGCAACCAAACCTGGCCCACACCAAGTGGCCAGATCATTAACAATGTGGATGCCAGAGACATGGATTTGTGGCACAGCTGGATGCTCTGGTGTCTTCTCCATTTGCCAAGCGGCAGAAAGCAAGTGTCAGCTCACAAAGAAGCACGACACGTTGACAGTGAACATTTCACACATTCACTCTCCCCCCCAGCACCCCAGAGCCTCGGTTGACTCTGGCTGTACTCAACCCCCACATTGCACTGAATGCTCTACTGCATTCTCAGTAACTTCATCATTCACAAAAGCAAAAACTAGGGAAAGAGCAGAGGTCTGGGGAATACAGCACAAGAGAAGGGTAAAAGAGACAACAGGCTCAGCTACAAATCTGTACAAATGTACAAATACAGAACATGGTCAAGGCATCTTGGGTCCTGCCACCAAGCACCAATACAATGTACATTCTCTCCAGCTGTGCTTTGGACACTTCATCTAGCTGTTCTCAGGCTGGCAGGTCCTATTACCAGCCACCACACACACTGAAAAAATGCCACAAGACCTTAAAGTTATTGCACATGTATAAATTAATGCTAGAAAATTTTTAGGAACTAGCTTTTCAGGTCCTCCCTACATCTCATGCTTAAGACGGCTTCAGGCAGCCGCGGAGAAGGCCAAGCCATGAAGCTGACCCTGCAACTTCATTCCCAATGACAGCTGGCTGCAGGACGGGGACTCAGAAGTAACCTAAATAAATTCAGCTGAAAGTACAGAGGAGGGAAATCTCTAGGGGCAAAATGAAAGAAATCTGGAACAATGCAAGGAGGACATTCTGGGGACAGAGGAACAGAAGTGACTAGCTTTTGTTTTCAATTAATAAGCGGAACAAATTCCTGAGTCTGTTGTGGACTTCAATTTTATTTTATTTTTTTTTCCCTTTAAACTTCTGTAGTGGTTTTAATCCTTCAGAAACATTTTCTTCTCATTAAGCTACATAAAAGCATTAGCAGTTTTGTTTAATCTTAGTCTAACTTTCGTAATAAACAAATTAACTACTGAGCAATGCAAAAAAAAAAAATTTCAAGAGTGGTGCAACAGCTCCATGGAAAAAAGGTCAAAGAAAGTTTGCAAGACTATATGATACCTGTTTAATATCGAACTGTCACAGTTCACAGCTTCAAGTCTTCTGCTTCATGGAGTTCATTTGCGTACTGAGACAGCACCAGCAAGTTGTACCCCACTTGGAGCACTACACCTGGAATTATCTCTGTGGAAGCACAAGTGTAGATTTCGCTTTTTGTTTTCATTTTGCTAATTAAACAAAATCTAAGCCCACTCTGCTTTGTCCTATCACCCACACAGGTTTACAAATACAGAGAAAGAAGTCACTTTTTTTCCAAAAAGGAAAAAAACTTCCAGAAAGGAAAAGCATAACATGTTTAATCATAAGTATTTTTTATTATTACAGTTCAAAGCGCATTTCCATGTGTACTTTTCCTACTTACACCCACATACCTTGCACACAAATTTATTCCACCACTGTATTTTCAGTTTACAACAGAAATCATTCCAATCACTGCAGAATTCAGCAAAATATCAGCAATAACCCATTATCACAGGGTCCCAGCGTACAAAAAGTAATTTCTGAAGAGCACTGCTACATTTTATTATTTGGCAGAATGACCCTGGCTTCATAGGTGGGAACACCTACCTTGATTTCAGCAAGGTCCTGGCATGACCCTGGTGGGTATTCTCACAAGCACTCCAGAAGGAATGCTGCACAGCAAACTGCCATAAACCACATGCGTACGCTGCTCAAAAACCATCCCAAAAACGATGTTACTTGTCAATGACTGGCCTCAACAAGAAGAAGCTTTTCAACAGGGCTTCCACATGCATTTGTTCTGGGCCTGGTTTTCTTCAGCGGTTTTTTTAGCAAATTGGAAAATATAATGCAAGCTGTACTTTCAAAATATGTTGGTAACACCATAGTGAAGGGAGTTGCAAGCCTTCTGGAAAGCGGCAGCCAAAGGCCTCGAGAAACTGGGAGCATTTCCAGAAGTTAAGAAGGGTGAAGGTCAATAAAGGCAAGCGCATGGTAGTGGTCCCAGCAAAGGTCAAAATCAGCAGCACAAGTACAACGGGATCAGAGCGGAGGCAGGAGAGACCACAAAGTCCACACAAGCCACCTGCCACTGCACCTTATTTATTAGCCCACGAAAAGCCAAAGGAATTGGGTTTCGATTTGAAGGGAAAGGGCTGGTGAGAACACAGGTAGCTCAGAGCCATGGAAGAAGTCCCCTGCTATGTTTAAGAGGGAGGAAGGTGAGGAGTTCTTGCAGGGCTGTTACAGTAAGAATGAGAGCAGACCAATTTGCAAAGAGCTAGGGCAGATTTTGTGATGAAACACAACTGAAGATAGTCAAAGCCCTGGAAGAAAGCATGCTGTGACACTGGAAACCCCGTTTATCAGTTTAAAAATAAGTTGAACAGACATTTGTTCAGGGATGGAGAAAGGATTCAATGCTGCCTCACCTCAGGCTCTCAGGCAGTCTTGACAATCCGGGATGGTAGAACAGGTCAGCAACAAATAAAATACCTTCCAGCCCTTTTTTTTTTTTTTTCCTCTTTTTTGTTTTTTAATTTCTTGGGAGGTTTTAAAGCAGGCCAAACAATTAAGAAACTTACACACTGAACTGCCAGAGGTAGAAGTGGACTAGCACACAGACAAGAACATCAGCCCAACCTCACACCTTCCACGCATCCAACATGAGAGCATCTTTTCAGCATCACCAGAGAAATACACTATGAACACTAAACTACTAACAGAATACAGCCAAGCAGATAAGAGTAAAAGTCAAATTAAAACATTATTTATCATGTACAGGCACCTGCCACAGCAGGAGCCTGGAAGCCACCAGTGCAAGCAACAGGCAGGTATAATATGAAAACAGAAGAAAAAGCATTGTGTGAAAGAAAAGTAGGGATATTATTAACATGCAAAATCCTTGTCTTTTTGACAATATCTTTTGTATTACAACCTTTATTGGCACCGCACCATACGTGAGCTCTAGTCACACCTGAGCCCAGATGTTGCATCTGCAGCACAAGAGTTTCTACCAGTCCCAACATCAGTGTAGTGATGAAAAATTTAAAGACCAGAATACCAGGACAAGAGGCACAAACTACCCTACAAAGCCACTGCCACACTAAAAATTCTACCTGAACTACCAAATGTCAGAAAAGGTCAACTTCTCTTCTTCTGTATATATCTACAGATTGCAAAACAAAGAAAAGAGGGAAAGAAGTGGCTCCAAAACTAGATACGACGTACAAATACTTCTGGTGCAAATTATCCCCTTCTTAAAAACCTTTCAATACTCTCACCACGCAATGCAAAAGCTATGACATGAAGTTGAATACCACACACATTGCCCCATCTTTTTCAGAAAAATCACAAAAGATTGCAGTTTGGCCATGTCTCACTCCCCACTCCCAAAGCACTGCGAGACAGAGACCATCTCCATCACAAGGGTGACAGTTTTGGAAACAAGCCCTTTCTACTAGACACCACTCTTCCCTTGCTGTGCTATTTACCCTATCAGCAGCACAAGAAAGAGGAGAAAATGAACACTTGACTGTGAAGAAAGGCACCCTCCCAAAGTATCCACAAATCAGATTACCGATAACACCCAGTATCATTTTTATTAACTTTACAGAATGTTTCAGCCATTACATCTATAAAAGTAGTTTAGATCACCACAGAAAAAGTTTAATGTCTATACTTGCTGTGTTACTGTCCAATAAAAGTTTTTTCCTACTAACAAAGTTCATTTTGTTGTCTTATGCATTGTTTAAACAAGTAGATATTTTTTTTTGTGCATTCTTGGCTTTAAGTCTTGGACCCTCCTTTCTCTGTGAAGCAATGTTGTCATAACATCCAACAGAGGCACAACAAATCCTCAAGACATGCATAATATTAAAAGCACTGCATTCTAAAACCACACAAAGCACGTTAAAATTGACAGCAGCATGATTGATAACTTCCATGCTCAAAGCGTACTGGCATCTTTGAAAGAGGACTCGGGCAGCAACACTAGCCAGCATGACACATGGGCTTACGCGCTGCTCATGCAGTCTTTCAAGACCAAAGCAGCAGCTTCACCATCTCCATCACCTCCACAGCACACAACAAAACAGCATTTGGCACAGACATCCCTGCCTGGCAGCACATGGTGCTCAGAGTGCCAGCTTTCAGCTCCTTTCCTCTTGCAGAAGAGCATGGTTCATTATCAAGGTCAACTGAAGGTCTCACTCGCAGGCAAAAGTTGAACAAGATGGCACAATTCAGCTCTTTGCTGCCAATTCATTGTGTCAAGAAGTCCCTGGCTTTCAGCAGCAGACAGATTTGTGCTTTGCACACAGCTTTGCCAGTGGAAAACAGCTTTCTGCCAGCTCCTACTTCAGTCCCACTAACAAGTCCTGCCTCCCTGCCCAAGCCCTTAGACCCTCTCCCGCACTACCAGCACCCCAAAAAGACTGTGGCTACTTTTAAACATTTTTGTACTCTTGATCAATTAGATCAAGACAGGATTAAGAGTAATCAAGTGGCTCCATAATGAAACTTGATGCAAAAGGCACTTCTGGCAGAGACAAGTATCTTGCTGACCCAAATCCTCCCATCAGCACAGACCCTGATAGAGGAGGCTCACTCTCATTTACAGTCTAATAATTGCTTTCTAAAACTCCCATGCAAGTCTCAGATTAGAAACCAAGTAGGCTTCAGTTGCCTAAATATAGATGCCTGGCACCCTTTGAGATACCTGCCTAGGGCCAACCTGGCACGGGACCTACAAAGGACCAGTGTGTTGTTAAGAGACACAGCTGGAGGCCAGATAAGATGTACCTAGTGCTGCTGGCGATGCTGTGATACATCTGCTTCTGTGGCCGAGTTGCTCCCTGCCTGGGTTACCTCAGTTGGAGACACCCTTTCCTTCAGTTTGAGAGGACACGGGTCCCAAACCCACAGTTACACATGCCAAAAAGCAGAGAGGTTCTGTAGGAGACATGCTCAGAAATCAATTTGACTTGATGAACGTACGTGCAAGGGCTTCCCCAAATGATAAAACTGGGAACAGAAGAATACACTTACTGCATTTAACTCTGCTCTTGTAGTTTTCCATTATTTCATTTCTCCAGGTAGATACTCCACCACATCCCCAGGACCCATGCAGTCCGAATAAGACATAACAGTGATGCACATGATGATGAACTTTCAATTAAGCATCACAAAAGCTGCATCAGAAATGAATGTTACAGATTGTGTTTCAATTGAGGAGGGAAGTGAAGTGACTTTAAGGCAAACCAACAGGTCAGGACCAGTTCTAAGAACAGAACTCAGATGCAGAAGCTTAGAGTGTATGTGCTAGGGCTTGGGAGCTCGATGTAAGGCATGCATTTGCTACAAAAAACAGAGTTAGCTGAGCTAGACCCACTCAATGGGAGCAGCATTCTGGACTCCAACAAAACCAACTAAAAAAGGTCTGTAAAAGAGAGTTGCTAACCCTGCCTTAAGCTTCTGTTGTCCCATCTGATCCAGGGATTGAGGTTTGGGATTCTAATGAAAGTCTCGGATGAGTAAACCTCTCCTTGCCAACAAATCTCAACTTCGTCCCCAAACTGCTGCTCACTTCTGAATTGCAATGCCATAACTGAAAACCCATCCTCTTTCTAACTAGAGATGCCTACCCTGGCAAACTCATCTGAAGGACATGAGACAAACATCCTGGGGGAAAAAAGCTGGATTAAAAAGGCAACAGCATTTGGTATGTATGACTACCAGAGGAGGCCCAGAGTCACATTACCATGCAAATATTTGTGTCTATTGAAAAGAGGAAAAATAGTAATGGACTTAAATTGCCCAGGAGAATTAGGTTAAACATTGACAGTTTTCTAATTGCAAGAGTGACAGAAATCCAAAAGGGATCATCAAGGCATGTTACAGAATCCCTTTCAACTGATCATTTCTAAGACTAAGAAAAACACCAAGCAGGAGCGGCTTAGATGCATTTGCTGCTGGAGAGACCAAATGCCTCCTCAGATAGGAAGAGGTTTGAGCAGGTGGCTTCTCGAGATCCCCTGAAGCCCTGTTTTCTATAGGTCCAACCTACTGAATAGCTGAAAATCTTTGGAAACCACCTGATCTTAACCAATGCTGTACTAAGCTCTGAACCTGAAAGAAACGGTACCTCCAACCCCAGGTACTAAATCCTTCCACGTTTTTACAAGGATTTCAATGAACCCAACTCAACTTCCACTGATGGCAACCAACAAATTCCCATTTCCTTCATTTGTACAAGATCAGGTCTTTAGTTATATAGTACTCTAAAGCCTTTCTTGGCGTGCACTTATGACAACAAAGCACTTCTAGGCTATATATTGCTGGAAAAAATAGAGCCGCCATAAAGCCACAGCCATCTCCAGGGTGGAATATAGCTATTCTGTGCCAGACAAGATTCTGAAAGAAACGAAGAATAATTACCCTAATTGACAATATAATGGAATGACTTGGTTATAATGTCCCTATTAAAAAACGAATTTCAGACGATAAAAAGACGTTAAGAGGGAGAGCTTGAACAAATTAGTGTTTAGCCTCCAAAAGAGCCAGGAAACGTCAGGAGCAACCCAAAGCCAGGCAAGCCAGAACAGCTACAACAAACATGAATGCCCCCAACCGAGGCAAGTATGGAGAGAACTGGCCATGAGCAGAGCTTTCAACTTCCCTCCTCTTTTTGCGAGCACAATGGAAACAATTCCCCCAAGAACAAAAGCGATGCGTCAGCAGGCCCTACTCTCTCAAGCTCTTTCAAGTTGGAAGGACAGTTGATTTGCACCATGTGTAGGATAGGAATGCTTGCTAGAACCAAGCAAGATAAATTTTATCCCATCCAAGCTGGTTAACATTAAGACAGAGATGAATCATCTTTACAATGCTGTAAACAACACTGTTTAAAAAAGGAAGAAATCTAATGATACACCCTAGTCACACTTTGCAGGAAGTTTCTGAACTTTTATACCACATGTACCATTGTTAGAAAAAGTGTCAGAATAAGGGGGCAGACACAAACCCACAAGAATCGGAGGATGGGGACGTAAAGCCATCACAAATGTTCTAATCTTCCTTCTGCTGCGCTTCCAGTGGTGTTCCAGCACGTCTAATCCTTTATGACAAGCAGAGGCTGGGGGGAGAGGACACACAGCAATGGAGTAGATGTACATCAGATGTGTTATTTATAACAAGAGACAGAAAAAGCTCAATGGAGTCATCTGTGCTGTCTCTGGTTGATTCTCACTCTGACCTTTAGTGAAGAACTGGTTTTTCAAGGGGGAAACCAAAATATCTAAAACCACAGCCATGGGTTACCTTTATTTGGTAACTCAGATGTGAAGGAAATACCAGCACCAGAGCATTGAATATACAAGTCCCAGAGCTACGCAATTCCCAGTCACAAAAGAAGATTCCTGGCTGGACAAAGTGCCTTGGATGTATCAGGACACTGAAAGATCTCCCTACTTTGATTACACAGAGGGACACTGAAAAGCCATTTAATTACTAGACATATTTTTCTTTATTTTTTTTTCTTTAAAAATAGAATGTCCCATGGAGCTGTTTAATTCAGGGAATAAATAGCATAAAATCACTGCAATCTTAAGCCAGCTAAATTCCAAGCAGAAATGAGGTATAGTATTTTTGTTTGCTGCTTCCAGAGCTATTGGTAGAAACAAATAAAAGAAGCAGAGAAGCCAACCTCTCCATCTAGTATCTTCCAAGCTGGCAACTGCTCAGTACAACATACACTAACCAGACAGGTTGTCTTGCTCAATATAAGCATAAGAGTGAAAATTTACTGTCTGCAGCATACAGATATGCTGTGCAGTACATCCTTCAACACATCTTGCCACATAACAGGGTACATAGTCTTCTCTTCTCTAGGATAAATAGGCCCAGCTCTCTCAGCCTTTCCTCACAAGGGAGGAAAGTTTGGGTTAGCTGTAGAGTTTTGTCAGCGTAAGGAGCAGACTGAATAAGAATCTCACCCATGTCTACAACAAATGCCTTAAGGGCCAGTGTCAGGACGGGGCCAGGCTCTTCCCAGTGGCGCCCAGCAACAGGACAAGGGGCAACGGGCACAAACTGCGACACAGGCAGTTTCATCTGAATGTGAGGGAGAACTTTACTGTGAGGGTGGCAGAGCCCTGGCACAGGCTGCCCAGAGAGGCTGTGGGGTCTCCTTCCCTGGAGACATTCAAACCTGCCTGGACATGATTCTGTGCAGCCGGCTGGAGGGGAACCTGCTTTAGCAGGGGTTGGACTTGGTGATCTCCAGAGGTCCCTTCCAACCCCGACCAGTCTGGGATTCTGTGAAAAGAGCAGACACTGCTGCTAAAATATTTTGCAACACCTTGCAGGTGATCTAGAGTAGTGGTATAACCCCAGGGGTCAATAATGGGACCAATACTGTTTAACCTCTTCATTAATGACATGGATGTGGAGACAGAGTGCACCCTCAGCAAGTTTGCAGATGATACAAAACCAGCAGGAGCAACTGACAGACCAGAGGGGTGTGCCACTGTTCAGAGGGACCTGGGCAGGCCGGAGAAATGGCCCAACAGGAACCCCATGAAGGTCAACAAACGCCAAGTCCAGCCCCTAGGGAAGAACAGCCTCAGGCACCAGCACATCTGAGGCTGACCAGCTCGGAAGCAGCTCAGCAGAAAAAGATCTGGGAGTCCTGCTGGCCACCAAACTGACCATAAGCCACCAATGTGTCCTTGCAGCAAAGAAGGTGAGCAGACTCCTGGGCTGGGTTAGGAAAAGCATCAGCCAGCTGGTCAAGTGAAGTGATCCTTCCTCCCTGTTCAGCACTGGTGAGGCACAGGAGAGAGACCTGGGTCCTGGTCTGCGCTCCCCAACACAAGAGACAGCCCAGTGAAGGACCACTAGCATGACTAAGGGATTGGAGCATCTCTCATACAAGGACAGGCTGAGAGTGTTGGGACTGCTCAGCCTGGAGAGAAGGTTGAAGGGAGAAATTCTTTACCAGTGTATATAAGTATCTGATAGGGGTTGGGAAAGTAAAGAAGACAGAGCCAGACTCTTCTCCTTGGTGCCCAGTGACAGGACATGAGGCAACACACAGAAAATTCCACTAAACCTACAAAAAAAAGAAGAAAAAAAACCAGGATTTTTTTTTTCCTGAGCAGGCGATTAGACACTGGAATACATTTGGCCAGAGAGGCTGTGGAGTTTCCATCTCTGAAGAAATCCAAAACCAGACTGGACACAGTCCTGAGTGACCTGCTGTAGATGATCCTATTTCAGTGGTAGGATTAGATGATGTCCAGAGGTCCTACTCGGCCTCAGGTATTCTGCGATTCTCTGAATACTTTTGCCAACAGAGATCAGTCACCAGGCTTTTCTTTCTTTCTCCAACTCAAAAAAAAATACAAAAAACAATTCAGCATTCAAAGGGGCCCAGCAAACTGTTAAGTTGATGATAAAACAGATCACAATTTAAAGAGATTATTTCAGATGTTCTTATCCAAGCAAAAATATTGCCAAAGAGAAACAAAATTGTTACAAGTAAAATTTTACTTCTGAGTTATACTGAAATAGAAAGCATTTCTAATCAGTCTGGCATTTAACGGCTATGTGTTTATGAAGTATAGTTTCACATGACATGTAGAGAAACTTACCTCTAAAGGTCTAGATAGTACCATTTCCAGGGGAAAGAAGAATCAGGTGAACAAAATTTAATGTTTTATTCCTTTATTCCATAAATTTCAGGAAAGCCCCCCCGGCAGCAATACCCCAAGTTACAGGAGTTTTTTTAGGGTAGTTACCCCCTGCTATAGCCTCTTTAATAACAGCAGCAACCCTACAACCTGCAATATCTGCATGAGAGCACCGATGGGCAAAATCTGCTTCATTTCTGGGTCTGTTTTCCCAAGTCAAACATCCTCCTCCGTTTTGCAATTTAAGAATGACTACGTTTTAGACTGTTAGCTAATCATCTTCTAGGGACAGCACATTATCAGAATCCAGCAGCATCTAGACACCTTCACCCTGCGGCATCTCTCACAACAGGGTCCTGCTCTTAAGCCTTATCTTACTCTTCCCAAACAGAGTATTTCAGAAGGTTCCAAGACTTCAGCAAATGAAGGCACTGTTTTCAACTATGCTTAAAGCAAAACTCAATTACACTCACATTTGAGCCAACCAAGTCTTGTTTCTCACAGGCTGCTCTCCTGTGGTTCATGGATATCAGTGTCTCAGAAAGTGTAGGCATCAACATCATCAACACCCCCATCCTATGAATGGGGCATTTATACTGTGCATGTGCATTCTTCAGTGTCAAGTGAGACAAACTTAAATCATCTACAGTGTCTTCTGATCTACCAGGCTGTGGCGGTGTGCTCCCCCCATCCTGACCTTTGTTTCCATGACAATGTTCAAGTGATAACCATCTGTGACGGTCAGGATGGATGTATCCTGGTCTCCTGATGGCTGTACAACTCAAAGTGAATTTGGGGGAGATAGATAACAACACAATAGCCCTTGGCTACTGTGAACAATGTGCCCACCCTAACAGTGCTGGTCAACGTCTGACTCAAACTAAGTGTAAAACAAGCTGCACAACAGGATCTCCCCTTGAGTAAGGTTACTCCTCAAAGTTGAGAGATTCCTTGCCCCAACAGATTCTCAGCAACTGATAAGCAGCATGCTAAACTTTGATATTTTAGCTAAGTACTATAAAAGATTGATTGAACATATATAATTATTTAGATATAAACGGCTGACCAAGCCTGAGACTAAGTCTGGATGTAGCCAGACCTAAACTCCCCTCTGAGAAGGGATTTAGAACGCAAGGGGGTCCCCTTCTGTACCTCATGACCCAATGAGAAAGTCTCTCTGACAGTTTTGTCTGACCCTGTTCTCTGTGCAGTAAACAGTCAGGTATACCTTGCCATCAAACTTAAACCACTGTTGCATTTATTATCAAACTTCATCAATCTGTTTTATACCAATAAACATATTGCTACTACTCTCTTATGAGTACAGTGTTACATGTCACTCCATCCACAATGCAGGCCATCTGCCTTCATGAAAGCTGTAGGATGTCAACACCTTTGAGATTCCCACATCCCTGTCCCATACATTACAAAGGCAACCAAATCCAAGTACCCTTAGAGAGGTGACCCAAAGGCATCACAACCACTTTTAGCTTAGGGATCACTTTGGGAACACAGGCTAAAGGACATTATGTCCATTACTATAATATCTTGCAACAAGGACAGTAAGAGGCACCATCAAAGTGGGGGTAATGGGATAGCCACAGAACCAGTGCTGCATCTCTCACTCCCCTTGGCCCATCTCCTGTGATAGTAGGGAAATAACCACAAAACCTGTCACACATTTGGGAACGTCACAAGCTTCAGGCTTCCTGCAGTTTCTCCATACATGCAGCTATGGTCCCTGGGTCTAGGCAGGTCATCCCTCCTCCAGCTCGGGAGGAAAGAGCTAATATTACTGCCTTTAAGCACTTAAAAAGAACAGCAACAAGGAGTGATGAGATGTGGTTTGCTTATTCTGGCATATAGTTCACTTAGTTCATGCCTCAGCCATAACAGATTAGTACAACAAAACATCAGAAAACATTCAGACACCGGGAAGTGATTTTCTATCATGCCACTGATAAGCATTTCACTAACTGAAAGCTTAAGATTGAAAGCATGTCTTCACCTTCGATATTTCACATGCTTATTTGACCTTAACTATACAAAGGCTTCCCATTTCCAACACAAGGAAGAGCTACACAGAGCTGGGTAACAGAACCACAGGCAAGTTGCCTAGAAGCATACTATAATTCAGTTAAAGAACAGAAAAAATAAAAATAAAAACTGCTTCCTAAATGCTGCACAGACACCATTCTAAAACGTATTTTTTCCTTGGATCCTGTTGATTAGCTATACAGTTTAATAGAGGGAAGTCAGATATCCAGACTCCCACCTACCCTACATAAAGGCTTCCAGAAGGATTACTTCATGTGACAAGGGGCGGGGGGGCGGGGGGGGGGGGGGGAAGCCGCACGCAGTGGGAGGCAGTTTTGTCAGCAATTCTTTTGCAGTGCTGATTTTCACAGGCTGGCTTGCCTTTCGAAACAAGATGGATTCAACCTTGCTTGAGAGAGATCGTGTAGGCACTTCTCCAGCTCCTCCTGCTTGTCTGGTCACAGACTGATAAATGACTAGGACAGGCTCAGCCAAGGCAGGCTGGTCCTTTAAGCCTGGAAGAGCTGGGCTGGGAGAGTTGTTCTACCACGCTTTCCTTGGGGAGAGTGCTGTGGGATATGGGATGTTTCTATAGCAAAGACAACTGCTTAGTCCCAAGCAGAGACCTGCATGTCAATTGGCACCCAAGCTGCAGAGGACACCCTCTGAAAAGGCTACAGGGTCAGCAGCACAGGAATCACAGAATGGTTTGGGTTGGAAGGGACCTTCAAAGATCATCTAGTTCCAACCCCTGCCATGGGCAGGAACACCTTCCACTAGCCCAGGTTGCTCCAAGCCCCCTCCAATCTGGCCTTGAAGTTTGGGGTGAAACAGTAACGCAGGAGCATGCTCTAAGTTCTCCTACAGGCAACTAGTTATCAAAAAAGAGCACACAGAAAACAATGCAAGAAGTGCTGACAAGAGCTTAATGCACTAGACACTAAACAGAACAGCTGCACCAGGCCAAGAACTGGAAGGAAGAGACCTCTGCCAACACCAAACTGATCTTGCCAAAGCCAAGCAACAACAAAGATGGCCCATAGGTGCCCAAAGGCTCTCCCCAATTAAAGGGGAATGTAGACTCCTAAGCGGAGATGCCAAAAAACATTTTGCTCCTGAACTTGTGTGATCCCTAAAAGGGCTTTAGGGCAATGTGTTTTAAGAGTCACAACAGCTCTGGGTTACAGAGACAAACTCAAGACAAAAGGAAAGCCATAAGGAGACTGGGACACTCAGGGAAATTTAGGAAATAAGACTGCTCTTGGGGCAGAGCTTGGCTAAAACAAGCCACACACACAGAAACCCACACCGCTCAGAGATAGCACTGTGCAAAGTTGTGACCATACCAACACATAATCCGCTAAAGTCCTCACCAAGCCAATGTTCAGCCAACAGGACCTAAAAGGCAGATTTAAGTCAAGAGGAAGATCAAAACGAGGGATTAAAAAAGACTGAGAAGGTGAATTCACGTGTGCCAGGTATAGGGGTGATGTAACCATTGCCATAAATTCTGAGGGCTCCTCAACCCACAGGATGACTCCTGACTTCCAAGCTTTCTCACCAGCTCTCCCCGCAAATGCTAGCTCAGTGGCTGTTGGCTTACCGAGCAGAGGAGGGGGCTCTGGAAGCAGCAGACAGACGAACAGTAAGGTAACTCAGAGCCAAGGGACACAGTGCTAAGGACAGCGAACTAAAAACCGAGATCCCAGCCTTTGGGCCACCAGACCTTTAAGTGTCACCGCCACCCTGTGTCGAGATGGCTGAACTGCGCTGAGGTTTAGCTTCCCCCAAAGCACAGGAACTGTCAAACAACGCGGAACGCGCTTTTCCGTGTGAAGGCAGCTAAAGCAAGGCCAGCTTCATTAGCTGGAAGGCCTGAAGTTGAACTCTGCACGCAGACAGCCCGAAGCCAAGTATTTCACGCTGATGCGTGATCCAGGCTCCGACTGCAGCGCGTTTCGTAAGAGTTGAAGCCAGACAACAGAATCAGCAAGAGGAAAGTTCGCTCAGGCAACGGAAACCTGACCAGCAGCATTACCAAAAGCAATCTGGAAATAGCGTATCACCTCCTGGTTGAATAAGCTCGGCTCACTGTTTCACAAGAGCTCGTGGTGCTGAACATGAGGATGGCAGCATGTAAGTTTTGGTTCCAGCTTGTAAAGGTGCATCCAAAGTGTGTGCTCTGTAGTATTCCTGGAAGTATAACATCACCAAGAGTATCTCAAAACATTTGTGTTTATTCTGGGATCAGTGGAATACTTGAATTGTGTATTCATTAAACAATAACTTAAACCAACCACATAAACACTATCTCTTCCCAGAAGCCACCAGAACACCTTACAGACACCAAGCTGTCTCAGTTTCCCTTTGGAGGGAAGCATCATAAATATTTCACACTCCAGCACACACAGGCGCAGAAGGATTAAGTGAAATGCCTATGGCTACACAACAAGCCTTGGTTGTGCCAATTCTTCCACCCACTAGGCCTTTCCACAGGAGCAAGGTGAAGCCAAAGAAGCTTTAACTTCATCACAGTAAGCCACCCAAAATTTCAGACCATGAACCAGGCCAGTCTTCCTCCAACCCACCTCAGAAGTACACATGTTCAGCAGTCAGCTACTCCAGCCTCCAAAGCAGGACAGAAAACACACCAGCATACAGCATGAACAACTGGAGTGTGATGTCGGATACAGCAGCTTGTGCTGCTCCATCAGCTGCAGCAAGTATTGCACACTTGAGGTGTGCAAGCCCTTCAATGGGACAGGATAGCCAAGCAAGTGATTTATCCCTTCTGCCAGTCTCCAACACCTCCCATTAAAAGCCCCTTCTCTCCCATAAACTCATTATCTCCACTATCCCTCATTCCACTTCCACCCTCCAAATTAAATAGCGTCCAAGCAACAGCGAAAGCAGCTTCAGAACTGTGAGGGTGGCGAGGCGCTGGCACAGGCTGCCCAGAGCAGCTGTGGATGCCCCGTCCCTGGCAGCGTCCCAGGCCAGGCTGGATGGGGCTTGGAGCAACCTGGGCTGGTGGGAGGTGTCCCTGCCCATGGCAGGGGGTGGGACTGGGTGGGCTTTAAGGTCCCTTCCAACCCAAACCGTGCTGTGATTCTGTGAATAGGGGAAAGCCCACCATAACACACAGACACCTTGTCTTAGTACTTACTTCCTAAAAATGGTGGTTTTTTTACTGAGGACAAGCTGTCCATGCAGATTGACCAGTTCAAAGACGACCATTGTCAGCTGCCATCTGTGCAGGTAAAGATGTAAGTGCCTTTGTACAAGACTGTACTGTGCTAGAAAAGTGTTGGGGGCAGGGGGGTGACCCTTGAGACATACCAGGCCACACATAACCCCTGCAACAGCACCAAAAAAAACTATGCCCAAGTTGTTCAAAGGGTTTCACCCGTTCTTCTTCCCCTGTTTGCAGGAGCCAGTTGCCAACAATTGTTTTCAGCAGCAGGGAAATTCCCTCATGTGCTCCCAACTGCTTGTTGCTCAGGAGCTGAATGCATTCATCCACCACCACCCGTCACCATCTGATGGCAATTGTCACTGCAGAGCTGAGTCACATTCACACTCTTCCTCCTCCACTCAAGTCAAGCCGACATTTCCCCATTTCAAATAACCACACTCACTACAGTTCATTTCAGTGAACTTAAGGTTAGGCTTTTTCTTAACTGGCAAACAACCAGTCCATTATGTACGAAAACAATTTATAACTTTAACGAAGAGTTTGGGGGAGAAAAATCAGCCAGCACTGGTGTTTTACACTACGTTGTTTAAGGATGCAATACTTCATTACTTTAATTACTACAATAACAGCATGATAGAGCAGGAAAAATTAGGAAAATCACTTTCGTCTTTATATGCAAACATCTAGGCAAGACAGCACGGTTGGTCTTGTAGGGAGGTATCTGTTCAACCTGTGGTTTTTAGAAGTACCAATGACCTGACAGCACATAGCAAACTTTTTTCATTTATTTGCAATGACTGAACATTATTTTATTGGCAAGTGAACAGCAAGGAGCTAAAAAAGCTGCAGCAGCAGCAATCCTGCATAGCTACCAGAAAAGGAAGCTCTCCTCAGCCACACACAAAAATAAGCCGTCTCCGATGGCTTGGAGAGAAATAACATTTGTTCTGAATTTGTTTTACAAAATGACAGCAAGAAGCAAAGTACATGCTTGTTTAGGCTTCAAATTGAGGTAAGCACAAATTTCAGCTTAAATATACTTTCCTTCACAAAGAAGGAAGTTTCAAAGCACAGCAAGCCTTAAGTGGCATTTGACCCACGTATAAAGAAACTGTAAGACTTATTTTTTCCCCTCTATGTTCACTACTTGTGGATGAGGTAACAGGGTCTGATCAAGAGCCAGGCAGCTGCGGATGCTCAGCATCCAAGAGGCAGACACTGCAGAGAGGACCCAAACACCAAGGCTCCCACCAGAAAAATTTCACTCCACATTTATGAATTATTTATTAGAAGAATTTTCAAGCTTCTCCTAAGGAGAAACTTGAAAGCACAGTTTTAGCATACCAGATAGTGACTGTGCTGATAGAAATCTCCTAAATACTAAGCCACATGTTAGGCAAACATTTTTTAATATCTAAATGGAAATAAGGGCCAAAAGGGCTTGTTGCCACCAGGATGTTGTTCACTCACTGAGATGAGCAAAAGGAACGTGACTCTTGTTTGCACAGATTGGATTGCTCCAGCTGTCACAGCTCTGCACACACAAGCTATGAACCAGGACATGACACTCGCCAATATCCAGACAGGGCACCCAGGTCCCAAAGATGACAAAACTAAGGAAGAATACAACCACTATTCATCATATTTACTGCCTTTAATATAGCAGACCTTCACGCTGCTTTATTAAGACACCTGGTTCAGTAGCATGGCAAAGCAGAACAGAGCTGGATACCTGCAGCAAGGAGCAGCCAGACACAGGGGGCTGAAGAGGGCTTCCCGGGACCCTGGGGACCAGGCAACATTTGCTGCCACACTGAAGAGAAATAAAAAGGTCTTGACCCACCTTTACTGCTGCCTTCTGTATCCTACAAGTCAGTGTTTGTGGACTTTACTTCATCTAGCTGTATTGATTTCTTTCTTAGTTGCCTTAACCTAAATAAAGAAGTTAATTATCCCAGTTTTCACTCTATTTAAACTTGGACCTTTTTCTATTCTTTTTCCTTTTTTTTTTCTTTTTCTTTTTTTTTGTCATTTGAAAGCCTTACAGTTTTCTTTGGCAGGTTACTATTAGAGGATCCAGGCGCATCTAGGTAGCTCTTCTAAATCAAGGGCCACTCAGAGGATGCTACATTATATGGCAAGGCCACCCCCTAAGCAAGGGGCAGGAAGGAATAAAAGATAATGGACAGAAGCAGATTCCAGGCTAGATGCCTCATCTTGGGATGTAGCACACAACTCATAAGCACTAAGTACCCACAAAATAAACTGTGAGGTCTTTTGAAAGATCTGTTTGACTGCTTCATGGGACTGGGGGGTCTATCCTGAAAGCAAGTTTCCTGCTTTAATTACACTTTGTGCTTTTACACACTCTGGAACAAAGACCTAAAAAAAAGGAAGATTTTACAAATAAATACAAAACATCAGTATCTGGATGATGACAAGGCTTTTCCGTGGCACCAGAGCCTTCTTGGTGGTCCTGCAAGAACCTGACAGGCAACCAAAGCAAGGAGTCTGGCAATGTTGAGCTGGGAAGAAAGGGAAGCAATTTCAGTACAGAAAGCAAGCAGTCAACCAGGGAGGAAAAACCCACTGCCAACAGCCCCAAAACAGCAGCAGAAAAGTTATAGGAGGGGGAAAAAAAACCCTATCTGACCTCACTGCTGTAGGCAAAGGTGAAAGAGCTGCAATTTTAAGTATTTCCAAACTCCTCACAGATACCCAAAGCAGCAGCCAGGCAAAATGCAGCACTACCCAAGGCAAACATTACAGATCCCCATCTGAAAGCATGGCTTGATGTGATGAAGGGAGCACACTAAAGCCTTGAACTATGAAGGACGTTTCCTTTCCCTTCTTACGCTTTTGCAGGTAAAGCCATCCAGAACATGCTGCTGAAGAAAGTCAAACCTAAGTTTTGAGAACATTTCTCATTTAAAGGCTGTGTATTGAAATTAAACCCAAGCAGCTAGTTTTTAAGCCAAGAAAGCAATTAATCTGTCAGCAGCTGATAACACTGACCATTTATATAGAAGCCTTGCTGTCTGAAGGCGCAGGCTGAGCTCACTCCCAGCATAGCACTCCACCAGCTTCAAGGGGAGGCAAGGGACAGGGCTGGCAGAGCAAGGGCTTTCACGTCCACACAGTTAAAACAGTAGATTTAGCAGTTAAAACACATCAGTAACACTGAAAATTTATTTCTGCTTAGAAAAAGGCTGGAAGATGAAGGAAAATAAGCTGGCCAAGTAGATGTACCAACAGATACAATACCAACAAATAACCTGAATCCTGTACCCACCTCTGCACAGAGGCACGGGATTTGGTACCCAGGAGTTTCTCCTATTCTGTGTGAAATAAGCAAGCATTATCTGCAGTTCCATAATCCCCAACGACATCAACAACACTTACTGAAGGATCAGATCCACTCCCTAAAGCTAAGGAGCCCTTTCGGATACATGATTTAAAAAAAAAAAAAAAGAAAAAAGAAAAAAAAAGAAAAAAAGGAATACGTGAGTATTTTTCACAATTGTAAGATGCAACCTATTTTGCACTTTCTAACTATATTTCCAGCCACCAGAAGCGACTTTTCTTTCCCCTAAGAGGGGTACTTGAGACCGCAAACCACCAAAAGGCATCAGCCAGTAGGATATGCAGAGTTTTGGGGCTGTGGGTAGCAGCAGGCAGGTGTTCATGCATGTAGGCGAGCACGCAAGCGCAGCGTCCAGGCTGCGAGCGAGGCCGGACACATGCACTGCACACTCCAGATGGCAGCACAGGAACACGCTGCACGCCGCAGCTCCCCAGCAAAGGATCTGACCAACTTCGGCAGCGAAGCAGACGCCCACACTCTGCATCATTCATCAGCCTTTCCATTTATTTCAGCTGCTGTATAAACTAACCCTGTTCGATTCAGGGCTATATAAATCAGGTGGCCAGATTATGGGTTTGAATTTTCGAACTATGGTGGTTATAGAGTTCACAGACCGCTGCCCATCCAGCCTACCCCTTTAGCTGAATGTTTGCAACACATGCAAAGTCTAGCAGGAAGAAAAAATAAAATCAGCATGCCTCCAGCTGGCTGAATCACTGCTTCTAAACCACGTTGCTTGAAAGTTACACTTACAAGAAGCAAACTCCAATCTCAGTGTGACTGAAGGACACAGCACTTCATTGTCAGACTCCCCGAGAGGTTAAGCACTCTTGGGCTGTATCACAACATCCACACTGTAGCTAGCACAGAGCGCAGCCCAGCACGCCAGCCCAGCCTCAAGGGCTGTAAGGCAAAGCAGTAATGGGTTTAGCCAGGAAACTGAAGACATTTAAGGCATGCTGTCTTTCAAATGCTTTCTGTGCTCAAAAAACAAGTAGTGCTCTGGCAGAAAGCAGGCATTTCTGCATCATGGAAAATGTCACTTGTCCAAAAATCCTATTTAGCAATTGACAGTCGTAACTAATCCTCCTCAGCCAGTGTGATAAGCATTAACAGTCAAAGCACCATGCTTCATACTCTGCATCTTCCATCCTGGTCCAGACAGCACCATATCACTCCACACCTGCCAACCTGCCCCAGCCAGCTTGCCCACAACCGCAGTCAGAGATGGAGGCACAAACCAGGGATGAGTTTAGCAGAGAGCAACTGGTAGGCAAGGTGAACATCAAACCTGATCCATCACAGGATCAGAACACTAGCGTGCAGTTCAAGAAATGAGCGGATTATGGCTAATTAGGTTATTTTGAAACCACCGGATGAGGTCAAGTGCTGACATTCATACCTTTAAACCTCCCTCTCTGCATGGGAGGAAGGGAATCCAGATTGCCAGGTGGGACTGAAGAGCTGCAGAGTAATTACTTGGCTTTTCCAGCACCATTTTGGGGTCTACGGCTTCCAAATAAACTACACACAGAGTCCCACTCATCAGCCAAAAAGCTCGCTGCACATGTAAGGTAAATCCTTATCCCAAGGACTGCACAACTAAACCAACCAATGGTCCTGCTTGTCCTACAGCTGCTGAGCATCCATTTGGAAACGGCTCTGTGCTGAACAGCCCTCTGCTTACAATCCATGGATAGTAAACACTGACTCAAATGGAACAGCTCGGGCTCAGGAAGATCCCAAATGTCTTCAGTATTTGAAGTGGAAAAGAATATATATGAATAACAAGGAACAGGACACAGAGTTATACTTTCCTGAAGTACCTGCTGCTGTTCTCTCTTGGAGACTTCTGGCCCATCTTTGTACTCTTACCTGGTTTTGCATTACATATAAATAGTATTGGGGGTGGGGGTGGGGTAGGGGGAATGGGCTGAAGCCTTATACATCAAGTATCTGCTTCCAGGTGGTTCTCTCTCCTCTTTAGAAGTTTCTTATTTTACACCTATCAAAACAGCTCAGCCACTTCCACAGTTCAGACTTAAGAAAAGAGGATTTTTTAGAGTATTTTTTTCCTCCTGGAAAACTACCATCCTCAGGATTTGGTATACAATGTCTGGTGTTCGTATATACATCATACAATCACACAATCACAGAATGGTTTGGGTTGGAAGGGACCTTCAAAGATCATCTAGTTCCAACCCCTGCCATGGGCAGGGACACCTCCCACCAGCCCAGGTTGCTCCAAGCTCTGTCCAGCCTGGCCTGGGACACTGCCAGGGATGGGGCATCCACAGCTGCCCTGGGCAGCCTCTGCCAGCGCCTCGCTACCCTCACAGGGAAGAATTTCTTCCTAATAGGTGATCTAAATCTGCCCTCTTTCAGCAACACTTAGCTATCAGCCAGGCTGGAGGTCTGCACTGCAGATGGGGAGATAGAGGTGCACGGGGACTGCCCCCACCCCAAGCCTGATCTGAACATCAGTGCCACACTGCCAAGGGAAAGTCAGGCACTTGCAGCACACCTTTCACGCTATCAGGTTTCACTCCAGCAATTGGTAAAATACCATCAAGGCCTGAAACATCACCTCCACTTATTAAATTGTAACCTGCAGCAACAAAACATCTGTGCACCCGTTTCAGCTCACTAGAGCAATAAGAAATAGGGGAAGAATTAATTAGAAAACTTTAATGAAATTGTATATTCAATTAATAATCTTCCCAACAACCAAAAACTACGCTTTGCAACAAGACCTCAGATTCAAATTAGAAAACTGGGGTTATGAAACATCATGGTGTTGGTTTTTTTATTAGAAGCAGCAACCCCAAATATATCTCATGGCAAGTATACCATGTAAATACTGTCTTCATCCCTCCTTGCCCACAGCACAATACGTGATGGAGGTTTTGGCAGCAGGAGAGAAAGCACAATAAATGGGCTCTCTGTTTCCAGCAGTGCTTTTATATATAAAGGTAATTTCATGGAGTGGAAAGCGCAAGAGGTAGAGAATGTGGGATGTCCTCTGCAGGGTAAAATACAGTATACTTGGTCATGTACTTCATGCTCAGCACTGCTGTCAAAGAAACGCAGGGTTCAGTCTACACTACCCAGCACCCTCTACTCACTGTTCTTGCTGCTCACCAATACATCTGACTGGCTCTTCAAAGCTTAATGTAAGAATTAAATTATCAGTTTGCTCCTAAGCAGCCTCTGTGTACTCCATGTAGGTACGACTGATTGCATAAGGTAGCGCATGAGATTAATCTGAAGGCCAGGAATAAGGAAATAGAAGGAAACTCATTAGATCCTCCATAGCATCTCTCTTTTACAAAGTTAAATTATTCCTGATATTCTCATGTCCTACCCTTCCCACACAAGGCACACCCCAAGTAATCTCACTGAACCCTTGAGCAAAGTCACTTGTTCCCTAATCGCGGCCTCTGGTCGCCCCCAGAACAGCCTCAACCAAGCAACAATACTGTATTTTGCCACTTGATGGCACCAGAGAAAATCCTAAATTTTCATACAACCAGCCCAGATTCAGAGGAGTCAGGGAAGACAAGATTTAAACCCTAAAGGAAAAAGCTTATGGCCAAGGCTGTGCATAAGAACACACGAAAGTAAGCGTCTCCTGGACTACAATATACCTGTATCCAAACAGCACAGCAAAAGAGATTGTGCTGCTTGCATCTAACAGGCTACAAAAGCACAGCCTTTTTCAGAGTCTTCATCGGTTAGGTCACACTTGACCTAAAACCAGCAACTCAACTCCAATGTCAAAACACAACACAAATCCACCAGCAGCAGCTGGTGACAAGATATGGCACCAACAAAAGAAAAGAAAAAAAGAGGAGCACCAGTTATTCACAGTGGAAGATAGCAAAGCTTGAAGGAGGCCGATTTGCACATCAATGCTGTTAGATCACAGCTTATGCTGCTCTTCAGAGAAGGCCCTTCTTTTAGTTGCAAGCACAAAGCTGGAACTCACCATCTGCAGAAGACACATGGCCTTTCAGCACAATCCTTCATACCCCAGCACTACTTTAGCTGTGTGCTGCCAAAAGGCAGGGTGCTGGGAGCAGGGCAGAGCAGCAAGAAACCAGCTCCAGGACTGGGGTTTCCACCACAACCTTAGTGCCTGGGAAAACGAAGCCAAAACCAACACTGAGTACATCCAGCCCTGCCAGCCCCAGCTGGCCCTCCACCAAGCCAGGGGTGACAAGGCAAATCCACAATCCAATTAAAATTACCCAGAGTTAACCATGAGTCAACCACACTGCCAAGGTACCAGATTACCCAAAGCTTCTTCATTCAGCATGCAAAAGCAGTCCTGGGATACCCACACTCCACACTGGCGCAGGAGACTCAGGACCACCTCCTTCCCTGGACACCACCCATTCTCCTCTCACCTGGAACAAGAACCAAGCAATCACCCACTTCAAGTATTTAAGAAAACTCCCCAGCTACAACTGGCCTGGATTATCCTCCCGTCACCTGCTGCCCTGCAGGGAACTAAATGAATTACTGCTTTTTATTTGCATCTCTGTTAGTGGACAAAAATTTCACCCCCAACTCTTGGCAGACTATGTATGTAATGAGAACCTGTGGGAGTCATACCAACATTTATAACTGCTTTCCCCAGAGCACTTCTTAATTTTGAAGACTTACTAGCCTGAACTGGCTGCAAAACAGAGGGGGGAAAATTTCAATATTTTTTTTTTAAAAAAAAAAGAAAAAGCAGGTTTGAGCTTTTTTTGAAACACAGCATGTTCCAGAAAATGTCTGGGATACGCTTCTACTTGTGCCAGGTACCCAAGAAACAAATATTTACTATTTGTTTAAAAGGACCTACTAAGAAGTACTAGTCTTAAGAAAATGCAAGATGATTATACCTCTAATTTATCTCTGGTGTTATTAGACTAGACAGCCTTCCACATTATAGCTGCATGAAATCTTAATTAAAAGCCCATGCTGAAAGTTAAAACCAAAAATACAAAGCGAGCTTGTTCTCAGCATTGGACAGAGACCGCCACAGCCATTCATCTCCAGAGCCATACATCAGCCACAACAGCCAGAAAAATAAAACTATCTTGTGGAAGCAAAAACAAAAACCCTAACTACAAATTAGCTTTACCACAGCGGAGAATGCTTTGTAGACTATTGCTCAATAAGCGTATTAAGTCTTTGCTTTAACAGCATATACTTATCTGGGAACTGGGAATGCAGGTCTTTTACCACTCAGTGACAATTGAGGAACGCAGAATTACAGAAAATAATCTTAAAATGATTCAGTGCACTGACATTTTATAGATAGAAAATATTACATCGTGTATATAGGCAGGGAATGCTGCGTTTAGTGAGGTGCATACGTGCTGCTGCACATAACACTAATGAAATCACTAATGAAACAGCGGATTTGATTCATAGAATCACAGAATGGTTTGCGTTGGTAGAGACCATCAAACGTCATCTAGTTCCAACCCCCTGCCATAGAAAGGTGTCCTTGCCACCAGCCCAGGTTGCTCCAAGCTCTGTCCAGCCTGGCCTCGGACATTGCCAGGGATGGGGCATCCACAGGCTTCTCTGGGCAACCTAGTCCAGTGCCTCACCAAACCCATCCTAAAACATGTCCAGTCTAAACCTTGCCCTCTTCCAGTTTAAAACCGTTGCCCCTTATCCTGTCACTATAGGCCCTGGTATAAAGTCTCTCTCCATCTTTCTTACTAGCCCACTTTTAAGCATTGAAAGGCTGCAACAAGGTCTCCCCGCAGCCTTCCCTTCTCCAGGCTGAACCCCCCCAACTCTCCCAGCCTGTCCCCACAGCAGAGCTGCTCCAGCCTCTGACCATCCCCGTGGTCCCCTCTGGCCCCGCTCCAACAGCTCCACGTCTCTCCTGTGCTGAGGACCCCCGAGCTGGAGGCAGTGCTGCAGGGGGGTCTCACCAGAGCGGGGCAGAGGGGCAGAGCCCCCT
Source organism: Falco rusticolus (assembly GCF_015220075.1). NCBI lineage: Eukaryota > Metazoa > Chordata > Aves > Falconiformes > Falconidae > Falco > Falco rusticolus. The sequence continues at coordinate 87,771,140 of NC_051187.1, read as the reverse complement.
CCCTCGCCCGGCCAGCCACGCTGCAGGGGATGCAGCCCAGGGCACGGGTGGCTCTCTGGGCTGCAAGCATGCACTGCTGGCTCACATCTACTTTTTCATCCACCAGCACCCCCAAGTACTTCTCCACAATCCTCAATCCCTTTGCCCCACAGTGCATTCTGATACTGGGGGTTGCCCCAAGCCAGGTGCTGAACATTGCACTTGGCCTTGCTGAACCTCATGAGTTTATCAACACTGTTGTTACTTTACCAGCATTTGTCCAATCCAAGTGTAAACTCTCAACACACTTCCTTCAGCCACAACCACCCCAAGCATTACACCTTGTGGTGAGCCACAACATCTCCAAAAGACAGACTCATGCCAAAAACATCTACTGCTGTGACACGATGATACCTGGAGGAACCATCTTTGCATGGCTCTTTGTGGACACAGGACAGAGGAAACTGGAGTCATGCGGAACCATCACCTGCGGCAAAATCACCCCAAAAGACCAGAGTAACAGCCTTTGCTTGTCACAAGCTGCTTTCAATTTTCATTCAAGAGTAATGCTCATGCCATGAATGTAACAGTATATCTTTGATACTTAATACTTACATGGTGGCACTACTGATGCAACATTTGTTTGAAAAACTGGAAGAGAAAGGAGAAGTTGAAACAGATTTGGAAATACTGATACAACGCTCAGGCAAACTGCTCTCCAAGTGACCTAAGAAGTGCCATCTAGTTTGGCTTAAAGAGAAGAATAAAGGAGTCAATGTATAGAGTAAGTTGAGCTGTTAAGATTATTTACTGTTTAATCACTAATATTACTTCACAGGAGCGCTTCCAGCAGCAGGACTCTGTCCACCCAGGAACTGAAGGCAGGCAAATTCCCATTAGGAACAAGGCAGTGTTTTACAAGCAGAGTAATCCGCTGATAATAAAGAATCAAGAAAGACAAACTTTCCATCACAGCCTCTTTGCAAGACACCTAATCTCAACTCAAAGTTGTACTCTGGCTCAAGCAAAGGTCACAGCCTCAAATCAGGAATTTATGATCTGTGTTGTGCAAAGGTCAGGGTAGATAAATTAATTCACACTTCAAAAAAGAAAAAAAAAAAACACAAACAAGCTTATAACACTGTTAGTGAAAGCAATGCTACTCACATAGTTAGGATGGGAGGCTGAACACAGCCACAACACGTTGGTTCACACCTGCCTTGAACAACACTACCTGAACCGATCTAAGCCAGGGCAGCCCCTGTTTGAGAGGGCACCAAGTCCCATGGTCCCACTGAACCAAGCGGCACCTGGGACTATGCAGCAGCATGCCCAAAACCCCATAAGCTTCCCTATTTTCCACAGCTCAGCCAAATCATACCATGGATTTAGAAAGCCAAGTGAAGCAGGGCAGGCTCCCACAAACAAGAACAGGCAGGGAAATCCACCTTTGCCACCCACAAGGAAGAGACCCCGAGCCGAAGCAGCATCTCAGGGAAACAAAAGAGCCCAAACAAGCATTTCCAGGGCAGCTGCAAAAAAAGGGGGATTTGTAATCACTGGTCAGTCAGCCACTACACCATGGTCCCCTCTCTCAATGCTACAGCATAGCCTTCTGGGGAGGAGACAATAAAATAAAAATTTCAAAAAAATCCATACTTAACATCAGGTTTGTCCAGCTATCACAAAGCTTCATCAGTCCTCAAGCAAAGCAAGTACCTTCAGCAACAAGAAAAAAAGAATTGATTAAAAGCATTCTGAACTGACTCAAGAGTTGAGTAAAAGCATCCCCACTTTACATTCCTTAATGTCTAGCACATGGATATTTATACTTCTTACAACAGATCTAGCTCTAACAGGCTAATGAAAAAAACACTTACGAGAAATCCAAGAGATTGAGGGTAAAGAGATAGCAAAATATTTAATTTCCTGCATT